>NC_138382.1:20008165-20057157 GCF_054177405.1 Leptonychotes weddellii | reverse complement strand
TGTGACTTTTACTACCTAGGGTAGGTGTATCACTTGGGAACATTCAGGATAAGTCGAATTCATCTTCCACATGATGGATTTTAAATCGTAAGAAGCAGCTAGATGCTTTTCATGTTATTTTAGGCTAAAAATACAGTTCTTTCAACTGACTCTTGATGCAAAGCTTGAAATTTCATTGTTATCTTGTTATAATCCTCTGTGTAGACTTAAGTTTACTTTTATTCCTATGAGAATTTGGTACCAGAATCAAATACAATCTCTCATGTGAATCTAAAGCATACAGAGGAGAGACTGTAGTCATGACCATCTTTCTAGACCACAGGCTTTTATGAATAAGCCAAGTTAACATTAAATGTTTAATATGATTGTACCTAAATATTTGTATTGGTTATGGGGGGAATTGTTAATTATAGATGCAACTGGCAAGCTTGAGGTTTTAGAGATTTAGAGACATTTTAACATCTTTTAATGATAGAAAAGGAAAAGGTTTTTTAGAATTTAGCCATTTCATTTCTGTTGCAAAGAAAAGAACAATTATACATATGCTGAGGGAACAAGAGGACTGGAATACATCAGGTACATTTATTGTGGGATGCTGGACTGGCTCTCCTTGTCTCAATATTCAAATTAGTATATTTCATTTTGTAAAATGATTGGTTCTCATTATGTATCCGTCATTACAGTATTTATTGTTGGATGATGACTAGGTGATTGAAGTCACAGGTCTTGAGAAATGTACAAAGCAACCAACCAACCAAACAAACAAACCTAAATGCATGGTGTTCCGTTAATGAACACTTTCATGACCAATAACTTTGCCATTTAGGACATACAGAGCTTCCGCCTAAAGTGGTTCCCAAACTGTGTACAGATCTCTATAGTAAAATCTGAGTACATGTCTCTACCTGGATGAAAATATCACCTGGCAAGAAGTGGAGGTCAGGGAAACAACCTGCAGAAAATGATAACGCTGGATGCTTTTAAGACAGACTGACTACCCTACTCAGTGCAGTAGGAGGTCAGTGGCTTTAAAGGGGTCTGAAGACTGGAGCAGACTGAGTTTTCTTGTCTCCAGAAGCCTGTCCTGTTTTGACATCTATTCCTGGAATCTTCAGGTAGATTTGACTCTTCAGAGTTGGGTCTTCCAAATGACTTTCCATGTGGATATTGATGGGCCAGGCTCTGGTTGCCCTCTACCTGATGGGATAGGTCTGCTCCCTTTTTGCAGTCCCTCTGAGAATTGCTTCTCCCCCAGAGAAAGACTTTGAGGTAATGTTATCTGGGAAAACTTCACAGAGGCTTTTGAATCAAGGTTTTCACCATATCACTAATTTAATTTGTTTTTATCCTGTCCCCTATTCACTTCCAAAAGCTATCTGAGACCCCTAATGTCTGCAAAAATCTTATTTTACACAAGGAAAAAAAAACATAAAAATTCTCTAAACTCAAATGCCCTTGATTCACTTTTCATTGCATCTTACTCTGAAAGCAGAGCTGTAAAACAGGCATTTAAATCCTTCTGAGAAAATGTTAGGATTTTCTGATGTGGAGGGCAGGTTTGCTCACTGTGATGCCCAGCCCTCAGGAAGGCCAGAGGATCCAAACTGGTTCAAATGAGGTTCAAAATTTACAAATAAATAAATAATTAAAGCTCGACCCACTATCTGCTTTTCCCCCTTCTCTCCTTTCCCCTGCTCTTTTTTCCTTTACTTCACCACCTTTCACCAACAGCTCATGATTTGAGAAAATAAATAATTGCAGCCTTGATCTGACCTACTGAAGAAATGACAGCTGATCTTGAAATCCTAGTGAATTTCTGAAGGCTGTGTCCTAGTGTGTGGAGGAGACCTCTTTTCTTCTGAAAACAGCCAAGAGTAGGCAGGTGCAGTCTGATCCATGGGGGAGCCTGGGGCATTAAAGCAAATGAAAATATTGAACACATATGCAATAACAGGCAAATCCATCCTCCTCACATTGGCCCAACAGCGACAACATTCCTATCACAGCATCATCTTGAATTAGGCCCGTGTGGCTGTAATAGGGCTGTGCATCTGTTTAACATCAACAGAAAACAAACAGAAGGGCTGCCATCTCTTTCGGTTTCAAATAGATAAAGGCAGTTCATCCAGAAATGGCAGTCTCAGAAGTGCTTTCTTGTGGGGAGAAATCCGGAAGGAGTCTCTTTCTCAGGAGTAGCTGGAGGGAGACTTTGAAGTAGGAAGCCCGCCCCACCCCCGCCCGCTCACCCGTGTCCGTTTACTTTGGACATGCTACAGTAGATCCTCCTGGAGACATGTGCTGCTCGTGTTTCATGGTGGAGCAAACACAGCTTCCGTTTGTTTGGTGATATTCCTCCTGACCGCTGACCCTTGGATTTGCACCGCCCTTTAAAAGAAAGGGGCTCTGTAGGGTGATTCGTTTGTGTTTACCAGTGTGTGGCAAGGCTTGTTTCTGACCAGAAACCCACTCTGTTTGGATAGTAGGGCTTCCACTGAGTAAACCTGACCGCAGGCAGTGGAGTGTGTAGGTATGAATCTCCAGGACCACGGAAGGGCCAAGACAAGAGGCCTCCTGCGTCGGCGAGCCTTCCCGGGACCGTCCTGGGAAAGGGCTGTTATTTACACAGCTTCCCAGACTTGTTGCCAGAATGCCTGGAGTGTCAGAAAGAATATCTTTATCTGTAACATGCTGGGTTATAGACTAAGAAGTGGTTAGGAAGGCTAAGGCTGGTCTCCCCCAATCTCCAGGGTCATTGCTTAGCTTTCTGAGCGGGCAGGGTTAAGATTCCCAGATGCTGCTCCCGAGGTGAACACAGTGGCTTTAATCTCCTGGGAGGCTCAGGTGAGTCACTTGTCTTCCAGAATAAACCTGCCTACCTGCCGGGAAGGAAAGGCCATCTGCTGGGTGATGTGAGCATGCCTGATGCATAGCAGCTCCTCCCACCCCTTTGTGCTCCGGCTCACCTGAAGTTCAAGTCTGACTAAAAAATAAGGAACCAAGGGAAATAACATTTGTAATGGATAATAGCTGTTAATACATGAATAGGCTGTCTCACACCTATGCTTACCATACAGGTACGGAGAGGAAGTGAAAGGACAACACTAAATAAAAACAGCAGGTAGGTAGCAGGGCAGGGGAAAAACTGAAGAAGCTATTGTCTTGCCATGAATTTCAGAATCAGGAAACTGCTCATATACATGTTGAATAGGATCTAATTCTACTCTCTAGGCTGGTATAGAGAAAGTCCAAGGTCTGAAAAGCATGTGGGGATCTACCTTTAAGTTTCTTATTCAGTCCAGGTAAGCCCTCATTATGTGGATGGTATGTTAATACCATACCCTCAAGTCAGGTATAGCTAGCCGATAGTGAGAGGAAAAGAGCCTGAATGAAGCCACATCCGTATGGAGACCCTTTCATTGCTATCTCTGTGTTTATGTGTGTCTAAGAGTGCAGTGGGAAATACCATGCATTTTTCATGGTGCTTCGGAGATTGCTATAGCCAAAGCTCTACCTGAAGCTAAAGAAGCAAACATTCTAATTTCCTTTTTTTTTTTTTTTACCAGCTCAAACACAGTAGTTATGTCAGAGGGCACTGAGAAGGAGGGCAGGTATATTTGCGTTCTGCCTCTGGATCTGTTGCCAAGCACAGCGTCTTGCTGTTGACACACGAGCTAGTTTTGCCTGGCGACACAGACATCAAAGCCCCCTCGTGGAAAAGCAGCCCCCAATTTGGAAGAGGCCTTTTATAATTTCGAACCATTTCATTATGGCATTAAGGTGCATTAATTGCTTCATAGCCATGTGGATATAGGGTGGGTTATATTCATTGACTTAAGTTGACAACTTCCTTTTCGCTAAAGCTGGTTAGGAAAAAGCACTTCAAATGGGTTCCTAATGATCTCATAAACACTGTATTTCTTCTGATTGCTAAGTAGCTTCCTTTCCTTTCTTCTCTTTTTAATTCTCAGCTTCCAGTTCCTCTTCATTATGGTTATGAACAGCTGAACTTAGGCTCTGAAGTGCTATTTTCCTGGTGTTCTCAGAAACATGAAGACTTTTCAGCGATTATGGACAGAAGGATGGATTGTCACTGCGCTGGAGGGAGCCAGAAATGACGTGGGCTCCAACTAAAATTGAAGCATTTCTTTTTTGAACCAATCACAGGCTACTTTCTTAGTAAACATGTCAGTGGTGCTATGTCCCAAAAGAAGTGGTGAAACAAAATGACTGAAAACTTCAAGTTCTTCATTGAACAAATATCTATTGTAAACCAGAGAGAAACTCAAACATTAGATCCACATTAATAAAGGCATGTATTTGAAAGCCAATAAACCTGGTGTTTTAAATCACTGAATATTGGGGCGCCTGGGTGCCTCAGTTGTTAAGCATCTGCCTTTGGCTCAGGTCATGATCCCAGGGTCCTGGGATCGAGCCCCGCATCGGGCTCCCTGCTCTGCGGGGAGCCTGCTTCTCCCTCTCCCACTCCCCCTGCTTGTGTTCCCTCTCTCACTGTGTCTCTGTCAAATAAATAAAATCTTTAAATTGCTGAATGCTAAATCAAATTGATGACATTGATAATCTGATCAAGTGGGTAAAAAGCTACTGTTAAAGACTTCTTTTTTTTAAGATTTATTTATTTGAGAGAGAGAGAGAGAGCACAAGTGGGAGGGGCAGAGGGAGAGGGAGAGAATCTCAAGCAGACTCCGTGCTGAGCACAGAGCCCCATGCAGAGCTCAATTGATCTGCCAACCCCGAGATGACGACCTGAACCGAAACCAAGTTGGTTGCTTAACCCACTGTGCTACCCAGGTGCCCCCAAAGACTCTCTTGATGACGTGGGGTGGGCGTACTATTTGATCGAAATGGCAGATGAGTCTGTGGCCACGTGATAACACGGCCTCCTCGTACTGTTGTATCTCAACCACCACCAAATGCTAAGAGAATTAAAGACCACAAACAACCAAGTACTGCAGATAACCTCACAATTCAGGAAGAGAGAGATGACCTTGATTAGAGGTCTGCTCACCGAATTAAATTAAAAGGACAGTAAGAGAACACATGGCCACTTTAAGACCCTTATTTTTTTTCGTTTTTCTTTGCAAATACAATTAAGAATGCAATTAGTGTAAAGAGGATGGCATCCATTTTATTAGAAGTGTCTCCCATGTATCTTTGTAAGAGGTTATTTTTCTAAAACTACATGCTTTCTGCCAACTTTCTATGATATTTACACAGAATCTACTGAGGATTAAGTGTTTTCCAAGAACTTAGCATTTCCTGTTGGAGTTTTAGACAACCCCTTCTAGCAGCTGTGGACAGAAACCCAGCTACTGCTGCCATGAATGACCTCCAGTGTTTAGAACTGAAAGAGCAAACAAACACTCTACCAAGAAACACAGTTCTGGACAGAGCATGAGCTTTGCCATGTTTTACCTTCTCATAACAATTTACTGGAAATTAATTTGGGAGTCACCCAACCATTAGCTGTTCTAGAAAATATAAGTATAATCCAACCAGTATTTCCTGCCCCCCCTCCACATAGACACACACACACACACACACACAAATACTACTGGATGCTAATAGAAGAGGGATAAGTTTAAACTTAAAATTATATACTTCATTTTTTTTTTCTCCTGAATGTTTGTTTTACCTTTCAGGTCACTGGTTTCCATAAATTCCCTGTATCTTAGCAGGATAGAGGATATTTTTAAACATAGCTCTTATGCTGGAGTGTGCATTAAATATTTGTTCAGCTGATTAAAACAGTTCTACATTTATTTAATGTTTGAACAGTAAACAGTTTATTGAAAACTGAAATGTCTTTTTATACATACACGTATGCTCATACAGACACACCTCTCAGAAGAGGGGCTTCTGTTATGAGGTTTCTCAACTTAGACTACTGAGTATAAACAGCCCTGGGATAAGACCCATTTTCAGACTCAGTTATCTCCAGGGAGGGCTGGGGCTTCTGGTGGGGGCTGGTCCAGGTCCCGGGTGGACAGTCATATTGTGTGGGCAGGAGCAACAGTAATGGAGTAGTGAGTGGCTTAAAACCAGAAAAAAGAGTGTTGTGCTGACAGAAACATTTATCTTAGGGAAAAAAAAAATACACGGTCTCAGTTATTAAAGACAGTGCAGACACACCTCAGTAGTAGTGTTCTCTGCCCTTTACCCTGGTTTGTTAAAACAGAAGATGTTTTGACCTCAGATAAACTGGGAAAGGTTGAGATTACTTTGAAGAATGACAAACAAATGGAAGATAAACCTTGTAGCAGTGCCTTTGTTTTGTCTTGTATGGAGCCTGAGTGAACCAGAAAGGAAATAGTCACACTGTTTATGTTAGCTTCTTCAATCACCTGTCTCTAGGAGATTGCATATGCTACCCTATTAATTCTCACCATATCGCTGGTTAAGAAGGTATGTGTATATACTCAGTACATTGTTATCAAGCATGTTGCTATGCAGTGCACTGTTATATAAGTCTGGTTGCTTTTACCATATATAAATGCCAACTTTGAGGGTTGGAATGTAATGTTTTAAGATTACTTAATATTATCAACTATACTGAGCAAAATTTAATCTTCTCTGGTTATTCGGAGTATTTTAATATCATGTAACACTTCAGATTCTGTATTCTGGACAATATTATTGTACCATCAGTTTGAAAATTTACAATTAAATGAGGCTTTCCTTTTAGAAATAGACAAACATGTATATCAGGATAATCATCAATTTATTACATGATAGCACATTCTTAAAAATGTCATTGAGCTAGAAGCCCATTAATGGAGAAATGCTTTAAAGTATGAGGTAAAAATAAAGTGGAATATTAGGCAGTGCTTAAAAGGGATGAAGTGGATTGGCATGTACTGACAGAAACGCACGTTTGAGACACATTTTTGATGAAAAAAGCAAGTTGTAAAAGATTGTGTTTAGTACACGCCACTTTTGCTAAAAAGAAGACAAATATCCATATGTTTACATGACTCCCAGAGGCACGGGAATTTCTGGAAACATAAACAAGAAACTGTTACATATACAGAGCGAACATGTGGCAGGATGGGACTTTAACTCTTTGCCTTAGCCAGCTGAGCTGCCGGACTTGTAATTTACAACTCATAAAATACATGAAATAGAACTCATCAAATCATTTTTTTAAATAATTAAATTTATGTTTTTATAAATTTAAAAACTGAGTTCAAAAATAACGTTAATCAATAAGAATTTACTGTGCATTCTGAAGTAAGCACTTCTCTTTAAAAACAAGTTAATTTTCGGGATGCCTGGCTGGCTCAGTTGCTTAAGCGTCTGACTCTTGGTTTGGCTCAGGTCATGATCTCATGGGTGGGGAGACTGAGCCCCATGCAGGGTTGGTTCCATGCTCAGCAGGGAGTCTGCCTGAAGATTCTCTCCCTCTGCCCCTCCCCCCACTCACACACATTCTCTCTCTCTAAAATAAATAAATCTTTATAAATAAATAAATACAAAACAAGTTAATTTTCAAGAAGGCCATTTGTACCTGAGTCCAAAGTGACCTTATACAGGTGACCAACATGTACACAGACTGTCAAGGCAGATCGCCTATAGGAACTCTAAATACAGATTCCTGTTTCTTTCAAATTCTCTTAAAATTTTTATGCGAAGATGTTTACAGTTTGGCTTTCTTCTTCTCACTATAAATGAATAAAGTAACTGTTTATTGAGCAGCCTGGACTCAGTGGGGATAACTTGAAACACTTTAATTTTTCCAACCACTGCTTAACCATGTTCTATCCCAATGCCCCTGAACATCTGTTAACGACATTTGGGAAATATTGGTGACTTTCCAAGCCCTTTCATCTAAGTCCAGTGTACAAGCCTCCTCTTATATTTCATTTTCATCTTATTTCCACCCCTAACCTTAGTGTTACCTCTGGCACTGACACCCTAATTTGAATTTGAACCTGCCCTTCTCTTATCGAGGCCAGATTCCTATGACGATGAAGTACGGGAAGAACATGGGGGGAGAAATGGCAACCATCTCTTGACTTAACCATCCATGGCTATGGTCCTTTCTCTGTGGGTTGTTGCTGCTTCTCTGGGCAACACTGCGTGGCTATGGGAGGCCTCAGTGTGTAGTCATCCAAATATAGAGGGTGCACATGTGAGTTTTCATAGGACCCTTTGAGCTTCCCCCGAGCAGTTCCCTGCTGCAGTGAGGATCCAACTCCACCTCCATCTCCAAGTCTTCCTCCATCTTCCACCCACCAACAAGCTCCTGTTGTTGATTGTACACCCTGCAGCTCCTTGCTTCTCGTATTCCATTGCCTGGTTGGCAGACTTCTTGCCTAGCAAGATGGCCCCAGTCCAGATACCTTGTTCCAGTGCTCACTAAACCCACAGGAAATCCAAGCCTCCTTGCCAAGCCCAATAGTGGGAAAGTCAGGCTGCTCCCCTATGTCTACTTCTCTTCATCCTGCGACCACTCAATTCACTCCTCTCTAGTTTATAGAAATGAAGGGCAGAGCAGTAAGTCCACTACCTGAGCCAGGTCCAAAAGGAGAATGATGTGTGAGGTCTCATTCTTCCAGGCACCCCCATTTGTTATGGGTTTCTCTTGAAGGGCCTCTCATTTGGCTTTAAGGAAGTACAACAACAAAAAATGTAACACAAAAACATTATATGTCAACAAAGCTGTTACTACCACTCAGATTCTCAGAACTTTCTCTCTGTTCCCTCCCCCAGACTTCTGCTTCTATTGCATATAGGACAATAAAAGCTGAGATGAAGGATGGGTAGCACCCAGTATTTTTAAGCTGACTTTTAAAGAGCCCTGGTAAGTGGGTGGCCCAATTGTTGGTGGCTCTCTTTAAAATGTGGGGTTGTTAGTGCTCTTGTCTTTAGCTTTGGACTTCAGATGTCAGCTCCTAAGGATAACTGAAAAGTGGTATGAAACATGCTTTTGCATTCGTCTATAGCAAGATACTTCCTTAGGATCAAGACAGTGGTCAAGATTTAAATGTCTGAACATGAATGGGGTACCTGGGTGTCTCAGTTGGTTAAGCATCCGACTCTTGATTTCGGCTCAGGTCATGATCTCTGGGTTGTGAGATTGAGCCCCAGGTTGGGCTTTGCGCTGGGCATGGAGCCTGTTTAAGATTCTCTCTCTCCTCTCCCTCTGCCCCTCCCCCTCCTCTCTCTCCCTCTCTTAAAAAAAAGTCTGAACATGACTGGCATAGTCATCTCATGGTGATAGGAAGAGCTATGCCTTCGACGTATAGCATTGCTCACAACCATGAAAATGTGTAAACTGAAACCTCAGAGACAGAGGAACTTCCACAGCTCTTTGGTCAATGGAGCACTACTGTTATGCTGGCTTCTGGGCATGTTCCAAGAGTTGGAGATGAGTGGGAGGAGTAAAGTGAAGCTATTTTCATCCTTGGGGTGTTTGATATCAAGACACCCATTCTCCACACAGTGTGCTGTTCTACAGAGCAGAGCAATAGATGCTGAGGAAATGCAGAGTCCAGGGGCAATATGAATCCACAGATGTAAATGAGGAGGACTTTAACTGAGGCCTGCGTATGGAAAGGCTACCAAAGAAAAAAACATTAGATTAGTGGTTTTCAAATGCGTCTGGCAGAACCTAAACCTTCACAGAGGTGACTCGGGTATCACTTCAAAATAGCAAGGAGGGCAAGGGGGACCTCGGGAGGCACAGATGAGAGCCATTCCTGTTTGAATACAACAGCTCTGCTTTGGCCAGTTTTACATAATCAATTTCCATCTAAAATCCCATTTTCTGAGAGGATTTGCAGGTTTAAAAATGTGAAAACGACTGGGTTATAAAATAGATAGGCACGAGATACATGGCAAAGGGCGTATGTACAGATGGATTAGTTGGACGCTAAGCGGAGCTACCATGTTTGGGAATAATGAGATGATGGAAAGAGGGTGGGTGTTGGGAATAAATTGAGAAGAAGTTGAATGAATAACTTGGAAGGTTTTGGTTTGAAAACTTACACCATTGAAAGGTTTTGAA
The DNA here is from genome assembly GCF_054177405.1 of Leptonychotes weddellii. Classification (NCBI taxonomy): domain Eukaryota; kingdom Metazoa; phylum Chordata; class Mammalia; order Carnivora; family Phocidae; genus Leptonychotes; species Leptonychotes weddellii. The sequence goes on along the minus strand of NC_138382.1, from coordinate 20,047,130 downwards.
CAAAAACTGAAATGTAATGTTTAAGGAAGATTATTCTAGCTATACGTGATGTATGTGTGTCTGAATCTGCGTCTGTGTGTGTGTGTGTGTGTGTGTGTCCACAGGTCCACAGGTCCAGGTGGTGACTCAGTCTGTAATCTTCCTGTTAAAGCAGATGTTGGTGGGAAAATTCAGGAAATAAAACCAGTAGTTCTAACTTCTACTCTGTTCACCTTTCTCTTGAGTTTAGTCCATTACCAGGTAAATCTCAAAAGCTGCCTTGCTCCTGGGTAATGTCCTTTAAAACAGGGTATCTCACCTTCCAGAACTTCTCAAGTAGTCCCCTTAGAAAGAGGACTACCTCATAAAAACAGGAAATCTTTTCAGACTCTAACCAAAATGAGCTGCTTAAAGTACTCTCAGTGCTGCCAAATGTTCAGCAAAGCCTTGACAGTGTTTAGGAGAAACCTCACTGAATCCCTCAAGTAATGAGTTGAAAACCACAGGATGCTGCAAGCTTCACCATGGGGAGCCTTCTGACACTTTTTAGCAGATGGCAATGTATACACTCTTTTATGTACAATGCTTCTCTAAATTAAAGATGATTTTTCAAAAACAATTCTCTTAGAGAGAGATAGAGTGAAGAAAAAGGTTCACACATACTCAGCTGTAGACAGCCTCATATTTACATAAGCCATGAGGAAATTAAAAGTCAGGGTACTACGGTGTGTTTCTTACAAGTCCTATGAATGTTAAATACTAAGAAAAATTCAGTTTTCACATTCCACTGAGATGAGAATTCTCTGAAGCCTAGAGATCTCGAAAGGTAGAATTTTAACACCATCTTACATTACAAAAACTATGAAATGGCCATCACCTAATTTTATCTGTAAATAAAATAGCTCAAGTATGTACTTATTATCATCTTTTTAAAATTACATACACTTTTTGTTCAAGCTCAGAATTTGAAATAATGAGAAAACTGTGTCTAGGAATTTAGCTATAGCAATTAATCCAAAGGTTCAAATAGAGCCTAGTGTGTGGGTATCCAAGAGCTGACAACTAATTCTTACAATGGCCAATTCCATCAACAACCAACATAAAATATTGACAATTTAAAAAATTGTTCCCCTGAGACAGCTAGATTGATTTGCAGTTTGGTTTTCACAGATCCAGTACAGTCTTTTTTCAAAATTGAGATTCTGTCTTATTTTTATTTTTTGAGACCTTATAGATCAATGAAGAAATACATGTCATTGTCTTCTGGAAGGTGCTTGGTCCCATCACTTGACCACTGCAGTTCTTCGGTCTCCTCATAGGCATTTTGAAACATGATGCCTATTTCCCATAAGGCTTACCAGGATATTCTGAAGAGATCAGGCTTTTAAGAGCCAAATACAAGTTGTTAGCTCAAAATCTCCACCATTCGTTTAACAAATGTATCTAGTGCAAAGCATTGTCCTAGGATCTCTGGAAAAGACACAGGTGCAGGAGACCTGATTCCCAGTCTAGGCCAATTAAGAATCTAGTGTTGGGGTGGGGGGGTGGTGGTGGTGGTGGCTCAGATGGATATACAGCTACATATAGAATTTAGGAAGAGGTGGCAGTTGCTTTGATATAATACCAACAGTCAGTCAGCATTTATTGCATATTCTCTTTGGCTGGAAATTTAACATGGTTAAATGCTTTACATGTATTATCTCACGTTACCATCTTAACACCATCACGATATTCAAATTATTTTCTGTTTTACAGAGGAGAAAATCAAGGCTTATAGAGACTAAAGAATTTTCCAGGGGTTACACAGCTGTAATAGTGAGAAAGAGAACTTAAGCTCGGATGTTTAGGTCTTAAGAGCCTCTGCTCACAATCACCATACTTTTACTCTTTTCCAATGTCTCTTTATACGTGTAGATGCTATGAATATTCAGTGGAGGATCAGATACTTTAGACTTAGGAGAGGATGGAGGATTAAAAAGTAGCACTGGGTCTGTGTTCTGCAAGACTGGTACAAAGGGAGAAGGGGGAAGAGAAATCTAGGAAGAAGAGAGAGTAGGAACAAAGGTATGAGGTCAGGAATTTTAGGGTCTTGCATGGGAAATCTGGACACGGTTATCTCTGCAGGAATGCCTCCCATCTCATTTAATTCCTCTGAGTGTAGCATCCTGAACTGTTCACCAATCATCTATCAAGCAAAACCTCTCAGTTGCTCAGTCATACTGGCAACCGTGTGTGTGTGTGTGTGTGTGTGTGTGTGTGTGTGTACAATTTGGATGGTTAACACATTTGTCTGGAGAAGAACTAAAGCAGGAAGGTTCACTTTTGCTGGTGTGTGGTCCAGAATATTTTGCTATCAATGCATATGCAGTGTGGCAATGATATCCCAGGGAATGAACTCGAGCCCACTGAAGAAAGAAGCAAAAACCCGAAAAACAAAGTTTGAATGTTAGCTTCCCTTTGGATTAATCTATACCTCAAATGTATGTTTTATGTTGGTCTGTTGTGGCATTATGTCTTTTGCATGAGCATGGCTCGGTACCTTGTGTACCTTGGCATAGGGTGCCATTGGAATTAGGGGATGCCATTTCATTGAATGGGAATGCAAAAATATTATTTTTTAATCTTTGTATAAGTGGCTAAAAAGAATGACAGTTGGCAGCTTTTCTCTCTAATACATCTTCAAATTGCTGAGTTAACTTGCCTTGAAAAAAAAAACCCAGCTCGCGTTTAAAGGAGAGTTCACTGGTTATAGCTTATCACCTCTGACCCTCTGGCTCTTCCCTGCTGCGTATACCTTTGGAGTTTTATCCAACTGCCATACGGGTCAGGATCAGATGGCACGATTCTGTTTCTCAAAAAAAGTAAGGAGACAAATTATGAGAATTAAACAGGCCCAAAGAACACAGTTGGTCTTTCACCTTGAAAATATTCCAGACGGGCGCCTGGGTAGCTCAGTCAGTTAGGCGGCTGCCTTCGGCTCAGGTCATGATCCCAGCGTCCTGGGATCGAGTCCCGCATCGGGCTCTCTGCTCTGCGGGGAGCCTGCTTCTCCCTCTCCCTCTGTCTACTTGTGTTCTCTCTCTATCTCTCTGTAAAACAAATAAATAAAATCTTTAAAAAAAAAAAAGAAAGAAAATATTCCAGACATAGGTAGGCTCTAGCAAGGAATTACAATTTTAAAATAAACTTAGAATTTTTTTAAAAAGAGGGCCGTTGGGGCTTCCTTAGCTTAGTTTTACTACGAATGCCTCTACTCAGCCAGCACCTCTGAGAAATCATGAGTTTGGGAGCTTTCTCCTGGTGCCAGAGGACTCTGTAGACATGCTTGCATTTGCCTTTCGTTCTTGGTACATGTAAATGTGGAATCGTTTTGTACTTGAGATGGGCACACTATGCCATCTGTTTAATTTACCCTAACAGAAGAAAAGTTATTCTTCCCCTCATATGTAAAAAAAAAAGGCAAAACAAAAGATGTGAGTATAGAGCAAAGTAAATGGATAGAACCTTCCATTGTCCTCATACGCAAGGTGAAGCTGCTGTGAATGCTGCTGGGTAGGTCTCTCACCTAAAGGTGAAGATGAAGCAGCACCTGATATCTGGGAATTAGAAAGATCCTTGGGCTGGGATCCTGGAGCAACTGGAATTGTGAGGTTAGTCTGAGAGTCAAGGTTATCAAAAGGAAAACCAATTGGCTGGGTAGATTCATGGGTAAATGCTGGTGAATCCTAAACAGAATAATTTTCAGTGTCTTGGGGAATGTTCAGAGAGAAATCAGTGGAAGCCAAGAGCATCACATGCAACTACAGAGTGGTTCGGGCACCATGGAGAAGATCTTGCTTCCCATCCAGCACAACTAAACCCTTGGCATTACATGAAGAGAACCTCTGGATGTCATAGGATAATTGATTTTCTCATTCCTCCTTAACTATTCACAACACAGAGTATAAATAACAGGAAAGAAATATGGCTTGTATGTGAGGTTTTTTTGAGGGGGTAAATGGCCAGATGGTTGAATAAGGGCCAATTAGCAGGAGGAAGAAGTGCCTGAATGTATTCTACTGCATGTGGTAGAAAGTTCAAGAAAATGTGTTTGACCCAGAGGGTTAGGAAATACTTTGAAAACACCCCACAAAAATACAACTCCTGTGAGAGTTGAGTCATAGGGGTGAGACATTGGATCCAAGCTTCAGAATCTCCCAGTGAGGGGAATCTGTGAAGATGCAACCTCCATCTTTCAGCCTTTTGCTTGGGAAAGTTGTTCTGTAGCAGCTGAGGAAGACCTGGGTTTAGGCCATATCTGGGGATCTCTGGCTGAGCTTGCCTTGTGGAGAAAGGGGACAGAAATAGGTGCCCCTTATGTCCAGATGGAAGATTAGCAGCACTGAGGACTCTATGAGGCCCGCTATGGCATGAAAGGTAAGAATACAGGAATAGAGATTCACAGAGCATTGAAACTTCTGGAAGTTTGAGCAAAGGCAATGGGTTCTCTCTCTCTCTCTCTCTCTCTTTTTTTTTTTTCCTGGTTCTCTCCTCCCTCCCAAACTTAAATCTGAATTCCAAGGATTTTAATCTTTTCACTGCATATGTTATATAATTTAAGGGATTGTCGTTGATCATTTGATTCAACTCCTTTACATGTCCATCAGAAACAGTTGCGTTTCCCACAAAAGTACAGAACGCTTTATATAAGTTTCACTTGTTCATTCATGTCACAGATGGAAACTTAAAAAAAAAAATCTCCTCCCCTTTTTAGTAATTAAATCTTGTTCAGTGACTGATTATCAGGGAACAAAATCTTCACATTCATATATGAGGTACAAGAGTCTTCACTAAAATACAAAAGAGCAATGAAAATGAGAAAGAACGTGGAAAGATGCTAAAATAAACATCCACAAAATTGCCATCTAAAATTACGCTCGCACACAATTGGAAGTGGGCAAAAATTCAACTGTTTTGGAAAATCCTGGTCCCTCTCCCTCAAAAGGCCTGATTGTTGATGTGCACAAAAGGAAAATTCTAAGGCTGGAGCAATTCCAGCAAAGTTTGAGAACCCTGTGAGATTTCCGTAGTTCCCTATATAGTTGGAATCTCAGAAAATACGCACTTGTAATGAAAACATGCAGACTCTTAACTATAACACTGCTAGCAGGCATTGTTATAATAGCAAGATAATTTAGTGATAATGGGTGAGTAGGAAGAAAATTAAGTAGTTTGCTAAGATACAAAAAAACAAAAAACCAAAAAACAAACAAACAAAAAAACCCTTAGCCAGAACATATTTGGCTTCATGTTCAACTTCAAATGCAAAGTCAGTTCATTAGTGTAATTTAACCTTTCCATATGTCTTTCAGTGATAAATTCCATTAATACATTGGAAATACCAACTGTTAAGCATAGTCTGTGACTGTGAGAGGTACTGGAAAAGGTGGGTTGGACCATGATTCCCTCCTGCCTCCTCGAGCTCAGCAAAAATGAGTGGATGGCAGGTTTTTACCTTTCCTGTCTACAGTAAATGTCCTCATTCCACTCCACTCAGCCTGAGCCTTAGGGCAAGCCAGGGTTTGCAGCCATTTACTATAATAATAGCAAGACAATTTAGCAGTAATGGATAAGTAGGGAGCAAATTAAGCCGTTTGCTGAGATACAGAAATGAAGCCAGAAAATATTTGGCCTCATGTTAGGCTTCACATTCATAGTCAATTCATTAGTGTAATTTAGTCCTTGCATAAGCCTTTGAGTGATAAATTCTACTAATACATTTGAAATGTCAGCTGTAAGAATAACTCATTGAATGTTGAGTAAAATTAAAAGATGGGCAAAAATAAATCCTTCATTTTCATCTCATATGGGAAGATTTATGAAGGCCTTTGAGAAGAAGCATCTGTCTGCTAGTTGTAAATTGAGAGTATTAAGGGAAAACTTCGGAATATTTTGGTTACATTAGCAAGGGGAATGTATTAACTCAAGTGCTTTTGAGATCTTTCCCTTTGGGCCTGAAGATTACTCTTGATGAAGAACATGTGAACTTTTAGAATTCATTTCTTGCTTGGGAACAAAGGCCACAGTGCAAACAATATTAAATGGTTGGTGTTTTGGGGAGTGGTTTCTAAGAAACACAATTATATGTGGGATGTTGATGACTTTTTTTCATATGGATATGGTTTTCTCTATGCTTGTGAGTGTTCCCTTTCAAGCCCATAGAGGCTGCAAATTAGAGGACTTGGAACTGAGATGGAGAATATAAGCAACTAGTGTTTGATTCCCTTAGTAAAAAAATAAAAAATAACAAAAAAATTTCAGTCCATTTCACCACTTAGTTTCTCTTGATGGAGTCTTAAAGTTGGAGATCTTTATAATAAAATAAATGTTTATTCCAGAAAAAAAATGGAGTAAATGGAAGTAAATTTTCTTGAGCAACTATTACATGCAAGATGTTTTATATAAATTAAGCTTATATAAATTATCTCATGCCAGCACTCCTCATCCCAGTATGAATGTGTTTACTCCACATCATATATCCTTCCATCCTCTGTCTGCCTAGATCAGTAAATAAAATTGATGGAATATAATTTGTAAGTAACACTGTTGAAACTCTAATCTCTGTGGAGACTGTAATCTGCCTTTTTCCACCCCCTCCCTGTCCTCTGTAATAGCATTTGTGCATGTTAATGCTAAAGAGTTAAATGTTTGAAGGGTTTAAATTTCTAAGGCCATTGCTATATATAATTGCTCTGCATTATTTTAAAACATTTTCAGGAAGTTAAAAATTGTGAAACATGTTGTATTCTCAATTTATAGAAGAGGAAACTGCAGTTTCAAAGGAATAAAATAACCTCCCCAAGGACAGCAGCTAATTAGTAAAACTGGGATGAAAACCAAATATGCCTGAGTCCACAGAGTCAGACTCAGGCAGAGGTTTGTTGGCAAGGGTGAGCCTGGGATATCCAAAACTGACTCATGGTAACAGACTTCTGGCAGCGTGCTGTGTCTGGAGTGATCAATCCCACTCTGGTCCTGCGGTCCTTTTCTCCTTGTCAAGGTGCTAATTTTGGCCACAGATATGTTCTTAACTCTTCCTTCTCTGAATTGTCATCTCTGGCTAGACACCCTAGTAATGACCCCTGTGTATCCTCATGTCCGATTTAGGCTTGCGGGGAGGATGTGGTATGCTGCCTACTCTAGCCCTTAAGTCCAGACAATGGGGCCCTACTCAGAGGCCCATGCTTTCTTTAGAAGGTACTATTCTGGCCCTAGCCTTGTCCCTGCCCACGGGGGTTGCCAGATTTAGCTAATGAAAATATAAGATACCCAGTTAAGTTCTAATTTCAGATAAACAATGAATAACTTTTTGGTATATGTGTGTCCCAAATATTCTATGGGGCATATATATACTAAAAATTATCCATTGTTTATCCCAAAGTCAAATTTAACTGGGTGCCCTATGTCTTTTCTGGTAATCCTGCTCCCCATGAGCCAAAAATATGGGGCTGTATAACAAAGAATTAATCTTACTCAGTGAAATGCTTGGCCTTTGCCATGTATCCTGGGAAGTGATCTCTAGGAAGAGTGTCACTGTTTATCTGGGGGTCCTGGACCACACATTAGATAGTCTAATCACATTAGACAGTGATTTATGAAGAGATATTTGGGCCATATGCTATCTGCTCTATCACCAGAGGGTATGGAAGCTAAAGGCATCAGTTTGAACTCTGGAAGAACTTGACACTAAACTCAGTCATGTGGGAACTCAACCATAAACGTGATTGAGCCCCAGTAAAAACTCTGGACACCAGAGCTTGGAGTAGCTTCCCTGGATGGCAATTACTCTATGCATATTTTCACACATTGGATGAAGAGGAGTTAATGGTGCCTATGATTCCCCTGGGAGACTGAAAACTCTGCATTTGGAAAACTCCTAGACCCTGCCCCATGCCTCTCTTCCCCTTCGATGATTTTAATCTGTATCCTTCCTCTGTAATAAACCATAACCATAACAGCTTTCAGTGAGTTCTAAGAGTGGTTCTAGTAAATTATTAAAATACTGAGGGTGTCTTCAAGACCCATGAACTTGCACTTGGTGTCAGAAATAAAGGCAATCATCTGGACTGTGCTCTCTAAACTCTCAGGGTGTGGGGGATATGCCCATATTACCCCCTGTTCTATGGTTTAGCCTCTAAACTATGCTTCAAGTACTGGGATTCTGGAATTCTCTACCCAAAGGGCCCTGAGCATGCTTTCAGAGCCTGTGTGAACCCCTTCATCAGAGCTCTTCAAGGGTGGTACAGCACACTTAGGCTAGAGGGGTGGCTAAATGATGACTACTGGAGACAAGTGGGTATAGTGTGGGTGCATATATACATGTGAAGAGTTTTCCTTTACAGGACTGAGCTGGAGTGAGAAGAGATTGGGAGAGGGGCTCCTTGAGCAAAAAAAAAAAAAAACCCTTAATCTCATCTTCAGTCCCTGAATTGCAGATGTCAAACTAACCTCTGTGGAATGTCCTGGATTCTAAAAAGCTGTCTACCATAAAATCCACCTCTGAATTAGCAGCACCTTTGGGTGGTGTGGGAGGAAATATCTCACTACAGTTAATGCATTTATTAATTGTAAGATGCATTTTGTTTTCAGAAATTTAAAATATGAAAAACATTTTAAAGTTGAGGAAATATGGTATATATGGTATTATTATGCCTCTATGTCACTTGAGAATTTAAAAAGCTTTCCACACCTATTATCTTATTTGTTCTTCATGATGACTCTTTCCATGGCAGTCAGAGCACCGTGACATGCCCATCTTCTAATCTACCAACAGAAAATATCCTCCTCTTCTTTTTATCCTCTTCACCAATTACTAAGACCCATCTGTAACCTGAGAAACCCCCCCCCAACAAAGCCTGGACCTGCACTTCTCCCGATCTTCACGTCTGTGTTTGGCGGGGAGAGGGGCATATCCCTGTGATGGTCTGGGGCAGGGAGAAAGGAAGGAAGAATTAACTGTTACCATGGGGACAGAGCTGTGATGCCATGCCTTCTTTGAGAGAACTTCCTGGGAAAGAGCAGAGCATCAGGCTTGAAAGGGAGAACCAAGAGCTCCCACTGTACCTGGAGGGGAAAGGATGGGTCTTGGTCTCAGAGAGGCTGGGTCCCATGGAATTTTGGACAAGCCACTTACTCTCTGACCTTCAGTTGCCTCACATGCAGAGTAGGAATGAGGATTTCTACATTAGGGGTTGTTGGACTATTAAATGAGACATCACCTGTTTTAATAAGTTTAAACCTAGTATAGTTCCCAGCATAGTAGACAATCAGCCAATCGCAGCTCTAATTATGATTATTGCCAACTCTTCCTTGGAGGTAGCTTTAAGGCAGAGTCCTTCTCTGTGTCACTTGGAGGACAGAGAAAATGCAAAGAGGAATGAGTCAGAGGTAATGCAGACACAGCATTTTAGTATAAATGGAACCCAGAGTTCTTTCTAGGAAAAAGAGAAAGTGGTGGATCTTTCTGGCATGTCCAGCACAGGTGGGGCTGAAACCTAGTGAATAAAAAGGGCAGGCTTTATCTATGACCCCATAATTAGAAAAGACAGTGCTTAAGTGACTTGTTGAGACTGCTTCATCTTCCTGTTTTCTGGCCCCTTCCTTCTGCTTTCCCTTGTGGTAGGAATAGAAACTCTTAGAAAACCATAGAAAGGCTGTGTATCATTTTCAGAGAAGTGAGGAGAGGGAGAAGCAGGCCCTGCCTGGTCTGAGAGAGTAGGTTATGATCTGAAATCATGAACAGTCGGGTTGAAAGAGAGACCAGCAGGACAACTCCCTAGAAGTGAGTGAAAAAGGAAAGGGATGACCCAGAAGTCTCTCTTACTTGAGGTCTCGTTAAATGTACTTGGGCTAGGGGCTCCTAAAATTCTCTGACAACTGTCATTAAATGGAGAAGAATCAGCAAGGTCAGTGGTGAGGATAGGCTGATCAGGAGGAATATGGAGAGTTCTGCTGCTATCATCCCTTCTCCTGACCTGGGAAGAGAAAGGACACAAACATTCTAAATAGAATCTGTAAGTTATTTCCCCCAAATCACCAGTGATAAGCCATATTGGCTGGATTCTGTACAATTTCCATGAAGGAAGCCTAGAAATGCAACCACTATTTGTAATGCTTTTTTGGGGGTTGGGGGGCATTTTCTGACTTCTCCATTTTTTAATTTCCCCACTGATCAAAAAATGAATTTCTGGAATGGAAGCCCTTCTCAGAAAAATGATAGTTAATTCTGCCCACCTGAGTATAGAAAGATGACTGGTGTCTGATGCTTTGTTTCAGACACAGGGCCAACTGAGTCTCTGGAACCAAATCAAAGAGGGTTCCACGTGAATGCTATGCAGAGCAGGCAGTTGACCCTGGAACATGCAGTGCCCCTGGTAACACTCTCGCTTTCAGTTGGATGGAACTTGAAGCATATCTGCTCCCAAATCCTCACTTTAGTGTCTCCCTTATTTATGCATCTCCCATTTCCTCTGAGAGCCCCCCTCTTCCCTGCAACCAGGACAATAGTGAGAGTATCCATCCCATTTCCAGGGAAAAACCTACTTCTTCTATAATGCTATATGGATTTTTCTCAACTCTGAACTCCCAGAGCAAACTGAGGTTTACACTCTAAGGATCTAATTTTTAAAATTTTATTGTTTTATGAAATATATATTAATGCTTAATGCAGCTAAATACTATCTTCCCAATGATATTGTCATTTTTTTTTAAGGGTAAGGGCAGTCACATACTTCTGTACCTCACAGAGCACTTTTCAATCCCAAGACCCAAGAATGTCCTTGTAGATGTAGTTTGTTCAGACAGCAATGACTGCCACCTGGTTAATTTTTAACCACAATCACTGCCATCATCATTGCATATATAACCCCATATCACCACTGCAACTAGAAATTTTGTATAGTAGTTCAGAGTTTACTGTTTTCACATGTAGTATTTTATTTTATGTTCACGAACACCTTGTAATTTAGGCATTATCCATTATCCCATTTCACATACAATAAAAATGGAGGATAAAAGAATCACATGCGTTTCCTATGTGGCAGAACTGCAAGGCAAAACTTTTTTAGGTGCTCCATAAATACACACCTTGGTGAATTTCTGATCATAAAATAACAAGACTGTTTTCAAACAAACACTTAATAGTATTGCTCTGAGTATATAATAAACCTCCCCAAATTTTAGTGGCATAAAACACAACCATTTTCTTATGCTGCCAATTTTATCCATCAGGAATTTGGACAGGGCACAGTGGGGATGGCTTGTCTCTAACATGATACCTGGGCCTTACCTGGGTAGATCACATGCTTGAGGCCATATGTCTGGGGTCTTGGTTCTTTTCCATACAGCATCTTATGGGACTAAAATGTCTAAGATAGTTCTTACACTGGCATCCAGGAGAGGATGGTTAGAACATCTGGGACTGGTCTTTCCACATCCCTCTCTCCTCATGAGCTTTCCATGTGGCAATCTTGGGCCTTCTCAGAGATTGGAGGTCCTAATGGTAGTCAAATTTCCTACAGGGTCGGTGGCACTGAAGCAGGCAGTTCAAGCTATTAAAGTGGAGGTGCATGATTTCTCATGACCTGGACTCAGAAATCATGTGGAGTCACCTCTGTATCATTCTGTTGGTTATACATGGCCAGACCAGAACAGGATGGGAGTGGACAACATAAAAGTATGAATTGGGGGAAATGTGGCATTGTATACTTCTCCCTTTGATTCTGTTAATGTTTCCTTCACATATTTTGGAGCTCTGCTGTTTGGTATATATGTTTATAATTGTGATATCTTCTTAATTAATTGACCTCTTCATTAATAAGTGTCTCATAACAGTCTCCTGCTATCAGGGTTTTCTTTTTTGCCTTTTGGTTTTGAAAGGTTGAGTATAATTGTTTCATTGTGGGTCTCTGAGTTTATCATACTTAAAATTATAGCTTCTGGATTTATAGATTCATGTATATCATCGAGTTTATCATACTTAAAATTAGAGCTTCTGGATTTATAGATTCATGTACTCCATCCAACTTCATAAGGTTTGCTCATTATTTCTTGAAATCTTCTTTCTGCTCTGTTCTCTCTCTCTTCTCCTTCTGGGACTCCCATAACATGTATGTTGGCCCACACTTGATGTTGACGTATAAGTCCCTTAGGCTCTGTTCACATCTTTTTATTCTTTTTATTTTTGTTTCTCAGACTCAATAATTTCAATTTTCCTATCTTCAAGTTAGCTGATTACTTCTTCTGCCTATTCAAATCTGCCGTTGAGCCCCTCTAGTGAATTTTTCATTTTAGTTATTATACTTTTCAGCTCCAGAATTTTTGTTTTGTTCCTTGTTGATATTCTTATTTTGTTTATACATTGTTTTCTTGATTTCATTTAGCTTTTGCTCATGTTTTCCTTTAGCTTTTTGTACATATTTAATGCAACTTTTTAAAAGTCTATCTAGTGAGTTTGGTATCTGGGTTTCCTCAGAGACATTTTCTGTCAATTTGTTTTGTTCTTTGTTTTTTTTTGTTGTTGTTGTTGCAAATTGGGCATTTGGATATTATAGTATGTAAAACTCTGGAAATCAGTTTCTCCCTTGCCCCAGGTTTTTTGTTTGTTTAAATTGTTGAAGGCTGTAATACTTTTTTTTTTTTTTTGAGACTTTCCCAAACTATTTTATAAGCAAACCCTATTCTTTGTCATGTGTGATCACTGAAGTCTCTGCATTCAGCAAATGTTTTGAGAGATTTCCTTGAATGCCAAGAAGTCTCCCAGTCTTTGCAGATTGGGTCAGTTCTGGCATAATCTGTCAAAATTTAGCTAGGCTTGTTCTAAGTCTAGGGATAATCCTGAGGTTAAACTTTAAGGTCTTCTCAGGTATTTTTTGAGCATGCATCTTGGCTGGATATGTGTGTAGCTTTAAATTCCCTCATATGCCTTCAGTGTGTTAATTCCTCACAAAGAGTCTCACCCCAGCCTCTCCTCCAGCCCTTAGGTAGTCTTCTGTATGTTTCCACCTATAATCCCATGCCCCAGCCATCTGCAGGTCTATAGTTACATTGTAGCTCTTATGAGCAGAGCTTGCCACTTTTCCTGCCCAAGTTCCAGTGTGGGCAAAACAGAGACAAGCACATTGTATCAGTCCTTCAGATATCTCTCAGAAAGGTTAGAACAAACATACACAATAATTTACAAATAAGTTCTGCTTTGAGGCTTGCTGTAGGGAGCTGAGAATCAAAATACTACTGCATGAAGACCCAAACCACTGCTATGCCAGGGATTCCCTCCCTCCTAAGGCAAGAGTGAGTAAGAATGCCACAAAACTACTTTTTTTTTTAAAGATTTTATTTATTTATTTGACAGAGAGAGACACAGCAAGAGAGGGAACACAAGCAGGGGGGTGGGACAGGGAGAAGCGGCCTCCCGCCGAGCGGGGAGCCCGATGTGGGGCTCGATCCCAGGACCCTGGGACCATGACCTGAGCTGAAGGCAGACGCTTAATGACTGAGCCACCCAGGCACCCCCACAAAATTACTTTCTTACCCTTCTCAAGATGGTTTTTTCTTTTTCTTCTTTTCGATTTTTTTTTTTGATAGGTATTGGTTTGGTAGCTATAAGCCTTTGTTTTCCACAGTTCTGGTAAGGTTAGTTCAGATATTTCTGCTTGTTTTTTTTCTTCTTTTTTTTTTTCAATATTATTGTCAGGGAATAAGAGCTTGGAAATTCCTAGTTCACCATTTTGCTAGTATCACTTGAGAAGTCTGAAGTGCTATTATTTATTTATTTATTTATTTATTTAAGAGAGCGAGAAAGAGAGAGAGAGGGAGAGAAGGGGGAGGAACAGAGGGAGAGGGACAAGTAGATGCCACACTGAGCATGGAGCCCAACACAGGGCTCAATCCTATGACTCTGAGATCATGACGTGAGCTGAAATCAAGAGTCAAATGCTTAACCAACTGAGCTGTCTGGGTGCCCCAAGAAGTCTGTAGCTCTATTTTAAGAAGCTGCTTTTGGAACTGATCTTGTCTATTGCATGTAGACCACATGAATTATTATTTCCAAAAGTAAATTCCAAATTTTTAGACTTTTAAAACTGGTTCAAAAATGGCTTTCAAAATTAAAAAAAAAAAATGAATGTATTGGAATGACAGTTCCTTATTTGGATTTGCTAACGCTTCTCTTTTTTTAGAGCAAACATGAGCCACAGTAGCTTTCTAGCATTATAATTCTTATCAGCATTTAACTTGCTACTAATTACTTCATAATTATAGCCCCACTGCACTCATAGTAAACCTGGAGACTGACTTTAGACGTATTACTAACTTTTAAAATTGGTGAATTTTGGAACTTCTGTCCTATTATTGTTTGACTATCTTTGATTATATTTTTCTAAATGAATGAAGATGACTTTATTCTATCCTTCCCAAACCCTGGATGGAGCCAAATTCTTCTTAACCTTTCTAAAAATGAGTTCTAAACAAATGTTTCCATAATTCACTCTCCTTGAAAATGTCTTCCAAAGATCTTTTGCAGAATTTTATGTATTTGACTTCTAAAAGGAAAAATAAAAACTGGTGAATTTGATCAAGAAATTTTCCTTTGCTTTGCATTTAATAAAGTATCTTTCTTTCAAGCCATTGTTCAAAGACAAAAAGAAATGATAAGAAGAGTCATGGTCCTGGAAGCATCCCCCTTTATCTTTTTGGGAAGCCAAGTTCTATTGAAGAAGAAAAAGCAAAGATCTAAAGCTATCTATGTTCACAAGGTCATCATGCAAACAGGCCAGATGAGGCAAATAGCAGAGTGAGGGATATATTTCTGAAGATTCACTATGAGGTCAAAAAAGAACACAAAGCTTTTCATTTATAGAATATTGTCTCAATCAAGAAACAGACTCTTAATTTTAGAGAACAAACTGATGGTTATTTAGTAACCATTCTTACTCACTCTTGCCTTAGGAGGGAGGGAGTCCCTGAGACAAGGGGATGGGGATGGGTTAAATAGGTGATGGGGATTAAGGAGTGCACTTGTTGTGATGAGCACTTGGTGATGTATGAAATTGTTGAATCACTATATTGTACACCTGATACTAATATAACACTGTATGTTAACTAACTAGAATTAAAATAAAAACTTTTAAAAAGAGAATACTGTTTCTATTTTGGCACAATGCAGGATTATGTGCATCTGATTACAATACAGAATTCTCTAACACTTCTATTTTCAACAATGCTGCAAGGCCTTACTCTTGGGGGACCAGAGTAAGAAAAATGCATAGTTGCCCTAAATTTATCTGCCCTCACCAGGGCACCTAGGGTGCTGGTTAATAAATGGCTCCTCACTTGCATACCAGCTGCATTTGCTCAGGGCTTTTCCAAAGAGCTCACTCACCTCACATTAGTCAGCAGCTTCCTATAAGACAAACCTTCACTTTGCCCTACTGAAGGATTATTCAGCCTTATAAAACATACCAGATTCCCCATTCTCAGTAGGACATTTAATTAACCCCCACTGATTCACCAAGCAAAACAACCGGTAAGAAATTTGGGGCTTTTCATTGTGACCCTAGGATATCCACCCACTTTTTGGTATTTTGAAAATTTTTATCCCAGTTGCACTCTAAGTTTTCAGAGTACAGACAGCACAGAAATAAATAATTTCTTCAACTAACCCAACAGCACTGCTGGACCATCCATTTGGTCTAAACTGAACTACCTACTGGGGAGAAGTAGGAAGGGAGCCTTTGTGGAGCAGGGTGTACACAGAGTGCTGTGTGTGCACAATCACTCAGGACTGTTACAGAGAGGTTGCCTGGGAAGCCCTCTTGTTAACCTGAGGTTACAGCACCTCTCAGCATGCTCCCTAAAGGGTAGCCTTCCTTATAAGAAGGTTCTACCATAATATAATTCATATAATGAACTGGATTCCAGAGAAAAGTAGGGAAATACTTGTGCATGGGTAGATACTGATCTTAAACTTCATTTTATCTGGCCTTTGGGCAATTACAGACTAATATCTCCATTCTTGAGGGAAAAAAATACACCTTCAAAGTCTTTAGCAATAATACATGAGCTTTAAGTACCTAGCTGGAGCCTGAATAGGCTTTTCTCTCCCTAACCCTCTAATATTTTTTGTTTTCAAATTTGTATATGGTTGAAGTTTATTCACTATCCCTCTGTGCTAGGAGCTTTTCTAACTTGTCTCACTTAACCTTTGAAATTGCTATGTGAAGTTGTATCACTAGCCCTTTTATAACACCTAATGCAGTTACTAACACATAGTAGGTTTTCAATAAATACTTGGTGAATGAAGAAAAGCTAAATGGATAAATGAATGAGTTTATAAATGGGCTCAGATAGTATTAAGCAACTTGATCGTAATTACAGAGCCAGTAAGCTGAACTCATATTTAGGGTTAAAAAAAGGGGGTGGGTGGTATTGCAGACTTGATTTAAGCCAGTTTGCCCATTCAACATTTTTTAGTTATTTTGGTATTCATCAGTGGCTTCTGTTATAGATAGATGGGACTAATGTCTCCTCACAGATTGTATTTATCAACAAAATCAAGTCCTAAGAAGGAATTCTGTCATACTTCCATAATTCATTAGCAAGTGGGTACAAGAGCAGTCACACATCCATTTCTTGGAAGCTTACTGGTATTCCTGCTCCTTATCCGGACAAACAGCTTGCTTGTAAAATGTACCCCCAAGGCAAGTGCAACAAATATTCTGACAGCAGGATAACTAATCTTCTGGCTGGATTAAGGAACAGCATCCTCTGTTAAGTGGGAAAACATAGGACTGTAGAAATTCCAGACCGTGGACTTGCTCTCAAGAAGTAAAACTACTGCCTGCAGCTTCCTGTTCCTCATTCATGAGAGGGTGAAGATGCCTGGACAGACCTTCAAGCCAATTCCTCCTGAACCATTTAGAATGTGACAAATGCAGTACCTAAGTTGTTTTAATAATGGCTGCCTTGCTTCGCCCAGGTATGTCTTTCTTCCAGAAACCGCTGAAATCCTTGAGCTAAAGCTACTCCCAGATATGGCTACCCATGGGAAAAAAGGCTAGAGCAAAGATGCTGGACTTCTATCTGGAAGCCTCCAGAGGGTGCTCTCTCTTCGGGCACTATTGTTGAAAAGCAACTACTCCTTGGACTGCAGCTCTGTTAAACATGGTTTGCTGTGTTACCCTGCATCACCCTGGAGGTAGGAGTGACTCAGAAGTAGAAGGAACTACCAGGGTTCCAAGCTACTCTTCTTCACTTGACATACATCTCTGGAGAACTGATCCTGCCAGGAAAGCCCTGAGGGCAAAACACTTCCTTCCTGTTTTTCTCTATTCAAGGCAGGAAGCAGCTAATATGTACTTTCTGAGTGATCATCATACGGCGTGCTCCTGTGGGCCACTGTTGCCTGGTAAGGCTACTTTTGATTTTTTCCACAGAAAAGTATTGAGTATATTTGAAGATTTCTGAGCACCTGAGAGTTGGTATCTACCAAGCTGTCGATCTTCATGAGGTAGGGCAGGAAACATTACTCACTGGAGGCCGTGGTTGCCAGCCCACTCATGAATTACCCAACTTTTTATGTAGATAAATGCCATGACAGATCAGTTATTAAATATAAAATACACTGTGCCACATAAATCTTTGTTTCCCATTGCTTGCTTCTGGGCTGAGCTGACTCATGAGATGAGTTTGAAAATTAAAGCCTGGGAAATGTAAGTGCAGAAGGCTTGCACAGAAAATTATAAAAGTGTGATTTGTGAGCTTGAGAGTGGGGTAAAGCAGAGGAGATAGTGTGTGGGGATCAGAGGACATCTACTTGGAAATGGATCTCCATCAGGAAAGCCAGACATGCCTGGAAATGTGAGGAAAGCTGTACTTTCCAGAGCATTCTCTAGCCTGAGGAAGTCACCACTCAGGCTAATAGCTGCAAGAATCATGGTAGTAATCTTTCAAAAGAGATTTTCAAAAGAGATTTTTGGGAATTGGTGTTCGTATTAATCATTACTCTTTCTGTTCCAAAGAACAGAAACCAAACTAAGACAGGCTCAAAAAGAGCTGGGGGATGGGGGGAAGAAAGAATAATTTATCAATTCAGGTAACTGAAAAGTTCAAGACTGGGTCTAGATGCCCAAGCTATGACATTAGGCAACCGTCCTTCTCCATCTTTTGCCTCTGCTTTTTGCTCTGAGTTGGCTAATGAGAGACCAAAGATGGCTAGTAACAGCTCCAGGATTACTTTCTTCCAACTTAAAAACACCAGCAGAGTGTTTATTTTTCTTGATATCTTTGGAGATTATTCTAAGTAGTTTGCTCACATATCAACTAATCTCTTTGGCCAGGCCCAGGTCTAGTATCCATTCCTGGAGCCAAGAGTAGGATCAATTCCAGCTGAAGCATATGGCCTGAAGGGAAATAGTGGCTAAAGGAAGAGATAGGTTCTCTTAATATGAGGGGTGTTGAGCAGGCAAAAACAGGAGGTGTTCACTTCAGAAGTATTATTGCCTTTGGCCATATATGTGACGAAGGGGGACCAAATTAGGACAATTAAGTTTCTCCACGATATATTTCCACTTCCGCCTGAGAGACTAGATGGGATTCTAAAGATATCATCTTTTCCTTCCCTCCTTCCTTCCTTCCTTCCTTCCTTCCAGACAGTAGCTGAACACACACTGTGTTCCAGGCATAGTGTTAAGTGATATAGATGAACAAAGATAGTGTTCCTAACCCTCAGGAGCTCTAGAAGTTTCCTGAAGTCTACATCAATCCTAAAAAAGGTAGTATTAGCTTGAAATCCTTTGGCCTAAATGTAGTGCCTAGGGAAATCTAGTCAAATGACTAGAAAGAGATTCTTGTATGTAGACATGATCCAGGCTCCACAGGATTTTCCAGGTTTCTTTGTGTGGAGAGTCATTAACCACAGAACCACAGCCCACTCAATTTTGACACCTTAGGCTGTACTGCAAACTTTGAATCACAGGGTAATTGAAAATAGTTTCTACTGTATACAAGCTAAGAGTAGACATTATTGCTTATTGGTTGGTATGGCCAAAATGTTCCTAAATGTGCCCTGTATATATTGTACAGGGAAGATTTCTTGGAATTACTTAAGCAATTAAAATCCCCCATGACATTCATTATACACAATCGAAGAAACACGATAAAAAGCATTTGTTAATTATATAAGTAATGCAGTCCTGTAGTAACCAACACAGCCCTGTGAGCTGCGGGCATAAGCACAGTGCTATTGGGGAAACTGTCTCTTCTCTTCATATTAGTCTTGCAGAGTTTCATGGAAAAGACAGGATTTCCTGACTCTATTTTAATTTCACTTTGTAATCACTCATACTCGGACATTTATAGGCTAACTGTTTCACCAGCCTGCTTTCCTTCATTTGTATTTGTGCTGGATGTTATTAGAATAACATTTGATACTATCACCAGAGATGGGAGATGGCCTGTATGAAAGGACAGAATAAGACAAACTGGATCTTTTCTAATTGCAGCCAAGCTACTATCTTTAAGATAAGAAAGCAAGACACTTGACCCTGATCATTATAAGCCTTTGTTTTCCTTTCTATAAAATGAGGGGAGTAGTCTAACTAGTGCTGCCTAAGATTATGGAAGTGTTCTATATTTGTGCTGTCCAATATGGTAGCCACTAACTATATGTGACTTGTGACTAGCTGGTGTGACTGAAGACTTTTTTTCTGCATTTTTAATTTCACTTGAAATAAATTATTTTAAATTGCAATGTAAATAGCCAAACCACCATAGCTGGTGACTACCATATTGGACTACATAGGAAGCACGCTCTATAGTCCCGGACAACTCCCAAATTCTAGGGGTTTAGAACTACATGTGAAGATTGTTAAGTCTGGGTTTCTCTGTATGAAAGTCCTTTTAAGCATCAAAATCCATTTTGTGTTCTCAAACAGTGCAGTTTCCATTCAGCTTTCTGATTCAGCTGAAAGATGAGTAAAGGCACATGTAAACAGAAAAGCTCCCGGGGGAATGAACATCATCTCAACAGGGCTCTTGTCAGTTGAGCGTTCCAGCAGGATCCCAGAATATATTACCTTTGTGAACTATTCTTCTGCTATGGCAGCCAAAGACACACTCCAATACTGCCGGGAGGCTGGAGCCTTTCTCCCAGGCTTTCCTGATACAGGCTGTTGTTTCAGACCCACGAGGCACACATACCTGCAGTGAGACTGTGTCTGTACCAAACAAGATGACACGGAGGTTTAAAAATTACTGGTTAATTGAACCAATAATGATAGCCCAGCATGGAGGGCAAGATCCCCAAAGCCAGAGAACATTAAAGAGAGAGACAGGAATTACCACATTGCCTGGGACTGAGTCTGTGCAGGTAAACACTGCTTTTAGTTTGCCAGCTGGCAAGTGTCAATTTGAATTGGTCAGTGTTCCATTTTGAAGGGCCGAGGCTTTCTGCAACATTATCATCCTTAGGACTGCTAGGTCCACATCAGATAGCAGAGTAGAAGGAGGTGAATCATATGTTGAACCCTGTTCAGACTATCCCCTGAGTGGCAGACCAGCTTTCTCCAACTCTGCTTTACGCCTCAGTGCCCAATCCATGAGCCCACCCAGCTCAAGGTGTGGAAAGTCACCTTGAAGGACCCATTTGGTACAAAAACTTGGTTAAACTTACAAACGTCCAGTAGTTCTTCTTGATATCTTTGCCCCCAAAGGATTCAGACAGATGAGACAGCATAGCTAATGGAAAGAGGAATGACCACCCATGCCCAAAGTCCCACTCTGACACCAACTTATCCTCTAAGGTCTGAGCAATATAAAGGATCATGAGAAACAATTTGGATTGTTAACTGCAGTGCTCTTGCTTTATTCAAATGCCATGGATGCCACGTACAAAAGCTTACAAAGTGTTGCTTGACCTCCTGATCAGAAGTGGTGCTGAAAACCCCCCAGAGTTTGCATTTGAGGGATTCTGTCAGGACTGGCTCCTAAGGGGGAGGCTCTTACTGTCTGGGCACCCAATGGTTGTCCTAAAATTCATTTTATTGCCCCTTTTCCTGTATCTGGTTTTCCCAAATGGTTGTCATTCATTCATCCAGCAAATATTTACAGAGCACCTTCTGCCTGTTAGAAACTATTCCAGAAACTGTTTTGGTAGTGAATCAAATAAACCTTGATGGAACTAATATCTTGATGAGAAAGATGGAGTATAAGAAAGACAAAGACAGGAAACAAATAAATATTTAAATGTCGGGCAGTGGAAAGTGCTATAGAGAAATGCAGCTCAGAGATGATGATAAGGAATGAGAGACTGCCATTTCTTACACAGTAGTCAGGGCAGGATTCTCTCTGATAAGAAAACATTTGGGTAGAAACTAGATAGAAGTGAGGGAGTGAGCCATTTTATTAACGAAGGAAAATATGTTCCAGGCCGAGGGAATAGTCAGTGCAAAGGCCCGGATGCTGGAGGGTGTTTGGTGACTTTGTAGAACTGCATCGAGACAGTGTAGCTGGAGTGGTGTGAGCAAGGAAGGAAGTGGAAGAAGATGAAATCAGAAGTGTGTGTGTGTGTGTGTGTGTGTGTGTGTGAAGAACATGTAGGGCCTCATAGGCCATTGCAAGGAATTTGGTTGTTACTCTGAATAAGATGGAAAGCCACTGGAAGATCTTAAACACAGACCTGGTAGGACCTAACTTACTGGAGTTTCACTTTGGCTGCTGTGTGGAGCAGAGTCTATATAGGGATGAGAGTGGAAGTTAATGACCAGTGGAGGTGAAACTAGTGGAAGTGAACCATTCTTAGAGTCTGATTTATTTTATTTTTTTAAAGGTTATTTATTTTAGAGAGAGAGCACGGGCACATGCACGTGGCGGGGAGGGCAGAGGAAGAGAGAGAGAGACTCTCAAGCACACTCCCTGCCTGACGTGGGGCTTGATCCCACGACCCCGAGATCATGACCTGAGCCAAAACCAAGAGCCAGATGCTCAACCGACTGGGCCACCCAGGCGCCCCCAGATTCTGATATATTTTTAAATGTAGAACTAACAGGATTCGCCAATGAACTGGTTGTGAGGTGTGAGAAAGATGGAGGAACAAGGACTGACTCTAGGGTTATCACAAAAGCAATTTCTACTACACCATCTTTGTACGCTATAACATAAAGAATGGCAGACGTTTGCCCGAATAAGATACACAGATACATGAGGCTTCTGCCACCTCTTCTAGCCAATAAGGAGCATTCAGCCATTCAATCTTTCTGATCCAGCAAATGGCACAGTTTGGGGAGTCAAAAAGACTGGTAAGAGAAATGCTATCAACCACTTATTCCTTCCTTAAGACATTAGCCCATCCTGGGTCTCATTTCTTCTGATAGGATTGTTGAAAAAAATTAATGAAGTAAGTATAGCACCAAGCATGGAGTCTGGCCTACAGTAAGCATTCAGTATAGCCGTCCCTACAAAAGCTAATTTTTATTATTGTATATCACAGATTAAACAACCTATAAAATCAGGGCAATGAGCTCATTCTCTTTTATGTTGGTATCAGTTTATGCTCATAAAAAGCTTAATTTCATTCTCCTTCCGACTTTCTGGAGACTTGGAGGGGGAGGGAGGGGGAAGTGGGGTATGGTACCCAGTGGGAAAAAAGATAATTCTTAAATGAAACTGTTGGCTCTTTCCCTTCACATTGGTGCAGCTGCAGAGTGGGAGCTCACATCAGAGTCTATCATAAAGCAGCTTTATTAAAAATAGTAATAATAAAAAAAGGATCCAGGTTAATTCCAGCTATTGACCCTGTGGGCAGCACTTATATGGGCAAAAGGGGATGCTTTCTGATGCTGGTATTGATTTTCATGTATAAATCCCTCCTCACAGAATCCTCTCCTCATTGCAGCCAGGGTAAAAGTAATCACTCTCTTTATGATCACTCCTTCAAGTTAGACCCCAAGCCATTTGTAAAAGAGAGGACAAAAGCCAGGAAGGGGAGCCCTGCAGGAGGAAGGCATACGAGATATCTCCTCTTATGAGTCCTGAAGTGGTCTAAAGACAGGTGAGACAGTGCCGGTGTAGTGGTAACCAGAACTTTCTGCAAAATTCACTGAGGCTGTGTCACGGGAACGGATTGTTCTGTAACTGAAGGGAGCCTGGAATAGAATCATAGTTCTCTCTCCTTCTCTCTCTGCCTGTCTCCCTTTCTTTCTCTCTCTGCCTTTTCTTCTCTCCCCTCTCCCTCCCTCCCTCTGTCTCAGCTTGCCCCACTTCTCCACCCCCCCAACTCTGTCCCACACCTCAAAGGGTCTCATGTTCATATGCATAGACACACCAGCCCTTATGTCCAAGTTTATTCCAATACTCTTCACCTGTTCGACTCATAC
This sequence comes from Leptonychotes weddellii, assembly GCF_054177405.1. Taxonomy (NCBI): domain Eukaryota; kingdom Metazoa; phylum Chordata; class Mammalia; order Carnivora; family Phocidae; genus Leptonychotes; species Leptonychotes weddellii. Next base: position 20,023,746 of record NC_138382.1, on the reverse strand, counting down.
CCAGCACCAAGACAAACTTTGAGCCTGCACTGTAGTCCAACAGCAAGACACACACTTGTGGGGACACTCAGGCTCTGGAGGTAGGCTTACGGCTGTAGGTCCAGGAAATCCTAGGTTCTGTATACCCAGTGTACAGTCTAGAACTGTGCTGTGTCATAAAACAACCATTAGCCACATGTGGCTATGGAGCTGCTGAAATATGGCTAGTCCAAACTGAGATGTGAGCAAGTGTAAAATACATACTGGAATTTGAAGACTTAGTACAAAAAAAATAGCATAAAATATTTCAGTCACTTTACATTGATTATATTTTGAATTAATTATATTTTGGATATATTATTAAACTTAATTTCATCTGTTTATGTTTGCTTTTTTTTTTTTTAACATGCCTACTGGAAAATTTCAAACTACACATGTGGCTTGCATTACATTTCTATCACACAGAACTGGGCTTAGACCAGGGGTTCTCGGTGTGGTCCCAGAACCAGCAGCATCAGCATCAGCTGGGAACTGGTTAGAAATGCAGATCCTCAGGCCCCACCCCACACTTACTGAATCAGCAACTCTGGGCTCAGGAACAAGTGTTTATGAAGCCGTCTGGTGACATGAGGAGAACCATGAATCCAGATGCCAGGGCAGGCTGGAGGGGTGAGTTCTCCCAACTCGTCCCTGGACTGGACCCCTTGCCCTAGGTGGCAGAGAAATGCAGGCGAGTGGCCAGAGGAGGCCCCTCTACAGTCTCAGAGCCCCAGCCTGAGGACAGAACTAGTTCTGCCTTAGCCCTTCCTCCACTGCCTGCCTGGGATTGTTCTCTGCAAGGTGTATTTATTCAAAGGGGTTCAGTCATCTCGCTAAATAAAATCACTCACTTAGGCTGGTAAATATTGACTCAAGCTGTTACGCTTTCATGTATTTCAGCAACTCCCAATGTTTGAGGGCTCAGCAAGCAAACAAGAACAGGTACGGGAAGTTATTGTGGTGTTTGGGGCCCCTGTTTGTTTTTGTGCAGCTGATGCCTGTTGCCCATTGTGTAAGGCTGGTTCCTAATGACCTTGTTATGGAGCACTCTGCAGTTGTTAAGGCCAAAGGCTTTAATAGAATACAAATACCTTTTACATCTCTACATCAAGAGTTTAATTGTGTTTTGAAATATGCTGTACCCTAAAGGCCTCTCTTTCCTCAGCGATGTACATCCCCCTAATAAAACCTGCAAGGAATGGAATGCATAATGGGGTGGCGTGTAATGAGCAGATTGGAATTCAATCTGAAGAGGGCTCCTGGTATCCATTCTGCATAGATTTAAGAAGGTCTCCAGAGCTGGGAGGGAAGACGTGGTGGAGGGCCACCTCATGAAGGGCTGTAAGGAGCTGTGGTTTTAAAAGAATTGGAAAGTATCAGAAATCTCTTGTAGGTTTTTGTGTTTTCTTTAATTAGCCTCTTGGTGCAACAGAAATTTTCTTTTATTTCTGATTCTAGCTGGAGTGCTGGGGGCAGAACTCAGAGAGGGAGGTCACATCTTCAGCAAGCCCAGGGTTAAGGAATGGATCCAAGAGGTGTGGGGGCGGGTGTGGTAGCAGCCTGGGAATTTGGGGACAGAGCAGAGGGTAGGGTGGGGGGAAAGGAGGGATCCTCAAAGTCTGTCCTCCATTTCTTCCTTTTAAATGCCACTCCCTTATTTGTTCTTTCATATCATTTTCTCTCCTCTTACTTCTCTCTCTCTCTCTCTTTTTTTTGAGAGGGAAAGACCTCTTACCTCTCTCTTTCTTTCTTTCTTTTTTTTTTTTTGAGAGGGAAAGAGAGAGCACGTGAGCTGTGGGGAGAGGCAGAGTGAGAGGGAGAGAGAAAATCTTAAGCAGACTTCCCGCTGAGCGTAGAGTCTGGGTGGGGGGCTCCATCTCATGACCCTGAGGATCATGACCTGAGGTGAAATCAAGAGTTGGATGGTTAACTCACTGAGCCACCAGGTGCCCCTCTCTTTTCATTCTTGGTTTTCTTTTCTCCTCCTTTCTCCCTCTTCCTGCATCCTTCCTTTTTCCCCTCTGGGAATAATGTGGAGACAGAGAACTGCTTAGAGGAAAATGGGAGGGAATTAGCGGCTCAATAAATTGGATCCAGCGTCCACCCCACTGCAGACATGGGTGCTTACAAAGGCCCTTACACGTCCTATTTGAGCATGTGGGTACTGGCACACACATACACAAGTGTAAAATATGTAACAAGATTCTTCAGCTGCTAGCCCACAGCAAAATATAAAAGAACACTGTTGCCAAAGTGACACTGACCTGAAAACAGTAAAAGATTTTGGTGATTTGGGGTTTCTTCTTTAAAGTGACCATGTGGGGATGACTAAATCAGCCACTGCACGCAGGCTGCCATAACAAAATATCACAGGTCGGGTGGCTTAAATAGCAGAAATTTATTTCTCAACATTCTGGAGACGGGGAAATCCAAGATCAAGGGGTCTTCTGATGTGGTTCCTGGTAAGTGCTCTCTTCCTGACTTGCATATGGCCGCCTTCTCCCTCTGTCCTTACATGGCCTTTCTTCAGTGCCTGAGCAGGGAGAGACTGATCTCTCTGCCTCTTCTTCTAAGGCCACTAATCCCATTATGAGGACTCCACCCTCATGGCCTCACCTATCCTTATTTACCTCCCAAAGGTTCCATCTCCAAATACCATCACCATGGAGATTAGTTAGGGCTTCAACATATGAGCTTTAGGGAGACACAAACATTCTGATCGTTAAGTACTGAACAAACAATAAATATTAGTATTTTTGCTGCTTCTGAAATGAGGACTTATAAACTGAAAGCATTCTGTGGCTGGAAGGTCCATTTTTCTTTTCTTCTGTCATTTAGACCTCAGCAATGTGGTCAAATCAACAAAATCATAATTAAGTCAGCATTCATTTTCAGTTGTTATTCTTTTAATGCATATACTTCACACAAAATTTAACCCTTAATAAGTTAATACTGAGGGCTCTAGGGAGCCATTTCCTTTCTCTCTCTCTTTCCCTGTGAGTTTTTCTTTCTTGTCATTTCAAGTGAAACCTGATGATGAAACAGTCACTTCAGTTCACTGACCAGCTAATCCACTGCTGAGGGATGACCCATAATTTCGTTACTGAGAGCATGTTCTAGTACCAAAGCTCCAGAAAAAGATCCTGTTCCAAACCACTAACCTCTGAATTTAAATATCAGTCTGTGTTTTCTTAGTGTTGGGGCTCCAGGACCCAAATGGAATAAACTGGAATAGTGAGCTGGCCATTTTGGGTTATTTAAGTGCCATCTGGGGTGGAACCACCATTTTCCAGTGGATCTGAGTCTTTTGATAATTCTTTAGCCCTAGATGATTCTTAGGTTGCCTTTATTTATTTATTTATTTGATAGAAAGAACACAGGGGTGGGGATGGGCAGAGGGAGAGGGAGAGAATCCCAAGCAGACTCTGAGCTGAGCACGGAGCCTGACTTGGGGCTCGATCTCACAACCCTGAGATCACGACCTAAGCTGCAACCAAGAGTCAGAAACTTAACTGACTATGCCACCCAGGTGCTCCCAGTTAAATACTTTTTGATGCAGAAATTTTTCCTTATGTCTGATAGTCACAGATAAGGAGTTAATTTTTAGTATGATTGACTCAAAGCACTATATCCATATGATGCTTCCCTATTAGACCCAGGCTCCTCAAAGTGTGATTCTGGAGCTTGCTAAAATGCAAATGCTCAGGCCTCATTCTGAGTTGCTGAATCAGAACCTCCAGGATGGGGTCCACAAAAGTCTGAAAAACGTGGCTCTAGACCTGGATAGGGAAACTAATATTTTGTTATTATTGCCTTTTATTTTTCTTCCTTGAGTTAGGGTTTTTTTCTTTTTTCCTTAAAGTGAAACAAAATAAAGTTTGTCTCATTTGGTTATAAAATCATGAATGTTCACTGTAAAAAAGTTCTGACCAAAATATTTAAATAATAAGTTAAACATTACCGATAATCCCACTACTCAAAGATAACCATGGATAAATGCTATCATTTTTTCCCCATTACATATTACAGTGAACAAAGGCCATTCTGTCAGCACAGTTGCCGCTTTCATAGAACCACAGGATATTAATGCCATGAGGGAACCGGGAGATCACGTGGGCCCCATTCCCTCATTTACATCAAGAAAAACCAAGTAATTAGCTCTATGGCACTAGTCCAGCCAGTAACTGGCATAAATGAACCTAATAGTTGTCTCCATCAGGTGTGAATGAGGCATCAGATTATCTATCTAACACAGTGGCACTTTAAGAAAGCTCTGTGTAGTTTTAAATCTCAAAAATGCCTAAATAATGTGTATACCTGATAAGCCTAATGGTTTCCCCTTGGAGAAGAAAACAAACATTAAGAAAAAATCATATGAGACGTACTAATACTACTTCTCCAACTCTGGTGAAATAGGCTACATAATAACAACCACCTGCTAGTCAGTGACCAGGGCAATATACAGTTGACCCTTGAACAATGAGGAAGTTAGCGGCACCGACCCCCTTCACAGTCAAAAATCCATGTATAATTTTGGACTGCACCAAAACTTTATTAATAGCCCACTGTTGACTGGAAGCTTTATGATAACATAAACAGTTGATTAACACATATTTGTATGTCACATGTACCATATGCTGTATTCTGACAATAAAATGAGCTAGAGAAAAGAAAATATTAGGAAAATCATAGGGAAGAAAAAATACCCTTACAGTACTGTACTATATTAAAAATCCACATATAAGTGGACCTGTGCAGTTCAAACCTGTGTTGTTCAAGGGTCAACTGTATATTAATACAGAGGCAACTTATTCACTTACCCATTCATTGTTTTAACAGACTGTTAAATATAAAAAATATCTCAGCATCTAATTTGAACTTACTGCTCAAAGGACTAGTGTCTTGGTAAGAAGCAAAATGTACAGTTTGGGTATATCTTTTTTTTTTCTTTAAAGATTTATTAGAGAGAGAGAGAAAGAGAGAGCGAGAGCACGAGTGGGGGGAGGGGGAGAAGAAGAGGGAGAAGCAGACTCCCGTTGAGCAGGAGAGCTCTGATGCAGGGCTGATCATGACCTGAGCCAAAGGCAGATGCTTAACCAACTGAGCCCCCCAGGCCCCCCAGTTGGGGTATATCTTTTAAATGAACTTGTACTTTCCTGAAACATAATCTTATCTCAAGGTGTTCTATCTGAGGCTGGGTTTTTGAGGCTGGGGAAATGGTATGCCTCCTCCTTCAATTTTAACTGCATACATACACTGTATATCATCAAATGAACTTAATAGAGTATTCCATCCCTGGAGTTGCTCAATATTTGAAGATTACTTTTTAATGAAATATCTTGTTATCATTGTCCAAATAACCGATGACCTTTCAAATGAAAACCATATGTAAATACAGGGACGGGAAATCAGTGTATTTCTTTGTATGGAGAAAGAAAAAGAAAGCGTGTATCATGGTGTGAAGAAAAGAACAGGAGACTAGGAAACTGCTGTTAAATGTCAGTTACAACTTCTGGCTGGTGAACCGTAGTTTACCAGTGACTTGTCCATCATATGTACCATTCTGTTTGCTCCGCAGAATGTCCCTGTACTGACGGTGGCACTTCATACTGTTACCCATGGCACCGGTGTGTTGGCTAACGAACGAGAAGTTATCTGCTGGGTGAACGCTTGGTGAGCCAGTAGCCCTCAATGATGTAAAATATTAATATGAAGATCAGTACATGTGTATTCTAGTAAAACACTTTGCGCTCCTCATAGCAAGGACATCTAATACCCAGGAAGTAGTTTTCGAGGACATAGCTTCCTGGAAACACAAAGCTTAAAAAGCTTAAAAAAAACCTTTCAGGAATCAGACTTTCCAAGTTACCAGCTCCATACCCCCATTTAATTGGTGATTAAAGTAGAGGGTCAAAGAGGTTACATGTCTTATTCAAGGACTGGAACCTGGGACACCTATAATACTCTGTCTGCCAAATACATCTTGCCTAGAGAGCCTCAGAAAGCACATCTACATCTATCCTTCTTTAATTAGTCCTAAAGTTCCCTTACATTATGTCTTATCTTTAATATGAGCATCCATTTGTTAGATAGTAGTGATAGTCATGATGTTTATTGACAGGAAAGGCAGGGTATTTATTGAAAAATAACATACCCCCCCATGTATTTATTAAGTCCAATTAAATTGAAGCTTGAGAGTGGAGTGAAAATTGTGGGTAGAGGGTAGGGTAGAGCGTGTAAGGGAATGTGGGGTGGTGAAGCCAATGGCAAGTGAGAACATTTCTGGGATGGTGGGTAGAAGAAGGACTTTTAATAGAAAATTGTTGGTCATGTGATCTTAAAAAAAAGTTCAATTTGGAAAGAAAACGATAACCCTTGCCTGTCATCCTTATAATAGAGTCCACGCTTATGATCTAGTATTTTATCTCAGTTCATAATGTATTGTTAGGACAAGGCAAGGAAAAGGGTTTATAGACATGATACTCCACTAGGAAATGTCTAGACGGCTGTTTTTGTTCTTTCCCTCTTCTCCTTTCCAATTGTCCAGGCCTTGAATGTGAGAAAGAAACTTAAGACCCTCAAACAATACGCCAAATAAATGTCTTTTGCATTCTGGAAGGAAAAAAAAAAAGGGTCTCTGGGGCTCAGTAAACGGACTCTAAGTCAGCCTGGAAGAGCACAATTCTTTTTGTTCTCTAGACTGTTCGTGGTGCCCCCAGAATTATTCCGGTGGCCTAGAAAACCAGCTCTGTGACATTCTGGGGGCTTTTATCTCTTATGGTGAATTACTGTATCCAATGCAGATCTCCTCCGGGGCTCACAGAGATCTCAGCAAGCAAGGAATATGGAACTGCTCAAATCAGGAATAGACGGGGACTTTGAAGATAAGGTAAACTGTGTTTTCTTGTTGACAAAATAATCTGAAGCTTTTGTTGTGTGTTTCCATAAAAGACTTCCCAGGCATAAATCAATATGGCAGCACCAACTCTGCGAGAATAAGAAACGATAAGTATAGTTTTCAGCACCCTGTAACCACTCATTACATTTATTTCCCAGTTTTCTTTGTTATTCCTTTCCTGTTCAAATCTGAGCCAGCACATATTTGGCTTCCCAGCTGAAGTAGGAGGTGCTGCCAATCAGCAGGAAATATAATACAGATAAGATTCATATAAACTCTTTTGAACTGGTAAAATAGCTGGATGGGAAATGGATGTTAAATTGTTTACATTTGGCACGAGAAGAAAACGTTCCATTTTTAAATTCAAAGCCTCTGCACCTTTGTAAATGAAAACAAATCACATGGGTCATGTAGTGTTCCACTCTGTAAAAGCCATCAGGAGGCTGATAAAAGCTTTCGTAAATCACTAACTTTATCTGGTACTTGCTCAAAAGAGTCATTTCCCAGATTAAAATGATGTGGCCCTTGCCCTGGGTCTTTGGGAAAACTGTGTAGTAACAACAGGCTCCCAGAAGACTCTGAGGTGTGCTTTACAAACAGTGGCTAAAAAAAAAAAAAAAGTTTTGGGGGAGATGCGTATGAATTTTGATTTTTCAACTCAGGTCTTTCCAAATTCCTATGAAGGTGAGACAGCATGAAGGATACAAATGTGTGGTCTGAAGACATTAGCATTTTGAAAAAACTTTCTTCTTGGCAAACACTGGTATGCCCAGCTAAGTTCAAGTGATAAAGAAAAGTCATTTTTAAAAATGAAGTGTTGAATTCCATGAAACAGCTAAGTGGCTTAATCTCACAGAAAGATAAATTCCCACTTTGTGTGAATTTTTGCATGTTTCAGCCACTTCATCTTATGTCATATGAGCATAGTCTAGACACTAAATGATGTAAAAATCACTCAGAATGTGTTTAATAGTTAAATAAAATTACAAAGTTGAATTAGAGTCTGAGTGGGTGGGGAGCCCTCAGTCATGGGTGAGGTGCAAAGCCTGGGATGCCTGGTCATTGATGCCCGCCACACAATCGATCTATGTTACTGTGTCATGTTCAAATATCATGTAGGATCAACCACATGGAGCAAGGAAAGGGGACAGCAGCACTATGATTCTTCAGACTGGTCTTATGAAGTATATATTGCCCTAAGTTGCCATTAATAGAAAAACCATCTGATCCTTATTATTAGAACAATGCTGACCTCAGAAAGAAGCAGATAGGAGGAAGCTCAGTGCAATTCTGTGCATTGTTGTGGAACCCTTAGAATTCTCCTGGGCAGGCTTTCTGCCATTCATTCATTCTATAGGAAAAATCCTGAACTACAATTAGGAGTGTGTGATGAAAGTAAATGAAGATAGTTATCTTCAACTATCTTGATTTCCATTTATATTCAAACAATTTAATGATTTGTGAATCAGGAGATCATTTGCCTTCAGATTCTGGTGTAGGACCAACTTCTTGAGATTTCAAAATGGTGAAGTTTGCACAGGCAGGGGAGGAAGATGTGAGCCCCTTTATAAAGTGCCTTCCTTTGTAGCCATTCTCCTGCCATGCTGGATCTGAGTACTCATTTTCAGAAGATGACTCATTGTCAAGATGATACCCAGTTCCCCAGTCTCCACTTGGTTTTGTAATCATTTTACAAGGGAGGTTTGAGACTAGACACTTGCCTCTCTCTGCTGCCTATTGAGCTTCTTTTAGACAGAACCCCACAGATTTCAAACAAGTGCTGAGCATGGAGCAAAGTCAATGAATCAGGACACGATGAGTCTCTGGCCTTCTAAGTGATCCCGAAAGGACACTTTGAAGTCAATTGGCTCACCATGGAAATCAAAAGGAAGTCTGCAGAATGCATATAAAAGTGAGAATTATTTTCTTTAAAGTGAACTTCACTAGCATTCCCCAGTGACTCAAGTGCTGTTAGCAGCCCTGAGGTTTGCTGATACTGCCACAGATTGGTACTATCCATTGGTGAGATAAAAGAGCCCAGTATTACATGAAAATAATGGCAATCCGAATAGACATTTTTCCAAAGAAGACATACAGATGGCCAAAAGGTACATGAAAAGATGCTCAGTAGCATTAATCATCATGGAATGCAAATCAAAACCACAGTGAGATAACACCTTACACCTGGCAGAATGGCTAGTATCAAAAAGGCAAGAAATAACAAGTGTTGGCGAGGATGTGGAGAAAAGAGAACCTTTGTGCGAATGTAAATTGGTGCAGCCACTATGGGAAACAGTATGGAGTTTTCTCAAAAAATTAAAAATAGAACTACCATATGATCAAGGAAATCTTGCCATTGTGACAATATGAACCTCAAGAGCATTATGCTAAGTGAAATAAGTCAGACAGAGAAAGACAAATACTGTATTATCTCTTATATGTAGAATTTATAACAAAGAAAACAAGGTCATAGATACAGAGAACAGAACAGATTGATGCTTGCCAGAGGCAGGGGTGAGAGGTTGAGAGAAATGGGTGAGCTGAGTTTTTTTGTTTCATTTTAGTTTAAATAGTTTAAATTAAAAAAAAATAGAGAAATAAATGATAGTGTGGATGCCCAAATTAAATTGCACTGATGAGATATCATTTTAAATATTTAGAGAAGTTACCACATATTCATTAAACCAACAATTTTGTTCAGTACTTGAACAAGTTTTATACCTGAATTGAACACAACTTTGTATTAGCACCAATGATTTGTATTCACTGCACATGAACAAAAGTGATAAACAACTGAACTTCTGCTATTGAAATTCAAGACACAGGAATCACCAGACATGTTGGGGGAAATGCAGATAGTCTGAAAGGCCTAGTTTTACACTGACGGGAAATGAAACCACACACCATCAAGGCTTGGATGTTTTCATGGAAATAAGGAATTAGGGTATAGTGAATATCAGCTTGGAAAATGTTGGCGATGTTGTTGGGGTAGATGAGTGAAACAGCTCCTATGCAGAATTTGCAGAGGGATCTCTTGGGAGGAACAGCAACAAGTAAACACTTGGGGTTTTAATTAAATTATTAACAAACAAGCCTCAGTTTGAAAGTTCATTAATAATAATGCATCTGGGATCCCCAGTGTTGATGTAATCAAGCCCAACTTATTGCTAGGAAGTGGTGGGTCAAGGAGATCACCGGGGATGCATGGCTTCCCCTTTTCCTATTCAGTTATATTATTTTATTGAAACAGAGGCTGTTCTCCAGTGATAGACATTTAGGACATTTGGTGATGGAATGAATACACATCATCATAGCATTGTTGTACTGATACTTGGCATTGAGTTTAACAAAGGTGACTGGATAACAGGTGCTTTTCTGATGAGGTGATGGCTTTTACAAATCAAGCTAAATGTGCTGAGGCTGGTTTAGTAACTTTAGAGTTGGCAATAGAAGGACAGTCATTTATAATTCAGTCTTATTTGAATGCTGCTTCTCAAGTTTGTTTTCTTCTTCAAAGTTTATCCTTCTGGAATAATTGCTGACTGACTTTGGGCTCCATCGGAAGCAGATCTTGAGGCAAGGATAGGAATACACATAGATTATTTGAAAGGCAATCCCAAATAGGGTTGCCAGATTTAGCAAATAAATATGCAGGAACTCAGCTAAACTTGAAGTTCAAATAAACAACAAAAAAATTTTTAGTATAAGTTATGTCCTGTGCAATATTTGGGATATACTTACACTAAAAAATTGTTATTTAGAACCATGAAAGACTATGGACTCTGAGAAACAAACTGAGGGTTCTAGAGGGGAGGGGGTGGAGGGATGGGTTAGCCTGGTGATGGGTATTAAAGAGGGCACATACTGAATGGAGCACTGGGTGTTATACGCAAACAATGAATCATGGAACACTGTATCAAAAACTAATGATGTAATGTATGGTGATTAACATAACATAATAAAATAAAATAAATGTTTATATGAAACTCAAGTATAGATGGGCATCCTGCATTTGATTAGGCAACACAATCCCAGGAAGCTAATGGTCGGGGGGTGGGCAAAAGACGAATAAGGAAAGACCAATGCAGGATGCATTAATGAGCAGGTGTGGACAACTGTAGCTTAGTCCCTCTGGGGACTTTGGGAAACTGTATAGAACATACCTTAGAGTTGTCCTATCTGGGCGCAAAGGAACCTAGGCATGTATCCACCATCTTCTTCCATTATTTGTTAAGTGTTGGTCCCGGTGCACAAGTCCTCTCCTGCCCATTCTGTTTGCTATGCAGCCATAGAAAGCCCTTGGCAGAGAGTTGCAAGTACTTGCAGTAGGAAGCCTATGGCAAGTATTAGAACCTTAAGTACCAAGGGATATTCATAAAACCTGAGTTTCTTATTTGGTGACTTTGGGCAAGTCATGGCATCTCTTTGTGTCTAAATCCTCAGCTCTTCATCTTTCTTCCCAAAGAGTTATTGACACCTTCTCTAGGAGAAGCTGCTCACTTTCCCAGCTTGGGGCAGGAGTTTATCCAGTTGGTGTTTATCCCGTTCCCCATGCTAGAACTACTCCAGGATCTTTTAAAAACTCTGCTTCTATGAAATGCCCACTATCCTGTTTTCAGTTTGTTAGTGAGCCTAACACATGGTTCAGAGTCTTCCATCATTCCTCATATTCTAACATCCTCCTATGCAACTCCCACACCTGCATGGATGCTCTCTTGTCACCCAGGGCTTCTCCTCCAGAGACCTTTAACTTTACTTCACTTCAGCCATCTGTTCATTTAGAGACACACTGCACTGTGTCATCATCTGGAACTGCTCCCCCCAGTGCTGGCCCTGACCTTATCTTTGAGCCCTCTTAATGAGTCACTCTTGAGATTTGTTCTTTGAACCCACTGAGACTCCTAATACCTTGAACCTCTCTATCAGCTTCATCCACACTTCACTGCTTTTCCTATTCACGTGAGACTGGACGGTTTATGTCTTCAAACTCACTCTTTGTCTGTGATTATTCTAACACTCCAGCTTAACAAAACCATTACCCTCAGGCATCCATCTCTCCATTTCCTCTGTATCTATACCTGATCAGTGGAGTCCTGCTGGTTGATATCACAGAACTATGAGAAATGATGTCTCTAAAAAGTCATGAACTCATCTTAACTGGCCTCTCAATGCTGTTGGCAATCCTATTATATTCTTTACTTTTCTCAAACCTTCTATCTCCCTTGCACAACTCTCCCTGCCTATATTATCCTACCTGATTTTTCCTCCTCATTCTTTCTTCCTTATAATTGTACTCCCTGTCTCATTTCACAAAGAAAATCACAAAGAGAATCCTGGCAGATTCTTGCCATTGAAATCACAAGTTTTCCACATTCATCTTTTTCTTCTTTTCTTTTGATACAATGAAAAATAGGTCATGTATTTCTTGCCTCTTAGTGCATCAGTCTCCTCATCACCCCTTTTAGCTGCTTTGGTCATTTCCTCTGGGAAGCTTAGTCTATTCTCTGCTCCCACCCCACCTCCAGCAGGGTTACGTGTCCTGCCCATGTTCCCCCATGGCACCCTGCACTAACTCCTAGCTTTGCACTGAGGACACTATATCCCTAGCCATAAGCTCTAGGGACAAAAGAAAGAATAGGTCCGACTGGTGCATGGCTGTTCCCATTACTATTCAAAAAGTTTCTGCTGAATAAGTGAATTAAAAAGAAATTTTAAAAATGAATTGGCTTTGTATCAGTTTCCTATGCTCCTTAGAGATGGCCATTTTTGTTTTCAAGCATTAGATTTCAGTAAGACCTGTTGAATCTACAGAGATCATGTATACTGCAGGTATACATTTTTAAGTGACCTGAAAAAATGCTTAAATCAATCAGTATAGTCAATAAAATGGCCAATTAACAGAAACAGAGCCTGTTTATTTGATAAATTCAAAGGTTAATTCAGTAAGAATGAAGAGATCCTGTAGCCCAATGTAGACTCAGTCTGTGTTAGGAATCAGGGGGGATTACAGTGTTCCAGCAGTGAAAAGATGAAGAAACTCTCAATGAAGAAGAAATGCAACTATTGGCATAAGCACCAACATCCTATCATCTTTCCTACTAAATTTTTCTTATCAGTCTAATAAAAAATAGAAGTTGCTATTAAGTTAAGGTGTGGGTGCCTTGTTATTCCTTAGTGTACCCATATTATGTTTAAGATTTTATTTATTTATCAGAGAGAGAGAGAGAGCACAAGCAGGGGGAGAGGCAGGCAGAGGGAGAAGCAGGCTCCCACCAAGCAGGGAGCCTGATGCGGGACTTGATCCCAGGACTCTGGGATCATGACCTGAGCCAAAGGCAGACACTTAATCAACTGAGCCACCCAGGCGTCCCTAGTGTACATGTATTTCAAAATGAAAAATTAGTTTCTTGACCATCACCTTGTTCATTTTATGTAAGAGATCTCATTAAATAATCCTAATACATCTACAATTTCCACTTCTAATTTCAGCCAAAGAATATAGGTTTTTCTAACTTTGTTGAGGATATGAATAAGATTTTAGTCTTCAGGCATCCAGAAGAATTAGCATATTTTGGAGATTTCTTTCTCTCATTGAATGAATTCATTCACAATTTCTCTGCGAAATTCGCATCCTAAATTATCAGTTAAAGCCCAATCCAGAAGTTCATTTTGTTGGGTACCCTATGATTTCATTAGCAGTTATAAATCTCAGAGTTGATGATATCTTAAGATAGCACAGAACACATTATATTGATTTCCAATTGCCAAGGCCAAAAGGATTTGGATAAAACATTTCAGTATCTAAGATCAGATGTAAAGTCAAAATACATTTAATACATTCTACAGGAAAATTTTAGCATTTATCTCAATGGGTCTTCTGTATGATCAAAATTTTACATGTACTCATTCTTTCTGTTGATGCCATATAAAGCACTGCCATTATAATAACCTCTCAATAATTCATGCTAATGGTGGGGAAATATCTACAATTCCAGAGAGAAAAAGAATTTCAAAGTATTTTATAAAAATTAGTCAAACATACCTTTATTCTCACTCACTTGTTCATGAAATTATGTATTCTTCCCTTGCTACTCCTTCACCTCATCTCTTCTATCCTTCCATCTTAAGTCCACCCTTTCTAGTTTGGAGTGTAATAAACAAGATCCCATAGGAAGCTCAGTGGCAAGATAATATGATATGCATTAACGTTATCCCTCAACGAAGCCAGGCTGTGTTGGGAAAAATATCTCAGGTCATAATGAGCATGCAAAGCATGGATAATAAAGAGCTAATTATATTTCTTGCTATTCTTTAATTTTATGCCCCCATAAAATTGCATCCCCTCCAAAATATTGAGAGATTAAAAACATGCCAAACTATACTTACAATAGAGATTTTTAAAAAGAGGGTGGATGCAGATAAAGAAGGAAGAAAATCATTGTATTTAAATGCTTGGGATAAGAAATTCAGCACTGATTTTCACTCTGAGCTCCCTAGAAACTAGTGCAAAAAGGGAAACCCCATGTGTCATATAATTCTCATTATTTGCATTTAAATTCAAAGATGTTAAAGAAGTATGTGCATGGTGGTAAATTCTGAAAGAAACGTATCTGGGATCATGGATTGTTACAAAAGGGACATTAATGACGCAGTGGAAGAAGTCTTCTCAAAACAATGGAGCACCATGGTATTCTTTCAGTTGGTTATACTTAGAATTTTCTTTTTTCTATTTTGAAGATTAGAAAAAAACGAAGTCATATGTACAGCATAAGAAGGAAAAGGAAAATGCAGGCTTCATTCTTAATTCCCCTCTGCTTGACATTTCTCTGCTGCATGGTGGTCCAAAGCAATACAGGCATAGCTCTTAATGGAAGTACTGGGGACGCTATTTATCACTTCAACACACTGTTTTGGTCCATAAAATTCCTAGAGACAGAGCTATCTTTATGAGCCATCACACAGTTTTAGTAGGACATTTAAGGTTGGACTAAGTCCATGTTTGACTGCTTATATTCATTTGTTGTTCCAAAATTGGGTGTGTTTCAATAGAGTTGGCATGGAACACACTTGTCCTTGCTATCACCAAGCCACTGGACCCTGACCTGTCTCTGCACATAGGGTATCATACCCACCCCAACGTTCACCCATAGTTAATGGCACTAAAGCTGGCTCAGTGAAAAAATGAGTACCTGAAGTGTTTGGCCACTATATTCTAAATTAAGATACTTTAGACACCAATGCATATAAATAAGGAAGAACCTTTATTCAAAAGCAGTTTCCCCCACAGAATATTTTTGTTTGGGTTTATTTTATTTTTTATTTTGATTTTGGCTTTGAAGTTTAGGCTGGAATAGGGGTAGAAGTTCCAGGATGCCATGTGAAGGGCCAGAATAAGGATGCTATGATAGCAACCAGAGAATAATTGAAACCTCAAGAGAGTCTTTTTTAGCACATATCCCATGATTTTTCAAATGCTGAAATGAGCCAGTCTTAACTCAAGTGACTTATGGAGCTATAAACCCTGCTTTATTAAGCATATGCCCAATGGTTGCTGATGATCAGCCAGCCCCTAGGCTCTGCTCTGTCACCTCTTCGCAGCAGATATCTTTTTAAACTGCACCTCCAGATATGTTTGCAATTCACAAACTTCCACTGCTGTCCATCT
>NC_138382.1:19983869-20008065 GCF_054177405.1 Leptonychotes weddellii | reverse complement strand
AGAGAAAGACATATATCATATGACCTCACTGATATGAGGAATTATTAATCTCAGGAAACAAACTGAGGGTTGCTGGAGTGGTGGGGGGTGGGAGGGATGGGGCAGCTGGGGGATAGACATTGGGGAGGGTATTGCTATGGTGAGCACTGTGAAGTGTGCAAGACTGTTGAATCACAGATCTGTACCTCTGAAACAAATAATACATTATATATTGAAAAAAAAAAAGAAAAAGAAGAAGATAGCAGGAGGGGAAGAATGAAGGGGGGGAAATCGGAGGGGGAGATGAACCATGAGATACGATGGACTCTGAAAAACAAACTGAGGGTTCTAGAGGGGAGGGGGGTGGGAGGATGGGTTAGCCTGGTGATGGGTATTAAAGAGGGCACGTTCTGCATGGAGCACTCGGTGTTATATGCAAATAATGAATCATGAAACACTACATCAAAAAAATAAATAATAAAAAAATGGAGGTAACAGAAATAATTTCATGTAAATAACAGATGATGTGACTTGTTGAGAAGCAACAATGCCTCCCCTACTCACCTTCATTTATCAGTTCTGTGTATGACTCCAAAGTCTACACTTCAGCTCTAATCTTCCTTCAGCTGGCTAGTAGAGACTTTTCCTTCAATGTCCTGCTGTGAGCTCCACATCCGCACAACTCAACATTCCTCCTGGAAACCAGCTGATTCTCCTGATATTAACCCCGCTACACACACCTTTTTTCTTCTTCTAGAACTAAATCAGATCTGGGTAAACTCCCTTTCCATACTGTTCTCTGTAAGTAGGACTGCACATGACCTTACCTCTACTGCAACTCTGGGGTAAGACAGTCCCTAACTAACAAACAAGGAAACATCTCAGCAACTTCCTGGTTGGAGCAAAAGTTTCCTCAGTTTTCAGCAGAACCAGAGAAATATATTTAGCCTTACTGACAACTTCATGTTCTACTTCCATGCACATTCTCTGTCCCCATAAATCAAAACTATTATGTTAGGAATCCTACAGTGTTCTTTTTTTTTCTGTGATGATTACATCTATATATTTTTTTAAAATTTAATTTCCACTTGTTTCTTCTTTTCTTTATTAGAGCTTCTCCAGATTTGCAGACACCCTAAGAAAACTGTTCATCTGCCTTCCAGGGCCTCCAGTTGGTAGTGTTCCTTAATGCTGTGTATCCACACCTGACTGGGATCTCTTGCCAGACTCTCTGTTTGCTGCTGCTTAGGCTCCTGGTCTGGGTTATGATACTAGAGTTTATTACAGATTTCTTGGTCTGGGCAGGCGGCCCCTTTCCTTTCAGTGTCTGAGCCTTCCTGGCCCCCAGTAGTCTGCTCATTCCAAGCCATGGCCTTGCTCAGATCTGAAGCGCCCAGGTTCACCTCAGTTTCTGTTTTTCTAGACCCTAGCTCATTCCTGACGGTGCACTCCTGGACCTTCTCAGGACTCTCTGATCCTAGACCACACCTTTTTCCTCTCAGGGTCTTCATGACCCTTCTGCTTTATTAGACTCTGGTTCCCATCTCTGACGCCCACTACAGCCTGCTGCCTCCTGACATCCATGCTTTAAGCCTAGGAGTCATATTTGACATTGTTCCTTCCTTGTCCAGAATCACTTCCACAATGCTTTCGGCTTCTCATATTATTGCCAGAAATCATTGTTCCTACGTGAGGCTCTTGTTATAATTAATATTGGCCTAGTATAGGCCTGTGTCAGTACCTACTATTTTCCATACATCTAGGACACAATTATCAGATAAATCGGGAAAACACTGTTTAATTTGTCATGTGTCTGTCTTTTCTCTCTAATTTCTGAATCATGGGATCCAGGTATCCTACTGTCACCTTATAGTAGTGAGTATCCAATCATTATCCATTGATGGACGTTGAGTGAATCAAATCATTAGTGAAAGTTGCTGAAAAAATAAACTGGAAACATAGGTATTGCAAGGGGCCTTGTTAAATGTACTCTCACTGGTCTAATTGCATTTAATTAAGTCTCTTGGGGAATAATTGCCCCTAAGGCCATGTCATCGAAGGTCAACGTGATTCATTTTAATCAGAATGTCTCATAGGGGTGATGGAGCAATTATATAGCATTTGGACTTGCATCTATGATTTGGTTGTGGCACCATTTTAACTTTGTTTCTGAAACCTCTGAATTCTAAAGTATAGAAAGAGGACTTTGTAAACTAGGCCAAAGAACAGCCATTAAGACCTGCTTACCTGCTTATCCAGATTTCCTCACAGCTTCTGTACGCTTGCTGTGGGCTTTCTTCTCAGAGGCCCTGGACTCATGTCAGATGACATAATGACCCTGGGAAGACTAGGTGTGGGAAGTAACTGAAGGTTAAAATGATGTGGTGTTTGTAATAAGTGTAATTTTGCTATTTTATCTAGAAATATAAAGTAAAATAAATTGTAGTGTGGTAGCTCTGACTCACCACTGTGGCATTAGGCTCTGGGCATGTTAACCAAGAAGATAAGAAATATAATACCTAGGTTTTACTTTTTGGACATATATTTTAATCATTAAAATTACGGGCTGTGTCTTGAATCCACAAGCATTTGCTCATTGATCCCAAGTATATGGATTTCACAATTAAAGAAAATGGTTGCAAGAATGGTGGAACAACTCTTGTCCACTTTCTCCCTCTAGTCTTGGGGAAATGTTTAGGTTGATTTAAAGATTTCTCAAAAAATCTTTTTATGTAGAATGGCTTTGTGTGGTGGTCTTGTCTAGTGATTATAAAGAAGCGTTGGGCCATTCACTGAATAACAAAAAATACTGAACAATATTGGAAACCAAAAATATTATGTCTTTGTATCTGGAGTAGATGTGGAAGAGGGTATTAGGATGGTGATACATAGTTGAGAAAGATGGATGGTATAGTGAGAGGAAAGAGCCATGGGACCCAGGTTAGCATCTGTGCTTAATCCCAGTTCTGCCCTTACTGTAACCTTGAACTCATCATTTGATGTCTCTGTACCTTAATTTCTTCCACTATAAAATGGTAATAATAGCTATTTTACTTACTTTGAGTTCTTAGAATGATTACTTGAGATAATTTTTAAAAGACAAAAAATTGCATTGCTAAATATGTTTAATCTATTAATATTACTTTTTTCCTAGTGCATTAAGAAACATTTGGAAATAGCTTACCTCAATCTTGCTTCTATCCAGCCAGGATCAAATTATAAAAAAGATAAGATACCTGGAATTCACTTGCTTTTATAGAAGACCATACCTAAATATAAAAGGACTTATTATCTAGTTTCCTTGATAGTGCCTTCAAATTTGGAATGGGAAGAATCCAATTCATTATTATAAGAATTATTCTCTGCATTCAATTACTTTCTCTAGGATACTCCAACAATACAAAGGGAAAATGAAAGTAAACAACAAAGTAGAAATGAAGAATAAAGATCAGAGACTTCAGCCTTGGAATAAAATCTGAAAAATATCAGGGCACACTACAGTAAATAACAGAAGTAACTTTAAGGATCTGAATTAATCTAGAGATGGCTTTCGAGAACACCTATTGGCTTCAAGTAATATCATGGTTGGTCTTGGTAGTTCAGTCAAGAGAATGCTGAGGAAACATGACTAAAAACCCTGGCTCTATGGTTGACTGGGCAATTCTGGACAAGTCAGTTAGGTTGGTAGAGGTTGTAGAAAATCAAGTACTGGGGCACCTGAGTGGCTCACTCATTATGCAGCTGCCTTCGGCTCAGATCATGATCTCAGGGTCCTGGGATTGAGCCCCACATTGGGCTCCCTACTAAGCGAGGACTCTGCTTGTCCCTCTCCCTCTGCCCCTCCCCCCCTGCGAGCTCTTTGTCTCTCTGAAATAAATAAATAAAATCTTTAAAAAAAAAAGAAAATCAAGTACCTCTGATGTAAATGGTGAAAATTTGTACTAGATGATTTCTAAAAGACTTTTGGTATCTGCAACTCTATGTTTATGAGAGGTATCATGTAATCTATTAAATAAAGTCATATCCCTGAATAAAGCCAGTCAGTGTTCCTTCTTCCTTTCTTAGTTGGCCCTACCAGTGCATCTTTACTTGTATACCATATATTCCCTTCAAGGTCATCTACCTGAATTTCACATATGACAAATTATATATCACTTATTAGACACTTAACATGTGCTACCTTATAATATATCTATTTTTTATTTTCTCTGTTTCCCCAGGATTTCTGGCACTTAACATAGGACTATGCATACAGAAGATATGTAGTGGATCATAATTAGGATCAAATAAAGTCTCAGTTTCTATAGATGTATTTCTCATCAATTTAGAGAGGCAGGCCCTATGCATTGGGAGGTTGAAGGCAAGAAAGATGGATGGGAAAAGAATAGTTCTTGGCAACAGATATACACTGTTTGCAATCCTAGGCTCCCCAATGAACTGTATGTCCATGGGCAAATTATTTGATCTCTTAGAGGCTTTTCCCTCCATTTCCTAAATGAAACCCCCTTCTGATGTCAGTCAAACACCCTCTCAAGAAGGGTAAAAATCGGGGCGCCTGGGTGGCTCAGTTGGTTAGGTGACTGCTTTCGGCTCAGGTCATGATCCTGGAGTCCTGGGATCGAGACCCGCATCGGGCTCCCTGCTCGGCAGGGAGCCTGCTTCTCCCTCTGACTCTCACCCCTCTCATGTGCTCTCTCTCTCTCTCATTCTCTCTGTCTCAAATAAATAAATAAATAAATAAATAATCTTTAATAAAAAAAAAAAAAAAGAAGGGTAAAAATTGCCAGGCAAATAGGAATGGGAGTAACAAAGAGGAGCAGGTATTTAATATAGCAACTTAGCAGGCTTTAAAAACTATGGGGTTTTCATCACCCTACAGTTGATAGATTGCATCTGATTATGAGCAGAAAGAATTATTAAAGGCTTTCAAATAAAATTGGAGCTGACAAAAAGATTCAGGATTACAAATTACCCACCTCCCCGCCTCCCCCCCCAAAAAAGCTGGAACTCTCCTTTCTTGTTTCTTTGTACCAGCTGCTTTCCTGCCCAGGCTTAATTCTCCAGAGCAGGAATGCTTAACTGATCCTTCCCTACGTGGACCCAGGTTTCACAGGGTCTGAAACCTAGAACATTTTGGAAGTCCTATAGAAGGAAAAGAATTTTTTAAAAAAAGTATGTATCTAAAATTAGGCATGAAAGTATGTTTTAGAATAAGAAATTATAACAAATTGTAAAATTTTTATTTTATTTCATCAAGATAAGTGTATTCTTTAATCCCATCCCCCACCCACCTCCCCTCTGGTAACCATCAGTTTGTTCTCTATAGTTAAGAGTCTGTTTCTTGATTTGTCTCTTTCTTTTTCCTTTGCTCGTTTGTTTTGTTTCTTCAGTTCCACATATGAGTGATATCATATGGTATTTGTCTTTCTCTGACTGGCTTATTTCACTTAGTGTTATACTCTCTAGCTCCATCCATGTCATTGCAAATGGCAAGATTTCATTCTTTTTTATGGCTAAATAATATTCCATTATATATATATATATATCACTTTATCCATTCATCTATTAATGGACACTTGGGCTGCTTCCATAGTTTGGCTATTGTAAATAATACTGCAATAAACACAGGGGTGCATGTATCCCTTTGAATTAGTGATTTTGCATTTTGGGAGTAAATACCCAGTAATGCAATTTCTAGATCATATGATAGTTCTATTTTAATTTTTTGAGGAACCTCCATACTGTTTTCCTCAGTGGTTGCACCAGTTTGCATTCCCACCAACAGTGCACAAGTGTTCCTTTTTCTCCACATCCTCGCCAACACCTGTTGTTTCCTGTGTTTTTGATTTTAGTCATTCTGACAGGTGTGAGGTGCTATCTCATTGTAGTTTTGATTTCCATTTCCCTGATGATAAAAGATGTTGAGCATCTTTTCATGTCTTTGTTGGCCATCTGTATGTCTTCTTTGGAAAAATGTCTGTTCATGTCTTCTGCCCATTTTTAATTAGATTATTTGTTTTTTGGGCACTGAGTTGTATCAGTTCCTCATATATTTTGGATACTAACCCTTTACAGATATGTCATTTGCAAATATCCTCTCCCACTTAGTAGGCTGTCTTTTAGTTTTATTGATTATTCCCTTCACTATGCAGAAATTTTTATTTTGATGTAGTCCTGACAGTTTACTTTTGCTTTTACTTCCCTTGCCTCAGGAGACATAGCTAGAAAAATATCTATGGCCAATGTCAGAGAGATTACTGCCTGTGCTCTCTTCAAGTTATGATTTCAGGTTTCACAGTTAGGTCTTTAATCCATTTTGAGTTTATTTTTTTTGTATGGTGAAAGAAATTGGTCCAGTTTCATTCTTTTGTGTGTGGCTGTCCAGTTTTGCCAACAGATTTGTTGAAGAGACTGTATTTTTCCATTGCATATTCATTCTTCCTTTGTGGAAGATTAATTGACCATATAACTGTGGGTTTATTTCTGGGTTTTCTGTTCTATTCCGTTAATCAATGTGTCTGCTTTTTATGCTAGTACCATACTGTTTTAATTACTACCACTTTATAATATAACTTGAAGTCTAGAATTGTGAAACCTCTAATTTATTTTTGTTTTTCAAGATTTCTTTGGCTAGTCAAGGTCTTTTATGGCTCCATACAAATTTTAGGATTGTTTATTCTAGTTCTGTGAAAAATGCTGCTGATATTTTGATAGGGATTGCATTCAATCTGTAGACTGCTATGTAGTATAGACATTTTAACAATATTTGTTCTTCCAACCCATGAGCATGGGATGTCTTTCCATTTTTTGTGTTGCCTTGAATTTCTTTCATCAGTGTTTTATAGTTTTTCAGAGTACAGGTCTTTCACCTCTTTGGTTAAGTGTATTCCTAGATATTTTATTGTTTTTGGTGCAATTGTAAATGGGATTGTTTTCTTAATTTCACTTTCTGCTGTTTCAGTATTAGTCTATAGGAATGCAACAGATTTCTGTATATTGATTTTATATCCTGTGACTTTACTGAATTCATTTATCAGTTTTAGTAGTTTTTTGGTAGTCTTTAGGGTTTTCTACATATACTACCATGTCATCTGCAAATAGAGTTTCACTTCTTTTTATCAATTTGGATACCTTTTATTTCTTTATGTTTTCTAATTGCGTGTGGCTAGGATTTCTAGTACTATGTTAAATAACAGTGGTGAGAGTGGACATCTGCGTTTTGTTCCTGACCTTAGGGGAAAAGCTCTCATATTTTCACCACTGAGTATGATGTTGGCTGTGGGTTTTTCATATAAGGCCTTCATTATGTTGAGGTATGTTCCTTCTAGAACTACTTTGCAGAGGGTTTTTATCATGAATGGACGTTGTACTTTGTCAAATGCTTTTTCTGCATCTATTGAAATGATCATATGGTTTTTATCCTTTCTCTTATTGATGTGACATATCATGTTGACTGTTTTGCAGATATTGAACCACCATTGCATCCTGGGAATAAACCCCACTTGATTGTGGTGTATGATATTTTAATGTATTGTTGGATTTGGTTTGCTAATATTTTGTTGAGGATTTTTGCATCTATATTCATGAGAATAAAAAACTGAAAATACCACACCCCTCACAAATCCAGAAAAATATGCTTTTAAGTGAAATGCCTGCTGCTTTTCTATAATACTTATCTCCTACATTTTTTGGCTGATTATACCTTTCATACTCATATGACAATGATTTTGCATCTTTTCAAAAAAAAAAGAATATAATGATCATTGAGTTTCTATTAATGATTAATCAAGTGCTTTTATTATTGATAGTTTAGTAAATATTCATTCAAGTTCATAATTTGTATTGATAATTCCATGTAAAATTTGAGGATTATTGTCAACTGGAGAAAATATCTATCAGATTTCTTTCATATATGAACAAAAAAATTTCACAGCTTTTAAAATTTCCTGTGTAGCTACTAATCTTAAATACTTATTGAATTGACATCACTTATTTAAGAGTTTGTCATCAATGTCCTCATAGTAATGGCATATTATTAGTTATACATTATCTTTGTTATTGTTATTATTTTATGTCAAATCAAGTATGGATGATTGTGAAAATGGCCATAATTTTTTTTTTTTTAAGTAGGCTCCATGCCAAGATGGGGCTTGAACTCACAACCCTGGAATTAAGAACCGCATGCTCTACCTACTGAGGAAAGGTATCCCCACAGTTTTTTCCCTTTTCTTCATCTATGCCTTTTGGTAGTATCCCTCCCCCTTAATAACTCTAGATTTAGCCTTGTGACTTACTTTATTGGAACATTACCAAATGTGATGCAAACCAACATTTGAATTTGGGCTTGTCTCTGCTTGCTGTTGTTGGAAACAGTGCAACTACCACCATAAGAACAAGCCCTGACTTGTCTGCTAAATAATGAGAGGCTGTTGCCCCATCATCCCAATTGACTGCCAGCCAACTGCCAAACCTGGAAGGGAGGAAATGCCGATCACTAGGCTTTAGGGGACTTACTGGATACTGTAAAACAATGAATGAGGTCAGCCCAGAGCAGCAGAAGGAGTGCCCAACTGAGCCCAGCCCAAATCACTAATGTGGTGAATAGGGAGTTAAGTAAGTTGTTTTAAGCCAGAGTTTGGCAGACTTTTTTCTGTAAGAACCAGGTAGTAAATATTTTAGGCTTTGTGCAGGCCACTTGAAAGTCTCTGTGGCATTTCTTCTTCTTCTTTAAAAAACAAACAAAAAAACCCAAACCAACAACAACAAAAAAAGAAGCCATGGGCCTCATTTGGCCCATATGATATAGTGTAAGCCATTAAGTTTAGGGCAAGTTTGTTATACAGCAAAAGCTAATTAATCTAGCAGGAAGTTTTAGTGGTTTCCCAAATACATTCATATAATTCATTTTTTTCATTATTGGATTCACAACAAGTCCAGGGCCTGATTTGTCTTCTACTCAAAATGTTTCTCTTCAACTTAACAAATTATTTTCAGTGTGGTATAAAAATATTTGTCAAATTCTCTTAAGAATAATTTCTATTGATTATACTCACTTTATCCCTTATGTTTCATATTGCATTAATTTTTATATTAATATTTTCTCAATACCTTTGATAAATAGAATTAACGGTGGCAAAAGAAAACATCTTCACATATGTATGTCCAAATCAGAAGTCCATAATTTCTCATCTGTTTCACTTAAATACTCTAAAACATCTTCCCGGCTAGCAGTTAAAAGGTTGTCTTTGAGCCTTACAACTTTCTGAATAAATGCTTGTGGCTTGTTTATGTTTGTATTCTTTTCCCAATTCCTAGAAAATATAACCTAGAGTTCTTAAGTCATTGTACTCCTGTTTTAAGTATGAATATCTTTTACATATTTGTTGTTTGAAAAAATGTTCTATAAACCAGCTCCTTGCTGTATGCATTTTAAACCTTATTTCTCCTCCACTAGGCATGTCAGGCGAGGTAGGACCTGTTAATAGCTCTTCTGGGCTGTACCTTCATGTTTCCATAACAAGTGACTAGGCATAGTGGGTAGTAAACTATTCCCAGAAGCTCTATCTAAGCTTCTAAGTAGCACTAACTTAACTACATGGAATTGACTGCATCTCACATAAATATATATGACTAAACCCAATAAATGTCTCCTAAATTTAACACTCACCTAGCCATAATCTAAAAATGCTCATGGCCACTCCAATGCCGCCTAACAAAAAGGAAGTGTGATGGAGGGAAAATCAGAATGAAAAGAGACAGTAGTCTTAACCAATTACATTTAAAATATCTTCCCTCACAAACTTCAAAAAATGTATGAGCATGTGAACATATTGTTAGGAATCATTCCAGGGAAGGTACCCATGCAAGTAAGGGGACTTGAACCTTTAGTGTTATTAGTTTCCTTACAAATCTACCTTTATAACTTTCACAACATTTTAGTCAAATCGGAAGAAGCAAGCATGAGTTCAAGTTGGTGAGAGTAGCTTATTACCCAATTCCATTAAGAGACAGATTTATCTACAAAAATGGCAGTCTTCACTCTGAGTTCTCAAGCAATAAAAGTATTTTTAGCATGAGTAAGTTGACTATATATGCACCACAGTCTCCACGTCAAATATTTTCAAGTACAGCTAAATATTTCCATGTGATTTTCTTCCACCTTCAATATAATATGAACCACATTTTTTTTTTTAACTTTGAAGTATCCACTATTTAAATTTGAGCTAATACATCACTGGAGTCTCAGTCATCAACTCTATTTAGTATCTGTTTGTAACATCAGTCACAGCTGACACAAAGAGTTATGTCCATGTAAAATTATTCCCACAATTTAAATGTTATTACTTACCAAAAGCTATTTATTGGTCAGCAATGTGAAAATGCTTTCCCTTGGCTAGGTTAATTTAAAATAGTGTTTTGGTCTGGGAAAAAAATAAGTTTCCATGAGATTTTCCTTATCTCTGTTTCCCATCTGGCTTGCTGTTATAAACATTTAATCCAGCGTTTGCTGCCAGTGTTTCCCAGAAAGCCTTATAATTGCTTGGAATTTGTATGAACAGTTCCAGTCTGGTGCACAATTAGGGATGCACTATAAAATTTTCATTGCTCGATTTAGTTGAAATTATAGAATGGATAGGGAACAATAACACCCATAGTTGTAGACTATAAAAATGACTACTAGAAATTTGCAAATAATAATGCTAATAGATAAAATTTTGATTTGTAGTTATAAGCTACAAACAAAGAAATCTCAATCCAAACATAGACCCAGAATATTTAATGAGAAACTAAATGTGGGGGGAAAAAAAAAAAAGGACTTGAAGTTTGAAAATTCATAGGGTTCAATAGGGAAAGGGTGAAGGAGGACTCACTGTCCTGTGCTTTCTCAAGTAAAAAGGCATCAACACAAATGTAAGGAGCAATACTTTGTCTGGTCCCCTATACCTAAGGAAACAGAGAAGTAAGTAAATAGTTACAAAAGGCAATTGGTATCATTGTCCTGCCAAGATTTGGGAGATTAATCCGATTGGCATTCTTTATTTCTGAAATAAGCTAATTGTGTAAAACCTTTATAAAGGACTTCTTGTCATGCTGTGGACTATAATTTCCACTGCTTCTAGATTTCTCAAGGCTCCAAAATTGCTCTACCATTGGCCATGCCAGTAGAGTATCCATTAAGTTAAGTGAATGGTAGTTGGTCTGTGCCAGTTAGTGTCTGTTAGTGTTTGCATGTGCCAACATCTAATTGAAAAGTATACAGTCCCACGCTTGCACTTCAAATGTTTCAGCTCTGTGGGCCTATAAAATTAAAAGAATAACACTGCTGGGCGCTTGGCCTAAAACTGCATTTGAGTGGAGAAGCCAGGTGAAATGTAGATAATCCAAATGGTGGTAAATAGGGATTTCTAAAACCCTCTCGCTATGGAAGGCTTGCTGTGAGAGAACCAATGAGCAGAGTAAGAAAAGGTATTAGCTGCTAAGAGTCTATCAGGGTAGAAAAATCAATATTATAGCAACTCAATATCAGATCCAGAAGTGTGATCTATCTATCCATCTATCTACGTATCTATCACCTATCTACTTACCTTACCTATCTACCTATCTACCTAATATATAGAAAGATATTCAGCAGCTCTACCATACCATCTACAGGTGAGTAGACACAAGGGAGACAAACTAGCCTGTAAAGGAAATGGAGTGTTTCAGCGAAAGCTGACTCCAAATTTGTAATGGAATCTGGAGGAATATAGTTGCTAATTTTGGCTTAAGAGTCATCCAAACTCCAAATTTCCAAAGCCCTGAGGATTGAGGATGCAGAAAATGTTTCCTGAACTCTGCATAGTTTAACTGCTACAATTTACATGTTTGACACTTCTGACCCATCAACTATGATTCTATTCCTCGGATTTCTGTGGATATTTGTGCACCTCCTAGACCCACCACTTGTATATATCCACTTGGATAGGTTTTATACCATCTTATTGTGGGAGTACAAATGGCACATTCTAAGAAAACTCTAACCTGATTTTAGGGCCTATGGTCAGAATGAGATGATTTTCTATGTGAATTTTAAGCAATAAAGAAAAGCACTTAGTGAACAGATTCCCACAGTTCTGAGTGTGCTACTGAACACCTGGTTGATATTAAACAACTCGCAGGCATCAGTTTGCAATCTTAGGAGCCTCAGAGTCATCATCAGAAAATTGGGTCTAATAGCTCTAGCCTACCACATAGATTATTCTGACAGTGCAATTAGATAATGATTTTCTTTCCTAGTACTTTTCTCTTTCCAGATTTAATTGTATGGAGGAGTATATAGATAACATCTTGCATCTTTCTTATTTTTGGTTTGTTTTAAATTAAATTCGTGCTTTCATGTAAAAAATTCCTGTCAGCAATATATAGTTGTGAGACCATGAGTCTTTTTTAGTCTCCTTTTCCTCATAGGTAAAACAAAAGTGATGGTAATTACAATGAAGGGTTGTTGAATTATTAGAATAGATTTTATATGTGTACATATGTGTAAATGCATACATAAATACTTTACATATATACTTTGTATAGCTAGGCAATATGCTGCTTAATAAACAGTAATTATTGTTGATTTTCTTATTATATGCATAAAGTTGTAAATATTCAAAGCAGCACAGTGTCCAAAGAGAATGTATATTCTTGAGTGATTCAGGAAATAAAATATTTCTTATCTTTGGGAAGAAGTTTATGCTTTGCTATATATTATCCAAAAAACCTGTTGTGGCTATAAAGATATACCTAAAACTTAGCTCACATCAAAAGT
Source organism: Leptonychotes weddellii (assembly GCF_054177405.1). Lineage (NCBI taxonomy): Eukaryota > Metazoa > Chordata > Mammalia > Carnivora > Phocidae > Leptonychotes > Leptonychotes weddellii. Next base: position 19,995,290 of record NC_138382.1, on the reverse strand, counting down.
TAAAAATATTGGAAAATAGTGTCACCTCCATTGTAAATTATTGGATCAGAAATCTGGGGATAATTTCTAATCTTCTTTTCACCCTAGAAAACATATTCAAAAGTCTTAAACTTGCTACTCCCCAGTAAGGCAAGTGTGGCCACCATCAGAGGTATGGGCCTCACCTATGAGAGTAACTACTCAATTTCAGTTTTCCTTCCCATTTCCTCCACTTCTTGTGAACCCATTGGATTTCAGTTAGTAATAAAGCCAAAGTATAAGAAACCACAAAAATGCCTCAAACCTCTGCATATGCAGCTCTAGAGATTTACTTGGAGATGAAGATAAGCACAGAATGAGGACAACATTTTGAAGTTTTTCAAGCCAAAGCTTGTTCACAGAAAGGACTGATTGTGAAGGTATTCTAAATGTTCCCTCTCAAGTTTCCTCTTTGAAGGAAAAGAAACTATATCTAGGCTGTGGCTTTGGAAAGCCCAAGAGTTTTCTTGCATTGCAATGAATTTCTTCAAGAAGCCTTTCTGAACTGTGGATGTCTGTATTGCAAGGTGGTGTCTGTGACTTTAAATGTGAGGTGTATCCAGTGTTAGACTAATTCAGTCATTAATTCTGCGCCTTTGAAAATATAGGAGAAGGGTCTAAAGTAACAGCATAGTATCTGTCTCCTAGAGAAAGAATTCTGCCTATACAATTGCCTCATAGAAGCTTTCTATTAACACTTGTGAATTTGCTGCCCTGGGGAATAACATAGAGAAATCACTGAAAGGATTTTAGAGTGACACAGCCAAGGTATCCTGGGAACTATTGCTGGGTCCCCTCCAGCCTGCACTTGATCTCTATTACCAATTTCTGACCTCAAGCAAGCCTCTTAACCTTCCTGTAATTCAGCTTTCTCAACTGGAGAACAGGCCTCATAATATTTGTAACTTAACTCCCCAGACGGAATGTTGTAGAGATGAATGAAGCAATGTTTCCAAGATGCTTGCAGGTCTGGGGTGAAAGTGTGCTGAAATGGAGCACAAAGCTAAGTCTTGATATGTCTTACATCTAGCTGAGCATGGATACTAGTCTTGTGATTTGGATCCAGTGTAGACAGCAGATGAATATCAATCTACTCCAGCTCCTAAAGACCGTGTCCAGGCTGGCAAATCAGTTAGAATGCACAAGATCACTATGACTCACTATATGAGTCTGTACTCTTCATTTAAAGCCTAAGCTGTCTTTAATGTTCAGACTACTCCTACCACCCCTGCAGCCCTCTACCATAATATTGTCACTTACTTTTAAAATACCAAACACCCTTTCCCTTTCATTTTTTACTTTTGGCACTATTTTATTATAAAATTGTCCCCTGATATTCTTTTAAAATTAAATGCAGTTAAGTACATGCATCTTTAAATGTCACTTAAAAATGTAAACTCAAAAGCAAGAATGAGGAAAATCAATGGGATTAAAAAGTATTAAAGGTCAATGCTATTTAACCCACAATATATTAGTTTGATCCTTGGAAGAAATGTTGATGACAATCACTAGCTCAACTCAGGAAGTTATTTTAATGCTAATGCCTGTTTATAGGCTTTTAGGATAAAGGTATATTCATTGGCTTCCTGTTTTATTAATATCCTGAGACAGTCCTATATGAAATCTCCTCTTTAATAAAAAGTAATCATGGTGCCTAACTCTCTTTCCTTAGCACACACCTTTGCCTCCCTCTTGCCTGCTTGTGCTTCAACACAAACACACAGATATGCCCATGGAAATAGTTATCAGCCAGGGACAGTTTATTGAAATTGAACACACAGAACTCCATGTTATGATACAGACACCAAAAAAAAAAAAAAAAAGATACAGATATTAAGAGTATCATTGCTAGCAGGGCCTCCCTTACTGGCTTTTACACCATCCCTAAAATTCTCTTAGGTAATGAGATTACTCATTTTCTTAGGTAAGAAACTAAAGATTGCCAAGATACAAATATTTATAAATGTGTCAATACTAATATTTCAGAGACTGAAGAAATAAGAAATGATACAGATCAGTTTTGATAAAGGGGCAATAAATTAATAACAAGACAGCAGTGGGTATACAGAAATGATGATGGAAGCCCAAAGACAGATTGGAGAGTTCCAACACCATGGTAACAGGGATCAATATTATGTCACATGTGCAGGTTAAGGGAGTATAAATGGTCTATGTGTTAATGAGGTGACTCAAAAGGATCCTAATAGCTTCATGCATAAATCTGGAGGGACCCTTTAGATGAGGGATTAATATTGTTCCATGAGGTCACAGGAAGCAGAGCCAGGACCAATGGTTGAGTCTTCCTTACTATGTCCAATTTCTTTCTGTAACAGAATTTTCCAGCGGTTACTTCCCTTAGAAGGGAGGGGGCATTCCTATCATTGGCATGTTTAACTTGAGACTGGATGCAAGTTGATGTGGATGCTGTGGAGGAAACTGTAGCATTACAAAAGTTGCATTGGACCAAATACATGTGACCAGTTTTTTATACTGTATAATTCTATGACTTTACCAACTTTTTGATGGTTGATTTAGCCTATGTATACTTACACTGGAAGGTGAATAGGAAATAGCATTTACTGTGCACCTATCAAGAGTTGTATGTTCTCTGTGTTCCCTCATTTAGGTCTTAACAATTCTGTGAGGCACTTATCTTCATTTATCAGATGAAGAAACAGAATTGGAGTTACTAAATAAATGACTAGGCAATATAATTTGCTAGCATAGATTAGATCCAAGATTTGAAACTAGGTCTTTCTGGCCTCAAAGTCCATAATCTTTTTGGTAAGCCATTCCCCAAACGGAAACTGAACTCTGCCCTTGGCTTATGGTGTACTGACTCAATAAATGCCCGTAATTTTCAGGCACTGTCTGTGTAAGGTAGCCCTACAGGGAAGGAGGCTTTGTGAAGAAGACAGCATATTCCACAGGTCTTTGGGAATCCCTGCCCTGTGGTATTCTGGAACTCTTTAGTTACTGAATCATTGTAATTGAGTGCTTCTTCTAGCTACTGAATCAAAAGCAGAAGTGTGAATGGACATTCTTCAGCCTACTTTAATATTCTTCAACAACAGTTATAACAGAAAACAGAAGTATAAGAAATATCCTGAAACCCACCAAAAATGGAAAGGGAAGTTTGAGGGTCTTATAAGATATGAATGTTTCCTCATTGGTAACAGACCTGCCACTATTAAAAATGGGCAAATTAGTCTCCAAGATATTTACTGCCATCTGTTGGAAAATTAGAATAATAAATATATTAATCTAAGATAGCCACAAACATGAATGTCACCATATAGTTTTGTGCAATGTACTATTTGCAACCTATCATGATGAAGACCAGAAGTCCTCATCTTGGGATAATCATGCTTGAAAGGAGCCTCATGAGCAATACTATTACCACTATTTATCAATAGTAATTTATTAAATTAGATATTAGGGACCGGAAGAAATAGAAAATAAAAAAGTATGTCTAATTAAAAGATAATTCATTGATTAATTCACTAATACAGCAAATATTTATCAAGTGACTATAATGAGTCAAGCTTTTTCTGGAAGCTAGTTAAACAGCAATGAATAACACAATAAAATTCTTTCCCCTAAAACAGAAAGAAATAACAATAAAATTTAGATAAGTATATAATTTATGAGATAGTAATAAGTGTTAAAGAAAAAGTCAAGGATGAAACATACTAAAATGCTGGGTGATAGGTAATTTGAGAACAGTTCTAGGAGTTCAAGTAGGGGCTGTAAATAGTTTGTGTTTCCATCAGTCATAATGAAAGGTCTTGTAATACTTAGGTATCAAGTAGAGTCAGAAGAATATTGCCTTAGTACTGAAGCAACATTAGCTCTAAACTAAGACTGCTCTGGACCTGGCCTAACAAAATTCAAAGCAAAGACTTGAAAGGATCCAACTGATCCCAAGTAACTTGACTTCATGCCAGAATAAAATCCAACATGATTTAAGAGAAAACAACCAAATCTAGCAAACAGCAATAAAAAATTCACAATATCTGGCAGCCAATCAAGAATGATCCATTTCTCAAAGGAGGAAGATTATTCCAAAACCAGAAGAAAAAAAATCACATAACAGAAATAGACCTTAAAGGGTCAGAGATGATGGAATTGGGAGATAAAGACATTTGAAAAAGCCACTTGAAGTATATTCGATGTGTTTAAGAAAGTAGATGAAAAATAGACATCATAAAATAAAAGATATTTGATATATGGGGCAAAAAACCTGGATGGGATTAAAAGTAGATCAGACAGTATAAAAGAAAAGATCAGTTAACTGAAAGATATGAAAAAATAAAATGAAGTACAGAGTACAAAAGGACAAAAAAAATGAACAGAGATTCAGTAAACTGAGAGAATATCAAATAGTCTAACATTTCTATAATTGGAGTTTTGGGAGGAAAAGGGAATAAATAAAAAAAATACTAGAAGAATAATGGCTGAACATTTTCCAAACTTGATGAAAACTACAAATCCCACTGTACTGGGTTGAACAGTGTTCAATACCGCCATGCCCAAATTCATGTCTACCCAGAACCTGTGAATGTGACCTAATTTGGAAATCAGGTCTTTACAGATGTAATCAAGATGAGGTCATACGGGATTAGGATGTAGCCTAATCCAATGATTTATGTCCCTATAAAAAGAGGGAAATTTGTACACAGACACAGGTGGGAAGGCCATGTGAAGATAGAAGTAGAGATTGGGGTGATGCATCTATAAGTCAAAGAACACTAAGGGTTGCTGGCACCACCAGAACCTAGAAGGGTCAAGAAAGAATTCTTCCCTAGATCCTTTGGAGAGATCATGGCCCTATCAACACCTTGATTCTGGATTTCTAGACTTCATAACTATGAGAGAATAAATTTCTGTTGTTTTAAGACACACAAGTTGTGGTAATTTGTTATTGCAGTCCTAGGAAATTCATATACCCAAAGACCCAAGAATCTTAATAAACCCCATTAAGAATAAACAGTTAAAGAAATCATGCTGAGGGTTGTCATAAGTATTTAAAAAAATAGATGTATGCTAAAGGGACATGGGCGCCAAACTGAAAAAAGCTTCCAAAGGTCAGAGCTGGAATTATTTGAGCAAAAAAATAAATAATGTAGTTTTGGATTATAACCCAAAGTATAAATTAAATATCCGTGAGTTGCTACTGATATAAATAAGTGATTGAATAAGTAAATGTTGGAGAATAGACAAATCTCTTATAAAGAAGAATTCCAAATAATTTACGTAGCTACTGCCCCCACAAAGGGGTGCTGCTTAATTATCCACCCCTTAAGTATTGACTATGCTTAGTGACTTGCTTCTAAAGAACAGAGTATTAGGGAGGGAGTAGCTTAACACTATTAATATCCTAAGGCAAACAGTACGTCAGCCAAACAATGAAGATTAATATCATTAGGGATAAGTCATGTTCATAGCCTATAACCTTGGTATGATGTAGTAACAATGGCATGTACTTCTGCTGTCTTCCTTTCAAAAACCCATAACACCAGTCTAACAATAATAAGCTCATCAGACAAACCCAAATTGAGGGACATTCTACAAAAGGTCCTGACCAGTACTACTTAAGATAACTAAAAACAAGGAAAGTTTATGAAATTGTTACAATCCAGAGAAAGCTAAAGAAACATGATGACAGTACATAAATTAGTATTATGGATAGATTCTGAAACATAAGACATTAGGGAAAAACTAATCAAATCTGAATAAGTATGAAGTTTAGTTAATAATTATGAAACAATATTGATTCATTAGTTGTGACAGAAGTACCACAGTAATGTTAATGATAAAGGGAAACTGGGTAAGGTGTATGGGAACTCTCTGTCCTATCTTTGTAACTATTCTATATATCTAAAACTAATTTTTAAAAAGTTAATTTAAAAAAGCATCTTTAAAAATATATATTACATATGGAGAAATGAAGATAAAAATTATAGCATATTCTTATTAGAAACCATGTAAGCCAGAAAACAGTGGAGTGACATCCATAAGCACTGAAGAAAAAAAAAAAAGTCAATCTGAAATTCTTTACTCACTGTAAATATCTTCAAAATTGAGGGCAAAATACTTTCTCAGACAAACAAATCTGAAAGAATTCATCACCGTTATATCTTTACTACAAAAAATGTTAACGGTTAGTTCTTTAGGCAGAAGAAAATGACATTGCATAGAAATTTAGATAAGGAAATGAAAAGTGCCAAAAATGGTAAATATGTGGTTAAATATAAGAGATATTTTTTTTCTCATTTTAAAAGATAATAGTTGTTGAAAGCAAAAGTAGTAACAATGAATTGTGGGGTTTAATATACAGGTAGATGTAAAATGTATAATCAGAATAACAGATGATTGGAGGAGTGAGAGTTTATTGTTATAGCTTTCTGAAATTATATGTGCTGTAGCTTGAAGGAGGAATATGATAAAGAGGGCAACCCATAGTAAAAATAAAACAAAATTAAAATAACAATAAAATCCAAAGAGATAACTAGTAAGTCAAGAGTAGAGCTAAAATAGAATCATTAAAGAAAAATTTCAGCTAATCCAAAATAAGTCAGAAAAGGAGAGAAAGGAACAAAGAGCAGATGAGAATAATTGAAGACAAATAGCAATATGGTAGTATTATATCAATCCATATCAACAATTAAATTACATAGTTTAAAAACATCATTTAGGGGTGCCTGGGTGGCTCAGTCGTTAATCGTCTGCCTTCGGCTCAGGTCATAATCCCAGAGTCCTGGGATCGAGTCCCACATCAGGCTCCCTGCTCAGTGGGAAGCCTGCTTCTCCCTCTCCCACTCCCCCTGCTTGCGTTCCTGCTCTCGCTATCTCTCTCTGTGTCAAGTAGATAAATAAAATCTTAAAAAAAAAAAAATCATTTAGAAAAAAACCTATCATATTGGATAAAAAGCAATACCCAACTACATACCATCTAAAAGATACCCACTTTATTATTTTTTTTTAAAGATTTTTATTTATTTATTCATGAGAGACAGAGAGAGAGAGAGGCAGAGGGAGAAGCAGGCTCCCAAGGAGCAGAGAGCCCGATGCGGAACTCGATCCCAGGACCCTGGGATCATGACCTGAGCCGAAGGCAGACGCTCAACCATCTGAGCCACCCAGATGCCCAAAAGATACCCACTTTAAATATAAAGACCTAAACAGGTTCAAAGTAAGGGATAGAAAAAGATACTCCATGCTAATACTAATATAAAGAAAGTAGGAGAGGCTATATTAATATTAGACAAAATAGATTTTACAGCAAGGAATATGACAGATTTAAGAGGGTACTGCATAAAGACAAAAGGATAACTTTATCAGGAGGACCTAACAATTCTCAAAATATATGAAACAAAAGAGAATTGAAAGGAAAAATAGACAAATCCACAATAATAGTTGGAGATTTCAATACTCCTCTTGCATAACTGATAGAACAAGGAGAAATAAAATCAGTATAGAAGACTTTAAACAATTATAAAATGACTTAATTAACATTTATTTAGGATTCCATTAACAATGGAATATACATGGAACATTCATCAAAGTAGACTATGAGTCATAAAGTAAGTCTCAATAAATTTAAGAGAATTGAAAGCATACAATGTATGTTATCTGTCTACGGTGAGTTAAACTAGCAATCAATAACAGAAAGATATCTGGAAAGTTCCCAAATATTTGGAAACTACACAACATACTTTTAAGTCCTAGGTCAAAAAAGAAATCATAAAGAAAATTCAAAATTTTGAACTGAATGAAAATACAAACATATATATCAAAATTTGTAGGATGCAGCTAAAGTAGTGCTTAAGGGGACATTTAAACTAGTATTAGATGTTTATATTTTAAAAAAGGAAGTTCTCAAATCAATGATATGTACACTTCCATCCTAAGAATCAGAAAAGATGAGCAAGTTAAATCAGAAGCAAACAGAAAGAAATAATGAGTAGAAATCAATTCAAATAGGAAATACCAAGTAGATAACCCAGTAAATCACTCAAAGTTCTGCCCACTGGGAGGATTTTCTCTCACCACTGCCTTTCAGGGCCACCCCTGAGTGGGGCTAGAGTACGAAAGCAGTTCATTTTCATTTGGTAAAACCACCCACCTGAGAACAGTCTTGACCATTTTCCTCTCCCAGCAACTATGTATAAGTGACCCTCCCCTAATGTGCTCATAGATATCAGCTAACGGAAAGGCAGCAATGAAACCGGTATATTACATGGGGTTATGCACCACCTGCTTATGTGGCTTACTTGTGCCCCTCAGCCCTACTGTGGCCCCGTCTCAGATATACAATACTGTTTTACAAAGCATTACTGCTAGATATACCTAATACTATGAATTTATTGGTCTGACAAAATTCAATTCATAATGAGCAGTTTTAGACACATTTTTACTTGATGTCTCAGAGTCAGATGCTCTATTTCTACCAGAGTCCTATTGAACCCTAAGAGCTGTTTTTTGAATTACATATAATTCCATGTTGCATATGGCATGTTCTTGTTCCAGAACCTTAGCTATGTTATGAGTCTCCCACCAAGACTTGTCATAAACTCCACATAGCTTCTTTTCCACCAAAAATGTTTCTAGTTCCATCAGATTTACCAGGTCCTAGGGCCTAAGAAGTAGGGCTGCTTGGATCACAGCATGGACCTCTTGCAAAGGTCTTCCTGCTCTGAGACCTACTCAAAACTGGCAGCCTTTCATGTCTCCTAGTACATGAGTCAAAACTGTAATTGCTAAATGTAAAATATGCTGCCTCCAGACCTGGAGGGGGTCTAGCAGGGGGTCCCTCCTCATTAGTAGTAGAAGATGTAATGATTTATCCTTTACAGTGAAGGAAGAGTTGCAGCATGCCCTTGAGAACTTGATATCTCCCCAAACTTTATATGATGAACTCCTATATTTTTATATGGAATATCTCCCACCTACTAGTGTTCATGTGTCTTGTTTGTTTCTTTCCAAGACTCTAATGTCTGGTGATGAGGAGAGGAAGTAGAGCTAAGTCCTGAGGAGGGGAGTGCTGGACCTTAAGACAGAGCAGTAGGCTGCTCTGTGGGCCCAGAGGGTTCAGGGGTTGGGGTTTCAAGGTTTTCTAGTGCATTGACCCAGATGTCCCCTCTGAAACCTTAGAATCCTATTCCTTCTCTACTAGGGCCCTGACCTTTGTGCTCAAGTCTTGCAGGGCCTGGCAATTTAATCTTTCCTGGAATTATGTCTGCTATCCTTACAATTAAATACTGAGCCCAGACTTCACCTTTTCCACTCTCCAACTTCAGGAGAGCCCTTTTTAAATGCTGCCATGGAGACTCTCTAACTTTTCACACTTTGCCTTAAATTAGTGATTGATCACCTCCATCTTTCATTGTCTTTCCCAGCTGCATACGTGGTACTTAGCGACAGCCATCCAATTTCATTGTCCTTCTAATTATCATTTCCTCTGAACCTCTCAAATGCCTGAGGACACTGAGCCCACCAGAGCATTTCCTTATATTCATATCCTATCTCAGGTCATCACCAGTGAAAGGTTTAATAATGGTACAACTACTCCATGCCAGTGCTCCCAGGACTCCACCTATGACCAGCCTCGGGTTCTCACTGCCAGCTGGCCAATAAGTGATCCAGCTCCCAAGTCTTATTTTAGAATCTGCCTCCTTAGGCCAATTCTCACATCAAGTGTCTTAATTTAAGTCCTCTAGGAAACAGATTCTCAGAGACGGAGATCCACATGCAGGAAATGCCTGCTCTTAGGAACAGCCCCTCTGAGGGAATAAGGACTGGGCAGAGGGAGATGCTGAACCAAGATAGAGTCACAACAGAGACCTCAACCAGAGCCAAGGGGTGTTCTGCAGCTGGGATGGCCCTTCACAGATCTCACAGGGGCAGGGCAGCAGGCTTTTGTACCTCCACAGTGACCAGTCAGTGAATATGGGCTGTTTCCAAGGAGGAAACATAATCTTGGGTGAAGCAGATCCTCTCCACAGAGGGCAGGCAACCAGGAAACTGGTGAAATGAATGCCATGGTCTTGAAGGGGGCACCTGGGAAAGCCACAACAATGCCCACCAAGATAGCCAAACTCCTTGAAATGCCTTAAGCACAGAACCATAGATTTAAGACCTCAGTTTTGGGGAAAAAAAAAAAATTAGGAGTGATATAAGTCAGTAAATCAAGCACCTGGGCAGGGAGGCAAGAGTTAAATTGTCAAGTTAATTGACAGTAAATTAAAATGAAACCACAATCAGAGGCACAGATTAACAGGCGTGGCCCTTGATTCACCCACTGGCATGACTCGGCTGAAATGGAACATGTCTCTTTTCTCCAGCCATCTGTTTGAGCCTTCCTCCTGAACGTAATCTAAGTTTCCTCGGGATGCCCCAAGATACTGTGAAAAATGGGACCATATTAATATAATAAGTACAAATTTACAGGTTTCCCGCTGCCTGTTTTTTGTTGTTGTTGTCAATGTTTTGTTTTCGTCTTTGTCTTTGAGTTCCCTGAAATAGTCTTATAGTTATTTCTGGAAGGTTCCAGAAGTATCTCATAAATAAATCTAATTTGTATTCTTGCTTTATTTTCTAGTGTGTTCTGGTGGGGTCTATGGCTAAGCCTCCCCAGCGCTTGTGAAAACCAGTGAAGTAGCTTATCACTGCTTCTGAGGCCCGCTGTTCTACAGTCACTGCTGTTCTACTGCCCCTAGTGGATACCAGTGATGCATCAATCAGAGATGGCAATCTAGTCTCTGGAGGTCTTCACGCTTCCCACTATATTCCCTGCAGAAGGAGAAACAAGGTGTATTGCCCCACTTTGTGTCCTCCTATATGATTGGAATGAAAATAGTGTTACTCCTGCATCCATGCATCTCAGAACACAGTGCTTTGCCTTCCTTTTCTTCCCATTACCACTTATGACCACTGAGAGGTCACTCATGGCCACTTAGAAAAGAATGAACTTGGGGCGCCTGGGTGGCTCAGTTGGTTAAGCAACTGCCTTCGGCTCAGGTCATGATCCTGGAGTCCTAGGATCGAGTCCCACGTCGGGCTCCCTGCTCAGCCGGAAGCCTGCTTCTCCCTCTGACCCTCCCCCTCTCATGTACTCTCTCTCTCTCTCATTCTCGCTCTCTCAAATAAATAAATAAAATCTTTAAAAAAAAAAAAAAAAGAAAAGAATGAACTCTAAGACCAACCCTGTGTCTCTTCCCATCCTTTCTCTACCTTTGTGTGGTAGGCAAAATAATAGCCCTCCAAAATGCCCATGCCCTGGGGCACCTGGGTGGCTCAGTACGTTAAGCATTTGCCTTTGGCTGAGGTCATGATCCCAGAGTCCTGGGATCATGTCCCACATTAGGCTCTCTGCTCAGCGGGGAGTCTGCTTCTCCCTCT
>NC_138382.1:19962220-19983369 GCF_054177405.1 Leptonychotes weddellii | reverse complement strand
CCCCCGCTCGTGATCTCTTTCTCTCTCTCAAATAACTAACTGAAATCTTTAAAACAAAACAAAACAAAACAAAATGTCCACACCCTAACTCCCAGAACCTATGAATATGTTATGTTACATGCCAAGGGGAAATTAAGGTTGGGAATGGAATGAAGGTTGCTGATTAGTTCATTTTAACATAGGGAGATTACCCTGAATTATCTTGATGGGCTGTTATACATGGAAGGAGAAAAGAAAAGAGAATCAGATAAGGAGATATGAGGATGAAAGCAGAACTTGAGGGATACAATTGCTGGCTTTGGAGATGGCCGAGTGCCACGAAGCAAGGGCTGTGGGCAGCTTCTAGAAACTGGAAAAGGCAAGGAAATGAATTCTCTTCTAGATCCTCCAGAAAGAATGCACTACTGCCATCACCTTAATTTTAGCCCAGTGAGATCCATTTTAGACTTCTGACCTCGAAAACTATAAAATAATAAATTTGCCTTGTTTTAAACCACTAAGTTTGTGATAATTGTTATAGCAACAAGAGGAAACCAATGCACTCTGACTCCAGCTCTTTTCTACTCCTATCAGAACATCTTCAGGTGAGTTGACTCATGCAAATGGATCTGGTGGGCCCAAGCCCCAGCCTGCCCAACGTGTTCAGACATTTTCAGATTCCAGAAACCTTTAAGGGACTAGGTTCCCATCTTGTTACAGTTCTATCTTTACTAATCCATATCTTTATTATCATCAGTTGAGGGGATGGAAAGGAGGCCCTAGAGGATTCATTTCTCAAAGTACTCCAGATACAATTCTGATGATCTGGAATGAAACTCTGAAGTGTCTGTCCATTCAGGCAGCTATTACAAAAATACCATAAACTGAATGGCTTATAAACAACAGAAATTTATTTCTCACAGTTCTGGAGGCTGGAAATCCAGAATCAGAGTGCTAGCATGGTCTGGTAAGGGCCCTCTTCCATGATGCTGACTGCCAATTTCTCACTGTGTCCTCACACAGTGAAAGGGGCAGAGATCTTTGTGGGGATTCTTTTATAAGAACCTTAATCTGATCCATGAGGGGCCTAATACCATCACATTGGGAATTAGGATTTCAACACACGAATTTTGCAGGCGACACAAACATTCAGATCATAGCAGGAGGTAAAGCTTGGGAAGTTGGAGAAACTGTATAATTAATTGTGTGCATTTTGTGGTGTGGTATATATGGCAATAGGGAACTAAAAGTAAGAACAAACAGACAAAAAACAGCCCAACTGAATGTAAGCAGAAACTCATTTCTTAAGGACTATTCTGTCTCATGAATCTGTGATCTAATTATTTGCATTAATTTTATCAAGACCATGTGGGTTCCCTGAAACCAAACATAGCTTGCTAGGTTACTGGGTAGGGGCATATTTCCAACATCATACCTGTGTATCAAGAAAATGACTGTGATAATGCCTGATGGCTAGACACAAAATAATTGAGATGAAAATTACCTTTTATCTTTTTTTTGAGAGAGAGAAAGAATGAGCATGAGTGGGGGTGGGGGAGAGGGGTAGAGAGAGGGAGAAAGAATCTTAAGCAGGCTCCATGCCCACTGTGGAGATCATGACCTGAGCCGAAATCGAGTCAGATGCTTAACTGACGGAGGTACCTATATTATTTTGAACAATATAATAAAGAAAAATAAATTCTGGGGTGCCTGCGTGGTTCAGATGGTTGAGCGTCTGCTTCCAGCTCAGGTCGTGATCTCTGGGTCCGGGAACTGAGCCCCAAGTCAGGCTCTCTGCTCAGCGGGGAGTCTGCTTCTCCCTCTCCCTCTGCCTCTCCCCTTGCTCATGCTCTCTCTTTCTGTATCTCTCTGTCTCAAATGAATAAATAAAATCTTAAAAAGAAAAAGAAGTTTCTACTTTTTCTTTAAATGTACACAGGGCCTCAAAACAAAAAAAAACACTTTTAGAAAACAGCCCTTATATTTGCTAAATCTTTTAATTAATAAATTGTTTGATATATTCAACTGAACCCACAAAACTGTTTATATGCAGAAAAAATAAATAGATAAAATCAGGGAAACATTTTGAATTTTAAAATTTGCTCTTTTGTGTCCATAAATATTTGTTGATTAAATATGGTTTGTCTTTATGAGCCTATTCAATGTGCAGTTTTTGCTAAATAAATCAATGCAAATATTTTGTTAGGATCTAAGTTTGTAAACAGCACAGATTTCTATGTAGTTTCATGTTTATTCCAAGCCAGATTTTTCCAAATTTCAACTATTTAAATAGCACCTTCATGATTTTTGTCGTATCTGTACACTGTTGTATTACTAATATTTTAGAAATTAACTTTATTTACTAAAATTTATACTGAAAGAAAACTATGTATCACTACCAGAAACAAAACCAAAAACTATCACTTGCTGAAAGTAGAAAGTAACCATACAATTATAACAAAAATAAACCAATCGTATTTTTTGCCTGCTATAGTTTTGAGTTGGGAAATGCTCTCCTTTTGTTAAAATAGGTAATTAGCAGGTGTGAGAAAATTACTAAAGATATACAATCTGAACTAATACTTTTTCCCCCTGAAGCTAATAAAAAGGATTGAAAGAAAGTTAAAAAGGAAATAATATTACTCTGGGATTCAATATAATTTATCATCATGTCTTTATCATTTTAGTCTGACCAGCTAAAATGACCTCAGTAACATCAGTGTTTTGGAAATGCCATTTAAAATCATTTAATTTTGCCTTCTGAATTGGTTCCTGTCATGGTTGTCTATCAGTACCACTATGCTGCCTCGACTTTAACTAATCTTAGAGTGAATGGTTTTTATAAAGCACCTACCTTGTATGCAAGGTTCCTATTTATGTTTAATTTCTAGTTCCATGTGCATCATTGGCTGCACAAGGTTACCAACAAAATTCTTTTTTTTTTTTTGAGAGTTTATTTTTTTTAGTAATCTTTACGCCCAAATGGGGCTCGAACTCATCACCCTGAGATCGAGTCACATGCTCTTCCAATTTAGCAAGCCAGGCACCCCAGACAAAATTCTTAGAATAAATTCAAGCTATGGCAACCATCCTTTTATTTATGAGAAATCCCTATATTCTTTCTATTGGGCACCTGACAGCATGTTTTACCCAACACTAGCTCGCCTATACAGCCCTGAAGGAGTCACTCATGCTTGAGTTGCCTAGGATTCAATCAAAACAATTCCCACTTGTCTCCTCAAATTTCTTATTACTCCATGTATGGTCGTGAGGCTGGCAGCTTCTCCTTGTTGCTTGTTAGGAACTGCAGATGCTCAGACCCTACCTCAGTCCTACTGAATCAGAATCTGCATTTTAACAAGACACCCAGGTGATTCTTATGCATGTTGAAGTTTGGGAAGAACCAGTCAGTAGTCTTGTCTCTCTCTTCCTCTAAACATCCTTATTTCTCAACTATCTTTGGACTTCACCACCTCTAACTCAATGGTTCTCAACCTTGGGTGCATACTAGAATCGCCTGGGGAATTTTGTTTTGTATTTGTGATGGCTAGTCCCCACCCCAAGAGGTTTTTTGGTTTTGTTTTTTATTAATTGGGAGTAGTCTGAGTATCAGCTTTAATTGCCCCAGGTGATTCTAACGTGAGGCCAGTACTGAAAACCAACTGAAACACTTTCAATGGATGACTGATTTGGACTCCTGGCTTTTGCCCTCTGGCTCCACAAAATCATTCTAGTGGTAAAATGTGCCCTACCCCAAAAAACACATTAGGCCTAGTTGAGCCTCATTGTCTTGTATCAGTTGTCCTATGTCAAGGGAAAAGAGCTGATAAGTTTTTCCCCTCTAAATAATTTACAGGAAGAAACCCGCATGATTGATGCAGTATCCACCAGCAACACAATATTTCTTCATCATTACCATCAAAACCAACCATATCAATCACAGTAAGTACGTAAGTTTCAGTGTTAATAGATTTAAAATTTGTTTACTATTTTAAAAATAATTTTAGATATATAAATGATGTAGCTTTCATAAAAATGATAATTCAATCCATAAGGAGAGGATTTTGTTATTGTTGAACTTCAGACATAACCATAATATAACCAAATAACACTAAGAGTGAAAAAACATATTTGGGAACAAATAAGAAGTTTATTTTGTAAAGATATGCCTCATGTAAAACTCATGTCAGTAAGTGCCTACTATCTGATATTTGTCTCCACCAGATGGCCTGGATTTGACTATGCTCTCAAGGTGGCTTTGGTCTTCATGGAAAACCCTTACAAAGTGTGTGCCTTAGAGGGCAGTTGGCTCATCATCAGGTGCTATACTTTCTGCTCCAATAACCCTCTACTCCACCTTCCAGAGTCTGTTACTTGTGCCTCCAGCTAAATTCCAACATCTCATGTAGATCCTTGACCTGTGGTCTTCATCAATTCCTGCCTAGTTCTTCTGGATTCCTGATCCTTTGTTCCAGATTCCTGGCCTGGGCCTCCTAGAATAATAACAACCACTATTTATGACATGCTGCCAAGAAAACACAAAATATCCAAATATCATCCCATTTTCTCTTCGTAATAACTATCTCCTGATTTCACAGATGAGGACCCTGTCTGACTTGCTATGTTAGTCAGTTTTTGCCAGGTTATGCTACAGTGACAAGCTACTTCAAATTTCAGTGGCTAACAGCATAGATTCACAATAAATGTCAGCTGTAGGTCTCTGATTTGGCTGTCTCTCCCCACAAGCCATCCTTATTCTGGGATCCAGGCTGAAGGAGCAGACCTTATCTGCAACATACCCTTCTCATGGCAGAGGGAAAAGAACAGTGAAGAAAAAGCATGGAACTGATCCTAAATCTTCTATTTGGACATGATTTTCTTCACTTCTGTTCATATTCTATTGTCCAAGCAAGTCACAAGGCCAACCCTGACATCAGTGGGTGTAGAGGGGACTCCTCCTACAAGGAGGGACCTCACAAGGGGGTACCTAATAGAGAAGGACAGCTAATATTTTCAGCAAATAATGTAATCACAGTTGTCCAAATTCTCTCAGCCAGAGAGAGGCAGGGCTGAAGTTTGAATCCAGCTCTGTTTGACTTTCAACCATCATACAATGGTACTTCCATTTTCCTTTTTCTTTTTGCTGATTTCAAGTACTTAACCTCTAGCTTGTTTAGCTCCACATTTCTTGCTTACTCTTCCCTGATTTAGCTGTTCTCCTGGATATAATTTGTGGTGTGAGTGAACTATATTCCTGGCAAATAGGTCTTCAACTTAGCTGAACTGCAGGTCTCTGCCCTCTGATCAGCTTGGTTCTCCTGCTGCCCATGGTCAGAATAAGTTTGAGTCTACTTCTTCAGCTTTGAGCTACACAGATCAAATATCCATCCAGATGATGGATACAGAGAACTTCTTTACTGCTGTATGGAAATTCACACGGACTAAATTTTAGCAGCATGGCCTTAAAGCCTGAAGACCTATATTTAAATTTGGACAAGAAACTTGTTAGGACGATTTCCTGTCAGAAACAAATCCTTTCTTGTGGTGGTGAAATGTGCTCCATGGGAAGTCTTGTTTACTGCTAGTCTTGGTGCAGTGGGCCAGTGAGGTTTTATCAACATGCTTGCATCATCCCAGAGTGGGTTAGCTCCTCCAAAATCTACCCATTCATGTCGTCTTTCATCACTCACCAAGAAATGCCACAGATTTAAAGCTTCCATCTCTTCTGCCAATGTGAGATAGCAGCAGAATCTTACATGCTTTATTTCCAAACAGAAAATATATGTTGCTGTTATAAGATCCAGTGTCAATCATATATCACCCATCATTTCATTAATCATAAATGAAAGCTGAATTCCTCTTTTGTGAGTACCAATTTTGACCTGCTTTTTATTATTTTTTTTAAAGATTTTATTTATTTGTCAGAGAGCAAGAGAGAGTGAGTGCACACATAAGCAGGGGGAGCGGCAGGCAGAGGGAGAAGCAGGCTACCCTCTCAGCAGGGAGCCCAATGTGGGACTCCATCCCAGGATCCCGGGATCATGACCTGAGCCCAAGGCAGACGCTTAACTGACTGAGCCACCCAGGCGTCCCTTGACGTGCTTTTTAGATCAGCATTTGAGAAAGCCACTTTCTAACTTAAAAGTTGAGTTCATTTTTTAAAGAATGCTATTGGAAAAGAAAATAAATAGTAGGTCCAAACAGTTATTGTTAAAATTTCTTTAGAGAGTATGACCTCACTGTATTACCCTTTAAGGAACTGTGTTTACTTTCTCCAGTATATATAACCAACTATTCTCTGAGTTAACAATATATTAAACTTTATGTCCATTAGAGACAATGAAAGAATTATATATATAAAAGCATAAGTTACAGAGTTTTTAACACAAAACAAAGCTTCCTTCCAGAAGAGCAGTTATTTCCATACTAATCTGCTACCCAATAAGTTCTTGTTCACATATTAGGATTGAATATCTCATAAACTATCATCTCAACTTATTTTTTTCACTTAATGGTTAGTATGTATGAAATCATAATGAGGCATAAAAATCCCATTCAATGTTTTTCAATTTTTTTGCATCTTGGCTTAAAAAAAAAAGGATATATCAGAGGCCTCAAGGCTAGAATAAGACTTTTCTTTAAATGCATGAATCAAAATTAGATGTTCTCTGTATGTGCCTTCTATGAATTTTCATTATGTATTTTTGTGTAAATAAAATAGAGGAAATGAAAATTAGGAAATGTGGTTCTGACCAAAGAATGATTCTCTTTCTTCAGTTTCCTCCAAATTTAAGGATGTGGTATTCATTCTAACCCAACACTTAACAAAAAAGCAGTGCCCATTTAAACTTGGCAATCTGGGCTTTACTCCTGCTGTAGCTTTATAATTTTCTGCACAAGTAGCAATCACTGCAGTAGTTTTGATTAAATGATTACCCATAGGCCTGCTCTTGAATGAAATGACAAATGTTCTCTGGAAAAATTCAAGTAGACATTATAAACTTGGACACTTTCTAGGGCGTGAGTATGCTCCAAATGACATTATGTATTAGTAATAGCAATGATCTATGACTCAAACATAATAATCTACTTCCTATAGAGAGGAGAAAGTAGTTTCATTGACTAAAAATGATGGGGAAAAAAATAAAAAACATTTTTTTTTTCAATATAAGGAAAGAGCTTGGTGAAGTTCAAAACTTCCTTATCAGTACTTGTGGAAAGTTTGGTGGGTGTGTGCAGACTAATACAGTATACCTATGCCAAAAAGGAATGTCTTGAAAGGAGATTTGGAAGGCCAGGGAATTTTTTCTTTCCCCTTTTCAGTCTCCACCACTCAATATATTTGCTATATGGACAAGAACTTGTTTTCTCTGAATGAGAGAAAAATGATTTGGACATTCAGATAAGGAAACCTTCACAAATCTTTTTTTTTTTTTTTAAGATTTTATTTATTTATTTGAGAGGGAGAGAGAGAGAGCATGAGCAAGAGTACAAGAGCATGGGGAGGGAGAAGCACACTGTTCGCTGAGCAGGGAGCCCTATGCGGGGCTCAATCCCAGGAGGCTGGGCTTGATCCCAGGGTGCTGAGATCATGACCTGCACCTAAGGCAGATGATTAACAGACTGAGCCACCTAGGCCCCCGCAAATTTTATTTTTAAGTTCTATGATCTAATTGCTGAAACAACTGTATTTCTAAAGAGTAATACTTTATGCTTTGACTACATATGTCATCCTTGTTTCAGTGTTTTCATCCTTTTGTTTTTATTATGTTCAGTTGGCCAACATATTAGTTTTTGATGTAGTGTTCAATGATTCATTAGTTGCGTATAACACCCAGTGCTCTACATAGCACGTGCCTTCCTTAATACCCATCACCCGGTTACCCCATCCCCACCCCCCTTCCCGCAGTTTGTTTCCTGGGGTCCAGAGTCTCTCATGGGTTGTCTCCCTCTCTGGTTTCTTCACACTGTTTTCATCCTTTAAAGACAGTCACTAGCAAGGCAGAGCCCAAAGTTTCAAAGCACGAGGAAGCTACGGCCTATTTCCAAAAATATTCACAACTTCAAAATAAATAAAAATATACATTTTGCAATTAGTAGGTTTTAAAAGGCATACTCCATATTTTGCTTGGAAAACAACAGAATTATTCAAGTATCTAAGTATTAGGTTATTCTAAAAACTTTTGATCTTAGCAAATCCTAAAATGACACTTATTGTAGCTTAAGAATTCAAAGGAATATAGTGAAGGGACATTAATTCATGCCACTAATATTAAAACAAATTATTTGCTTTTGAAATTTGGTGGCTTTTACAAATACAAAGATAAAGTATATGGGTTGCTACTATATATTATAATAATAATTTGGATGTAAAAATAATTTTTCTTCAATAAATCATAATCAAAATGGAAATTTATAAAATGATATTCTATCAAAACAAATAAATAAACCAAACTGGTTTCAGCGAAGGAGCTCTTGAGGACCAGGTTTTTATTTTGGCTCCACCATCAGCTAGCTGTGTTGTTGATTTCAGGTGAACTAACCTATATGCTTCAGTTTTCTAATGGGAGACGGGGGCCTTAAGGATTAGGACTCCCCACTGTTCATTCTAACTCTAACTTGGATTGATTTGTTTCTCTAAGCCCTCTGCAGGGATATGGCATAGTCAGGGATTGAACAGAGACCTACAATGTCTATGAAAATAGAATGTGTTAGATATGGATTGGAGAATAAATGGAAGGTGTTTCAGTAAATTTTCCCTTAATGGCATAAAGGAAGGCAAGGTCAAGAGTGTAGAAGACAAGGGTAGGATTAGCAAGGGTCTGGCCAAGAGTGAAAGTAAAAGAAAAGTAAAAGTAAAAGACATTCCCATATATGTCACCAGCAATTCATAAAGGGATATCAGTAGAAGGGGTTCTTATAGCCAATAGCCTTTTTTCCTCACATTGGTGATGACTCTTGAGAATGAAGAGTCTGAATATGTGTGGCATCCAGCAAAGGATACTGAAGGACAGAATACCACAACTCTGCCACTCATAATGGCATAACCCTTGGAATTTACAAAGCATGTCTCCTATATTAGCCTACTGTTTCTTCTGGATAACCTTATGGCTGAGGCAGGGAAAGAATACACTGGTTAAGCATATGAATGTCAGAGTCAGACAGTCTTGGGTTCAAATCCTAGTTCCACCCCTCTTGGCTGAGTTGGCTTTGGGCAATTCATTCTTTTAACAAATACATTTTGAATCTGCTATGCTAGCCACTGAAAATACAGGAGGCAGGCAATAAAGTTAATGATTTTTAGATTGCATGAGTGCTCTGAGGAAAATCAAATAGGGTAATGAAGTGGAGAGTAATGGAGGTGGGGCTACATGGGATCGGGTTTTAGGAAAAACTACTCTAAGGAAGTACCATTTGATCTAAGACTTGATTGAGAAGAAGGAGTCAGCCATGTAAGGATCTACTGGAAGGGAGCTGAGATCTTCTGCTGGGGCAGGAGAAACAGCACATGCAACCGCTCTATGATGGGAAAGAGCTTACCTGTTCCAGAAAAAGCGACTCAGCCAGTGTCCTGAGTGCTGTGAAGGAGGGGGAAAGTAGAGCATGAAATCCAAGAGGTAATTAGAATCCAGATCATTTGTGAGACTTACAGAACAGAGGAGGACATTTAGATTTCTTTTTTTTTTTTTCTCTCTCTCTAAATGCAATTAAGCCAGAGGAGGGGTTTTTTTTGCAAGGAGCATAACATTATTTATTTGATGATTTTAAAAGATCACCCTTGATACTGTAACAAAGTATATATATATTTTTTTAATTTTTTTTTTTTAAGATTTTATTTATTTGCGAGAGAGACAATGAGAGAGAGACAGAGAGCATGAGAGGGAGGAGGGTCAGAGGGAGAAGCAGACTCCCTGCTGAGCAGGGAGCCTGATGTGGGACTCGATCCCAGGACTCCAGGATCATGACCTGAGCCGAAGGCAGTCGCTTAACCAACTGAGCCACCCAGGCGCCCCTGTAACAAAGTATATTGAAGAACAATGAGTGGAAGCAAGGATTCTAGTTATGTGATTATTTTAGTTGTCCAGGCTCAGCTTTCTTATTTGTAAAATGGGAACAATAATAGGTACATGACAGGGCAATTTTAAGAACTGAATGAGATAAGATAAATGAGCAAATGCACAGTTCCATCAAACGGTGAGTGTTCAGTAAATAGGGGTGTCACTGTCCCCATTTACACAAAAGAAAACTGGCTTTCTTAATGGTTAAATGACTTGGTCATGGTCAGGCAGCCAATATCCATGGCTGGCCAGAGCCTGAATCCAAGTTGTAGAATTCCAAAACCAATGTAAGTCCATATTCACATGATCAGAAAAAGATAACTTAAACTTATACTTCAGTTCAACAAAGTGAGAGACATACTGTAATGTGCTGGGACGTCAGGATAACAGGCCTCTTCTGAGAAGGGCAAAGTTTAGTAGGAGTGACAGATATGAAGGTAAACAATTTCGAACTGAAATGAAATAGATGACAATAGATATATGTCACTCACAGAGAGGATTTCACATAAGATACCTGAGCTGGGTTCTGAAGTATAATAAATGGTCACCAGACAGATGGAAAGCAGCAATAACAGCACGTGAGGAGGGGTCATAAACATAAGAATAAGAAGCAGTTTGTCAAACTGAGTGATTTGAAAGTATTGGTGTAAACAATATGTGGGGGAAGAAAGAGGTTTTGGGGTGGGGGGAAAAAGGATCAGGGTGCCATCATTACCAACAGGAATGATAATAGGGCTAAAAGTAGAAACTACCACTTCTATCAGTTGCAAGTGAATAGGATATCTAGACTACCAGGAGGAATGGGACAATGGTGACATTAAATAAATAATAATATATGGCACTTGAACATATTGCTTGACTTATTCTGCCTCATATGAGCCTGTAGCATCTCCATGAGTACTCAAAGCACAGAATGAACCTATGTGGAGAATGAAGCACAGGTGGTTTAAGTGCCTTGGCCAAGGTCACTCAGATGGCAAATAAAAGAACCAAGAGAAGAACCTAGATTGCTTATCAGTTGTTCAAGTACCGTCTATTGACTACATATACTTGTCTATTTGCCTGGGAAATAGAGAAAACTTTTGAGAAAGAACTAGAGGCAGAGCACAGCAGAAGGGCTGGATGACAAGGACATTGAGGACATGAAGGAATATTTAAAGAGCAGGCGGGGAGGAGAAATTAACATCTATCTGGATAATACCTGAATATAGGTTAACACTGGGGAATTGGAAAGAAAATGAATAGAGGCTAGAGGAGACCAGGGACCCAAAGACTTCTGGAAGGAAGGAGAGGAGAGAGAAAGGAAGGGTGGGAAAGAAATAAGGAAAGAGAAAGAGGGAGAGGGGATGGGAAAGGAAGGGAGAAAGAGGCAGAAGAAGGAAAGATAAGCTGGCAGACACAGGCTGTGGGGGAAATTGTAGCTAGAGCATGCAGATGACTATCCCAGAGAAAAATGTCCCTGAGAATGAAGAAAAAAAAAGGGGGATATAAAACTCTGGGTGGCTATATACAAAGAGTTGGTTGTAGTTCAATGATTACAACAATGGGGGTGACATGGTTTAGGGCTGGAGAAGATTGCAGAAAATTTTCCTCTCCCCATTGTTTCAGTAGTCTGCCACTAAGCAAAAAAGGTAATCTAAAAGTGTAGTTAGTTGGCATTTTTAGGATTTTTCCATGATATATGACTGCAGTGACAGAGAATATTTGAAATTGGGAGTTCTCAGAAATTCCAGAATATGTAATAATAACAATGAATCCTTTTTGAGTGCCAAGCATTGTTCTAAGAGCTGAAGTCATTTCATCCCCTCAGCAACCCTATGAAGTAGATTCTTTTATTATTTCCACTGGCCAGATAAGGAATCTGTGGCACAGTGAGGTTGAGTAACTGCTCAAGGTCACACAAATAGCAAATGGCAGAGCTGGCTCTGAGTTTTGTTTCCCCCAACTACTATACAAAATTCCCAAAGGGTTTGGTTACATTTGTTTTCATTCTCTTTGAAGGTGATATTATCGCAAAGCATTTTGGAACAGAGAGGTTACCAGTTTTACAGATTCTGTGAATGCACATCAACAGGTTTAATTCACCATTTAAAATATTTGTATGTAGGTAGGTAAAACATTATGAACCACCAGATAATTTAGGCAAAGAGCATTGAGATCTTCATAGGAAGCTGACTTGAATTGTTCTCTCTCTTTCAAAATGAAAAATATCTTGCCAAACAAAGGTGAAAAGTCCCAAACCAAACACTAAAGTAGTAGTATTTCTTTCTATGTTGCTTTATGAAATATTGGCAGCCAGACATATTTCTCAACCCCAGAAGACATAAATCTTTCAGAGGGAAACCAAATTTCTTTGGTTTGGCTGCCAAACGATGACTTCAGCCTTGAATCTCATCTCAGAAAACTGTAAACACCCTTTTCCTCCCCTGTGTTTAATTTTAAGCATATCTTCCCTTCCTGAAGACCATCTTTCTTCCTTTGCGGTGGCTGTCTCTCACCTCTATCTTATCCTGCATGCCAGGCTATGAGTCCTGACCTGTTGGCTGACAGGCTGCCCAGGCCTACCACAAGCCCTCTGCACTGTCACCTCATGCTCACTCCCCTCTGTCCTTCTTTCATCTACTTTCCATCTCTTTCTTTGCACTAGCAGTTCTTGGCTTTCAATTCACATTCCATTAAGGGTTGATGATTTTGCTCTGGAGGTTTTTTCCATGGACCTGCTGCTGTCTCCCTTATCACAGTGACCTTTAGCTTATAATCTGTGCCTATGGGGCAAAAAAGATTTGGAGGTTTCATTTAAAAATGGTCTTAGCTCACTTCTCTAGCAACCATGAGCAATGAAGTCTACATAAGTATGCAAGCATATCTACATCTACATGCGCTTCAGAGTGAAAGGAATTGATGTGCCTGAGAATGGGGAGGGGATGGGGTTCACTCTCCAGAAGTTCAGATCAGCATGATGTATTCTGGGTGTTCCTGTGAAGGAGACAGCAGGATGTAGAGGAATGAGCACTGGACTGGGAGACAGGAGAGTAGAGCAAGTACTAGTCCAAGTTCTGACAACAGACAAACCAGCTTGTATGACATAGGAAAGAAAGTCATACTGACATCCACTCTGGGTATCAGTTTTTTTCATACTTAAAGCATTGGACTAAGTAGATTCTCAACCTGGATAAACCTTGAAATCACTTGAGAGAGTTCTGGAATGTCAGAAGAAAAATCAATATTAGGGGCTTTAACACGAGACATACTTAATTAGGATACTTAATTAGGAATGGAGCCCTAGAATCTGAATATATGATTTGATGTAGCCACCCCAGCCTAGATTTGAGGACCAGCATTAGGGGACCCTTTGATTCACTAAAGTCTGATGTCCAAGTTCCATTAGCACTCCCCAGGCAAGGTAAAGCACAGAACAGTAATACCCATTGTTACCCAGCCATCCTTTAGAAGTGGCTAGTGCTGAACTAGGCAACACAAACAGCCCAAACAGCTGGACTTGTTGCTTTGGACTAGTTTATCAGCAGTTTGGATGCTCACAGGTTCTATATAGCAAGTAACAATTCCTTCTTCTATACGACTTTTTTTTCACAATGTGTTGAAATCACAATTACTTGCAAAGTTGTTCCTGAAAGGAGGCACATTATCTAGCAGTGATTTGACCACTTCTACTTATATCTTAAAGTACTGGTCACATCACTGCCACGATTTTGTTGGTTCTTGGAGTCTTATTGGTGTATGAAGGTGAAATGAGAGGAACCACCTAAAACTGCAATTTGTAAGAACCAGGTGAAAACAAGACCTTTCAGAATTAGTCATTTGTTGGGCTCATTTCTTTTTGCTATCAAGCATCCTTTTTTTTTTTTTTTTTTTGGTAAAAACAGATTTCTTTTACGGTAATTATTTTTTTGATTCTTGGGTAATTAGCCCAATTTAATTATTGACTCCTTTTTGCACCCTTTTTTTGCATCCCTGTTGTCAGTTGATTCGGCTGTCACTCCCACAAAAAGCAGAGTGTACTTTTCCATCATTTGACATTGGGTTTGGCCACATGACTTGCTTTGTCCAATGGAATGTTAGCAGATATGATGTGAGTGGAGACTTCAACACTGCTCATATGGTAGGACTTGCACTTTTGTACTTTCCTGTGAGAAGAACCTCTTCCATATAGCTCCTGCCCCTTATCTGGGCCCCTGAAGGAATATATGTGACGTTATCTTTACCACCTAACCCAGTCTTTAAGCAGAGCCACACAGCTAGGCCCAGCTTAGATCAGCTGACCCCCAGCCTGTCTGTAGATGCCTGAGGAAATAAATGACTACGATTTCAAGCTGTTGAATTCTGGAGTGGTCTGCTTCCCTTGTAATAGCTGTTTGATTCTTGATGTCAGTCAAGATTTTCTGCCTTACCCTGATCAATGGGTGGCATGTGACCCAATCTAGACCACTCATATCTCTTCCCCCAAATCACAAACCACTGATAAATAGCTAGAACTGCCCTCAGCCTCAGCAGTCTGCTGTTCCCTAAACACTTTTCTTTAGTTCCTGATACAGAGACTATTTGAAATTACCTAGTTTTTGTCCTTTTCTTGCTAGTTCAGCAGACTTCCCTCATGCTTTGCCCATTCTTCATAATCTTCTAATGGGGGTTTCTTGGTATCACTCCCTTACATTATGCCTTATGTTTATATCCTAATCAGCTCTTTGCTATTTATGTTAGGGTCTTCTCTATTGCTTACAACTAAAAAGCTTAACTATTACTGAGGGAATCAAAGGGAAAATGAAAGGGTGTCAAAAGCAAACCTGACCTAACTCACAACATGGTGGTGGGGGGGGGGGGGTAAGTTGTTAGCTACGTTTTCCTAGCCCCTTTCTCACATTACATCTACATTTTTCATGATAAAGAGAGAGGAATTCTGTGAATTAATTCTTATAAATTGCTATTAATAAACAGATCTACCGAGGTAAAAATATTTTGAATTTTTTATATAGAATTTCAGAAAAGAAAAAATTCAGTAACCTACTTAGAAGCAACTATTATTAAAAAAAAATGACTCTCCCACAATAACTCACAGGTAGAAGTGAACAGGACATGTCCTATCTTGAAGTCTTACTGGTTCCCTGAGATGAGGAAGGTTTTAATTTTAACCTGAAATCATGCTCCATATTTGTTAATATTAGAAAATAAATAATTTTTCCTTAAGTTATATATTCCCTTTTTTGCAGTACTTCTTCATATTGAAGAAGTAACATAGGTTTCATTTAAATAATCATACCAATACAGGAGAGGATAACCTGAATCTTCTAGTACATTAAAATTTTACCTATGAATGGATCAGCCATTGAATGCTATAATTTAGAGATTTCTGTGTCATCATAAATATTACATAACTTTTTAGAATGCCAAATATGTGCCATAAAAATGTGTAGGAACATAGGTTCTGACAGATGTTAAACACCCTTTTTCATCTGACCATGAATCTTTGTTTTCATGAATCTTGAAAAAAGATTGCCCAAGGGCACCTGGGTGGCTCAGTTGGTTAAGCGACTGCCTTCGGCTCAGGTCATGATCCTGGAGTCCCGGGATCGAGTCCCGCATCGGGCTCCCTGCTCGGCAGGGAGTCTGCTTCTCCCTCTGACCCTCCTCCCTCTCATGCTCTCTGTATCTCATTCTCTCTGTCTCAAATAAATAAATAAAATCTTTAAAAAAAAAGAAAAAAGATTGCCCAA
Source organism: Leptonychotes weddellii (assembly GCF_054177405.1). Taxonomy (NCBI): domain Eukaryota; kingdom Metazoa; phylum Chordata; class Mammalia; order Carnivora; family Phocidae; genus Leptonychotes; species Leptonychotes weddellii. The sequence continues at coordinate 19,967,603 of NC_138382.1, read as the reverse complement.
GATCTTTGGAATGAATACACAACAGAAAATAAATCCATCACAATCAAAAAATGACTCAAAGGAAACAAGCTTCCAGAAGGGGAAAAAATAAAAGCAGCTGCCAGACCCCATGCCACGCCCATAAATTGTTGCACAGCTGTTACCACCTCCAGTGATGATGTTTTGCCAAACCAAAGACCAAGGTATTCCTGGGATGATGTGCTAAAGTCTTCATCCAGGCATCTCTGTATAACTTATGCATTCTAAAAGCAAGAAAAATTGGTTCCTCTCCAAGGACAGAGTTGGTGGAAAAGGGACATTTTTAGGGCATGTATCTCCTGGCAGGGTTCTAGGCAGAGGTAGTATCCCCAAGTATTCTTTCCTTTCCAAAAGACTCTCTGAGATTGTGTTGACAGCTTATCTTCAGAACACAAAGAGTGTCCAGGAAACACAAAAACACTGCATTAAGAAATCATCACTCCAATGAGAAAGTGGAAAATGTGGTAACAGAGTGAAGGAATTTTGTTCAGAATCTTAAAGTTTGCTTTTACGCCGCAGACTATATAAAAATACTTTCAGTTACATTCTCAAGCAATCACTAGGTCACTTCTTCTCTTCTCTTCTCCTTTCCTTTTCCCTTTCCTTTCCTTTCCTTTCCCTTCCTTCCTTCCTTCCATCCTTCCTTCTCTCTCTCTCCTCTTCTCTCTCCTCTCCTGTCTCCTTTCCTCTTCTTTCTTTTCTTTCTGGAGCAGTTGTTAATTTCGGATTTAGCAGATACCATCAAGTTCCCACAATTTGCATCAGGACTCTGTGAATATTCATATTACCTTGTAAAGTTCCCTGTGAGAGGCAATTTCCATTTTACTTACAAACACATGTATAGGAATGGATAGATTCTATAGTAACCCTAGAACCATGGCAAATCAAGCCACCTCACTGAACAAATCTTTATTAGATTCATCATCTATTATGAGCCACGCACTGTGGTAGAAAATGGGGACTCATTGATGAATAAAATATTATCCCTGCCTCAAGGATCTTACAGCCTAGGGAGGAGGAATTCCAGAGTTTAAACTTAATAAATAAATGGATTGTTTTCAATTCTATAATTGGGAGATATAGAGAAGATTCCTGCCTCATATACCCAACTGCTTTCTTAGAAGTATGATAGTTATACACATAGTCTCAAGATTTGTAATGCCTTGGATTTTCTTATTTATTTGTTTATTTTTAAGATTTGATTTATTCTTTTAAGAGAGAGAGCACAAGCAGAGGGAGCAGCAGAGGGAGGGGGAGAAGCAGACTTCCCGCTAAGCAGGGAGCCTGATGTGGGGCTTGATCCCAGGACCTTGGGATCACGACCTGAGCCCAAGGCAGATGCTTAACCAACTGAGCCACCCAGGCGCATCACTCACAAAAACTGGATGATTTGGCATGTGAAGTAGTTACCATAAGTCTCAGTTTTATCAGCTTAAAATGGGGACAAAATCTTAGCTACCTCACAGGTTTTTGTGAGAATTAATTGAGATCATACTTATAAGAATCCTGCACAGAGTACAGAGTAAGCCCTGAATAAATATCAGCTTAAATTATTACTATGTTCTAGGTACTTTGCTACATACACACTTGGGTGTGCTGAGATGAGTATTTTACTATCACTACCATTAAGGATCATGCAACATAATGTAAGAGACAATCCCCCACTGTAAGCTCCGCTCAGAGATCATTTTCTCTCCTTTAGCAACACACTGAGTTCTCCTTTGCCCCACCATGCTCTTTGGTCTGGATTGGAGAGTCTCATTTTCTTATTTTAGGAACCTCATGAAAACATTAAGTATGAGACATAAAATTGTAATGTCCCTATAATCAGCCAAGATGTTCCATCTCATCAGCTGAGATAGGAGAAGAATGAATAAGCATTCCTCAATTTTCTCTTTTGTTTAAGTTATTCATTTATTTGTTGGTTTGTTTACTTTAGTAGTGAGGTATAGCATACATACTATAAGATACACAAATCCAGCTCAATAAATTTTACTTATGTACACAGTTGTTAACCATGACTCAGATCAAATTTACCAACTTCCAGAAGTCTCTCTCATGCACCCTCCCAATCATGACTTTCTCACCAAATACAACTGCTATTTTGACTTCTATCACAACGTATTAGTTTTGCCTGTATTAGAATTTTATATAAATAGAATTAAATATGTAGTCTTTTGTCTCTGCTCTATCATTCAACATTGTACCTGTCATGTTCATCCATGTTGCATGTAGCAGTAGCTTGTTCTTTTTCATTACTGCTAGTATGCTATTGTACAATATAGCACAATTTATTATTCATTTTATTATTGAGCATTTAGATTGATTTTCATTTTTATGTTGGATAATATTGCTATGATCCCTCTTATACATATCTTTTGCTGCATATATGTATGCTTTTTCATTGGTACTTAGAAATGGAATTGCTGTATCATATGGTCATATGTCAGACTGCCAGACAGAAGTTTATACTCCCTTTAGCAGTGAATGAGTTTCTGTTGCTCTGTATTCTCCTCTACACTTGGTTTTATCTTTTTTTCCCCTTAAATTTTATACATTCTAGTGGTCATGTAGTGATATCTCATTGTAGTTTTAATTTGTATTATCCTAGTGGCTAATGATACTGATTACCCTTTCATGTGCTTATTACCTGTTTAGGAAATGTTTGTCCATTTTTTTAAAAGAGTTTATGTATTTACTTAAAAGAGAGAGAGAGAACGAGTGGGGAGAGGGGCAGAGGGAGAAGCAGACTTCCTGTGAAGCAGGGAGCCCCACATGGGACTTGATCCCAGGCCCCTGGGGTCATGACCTGAGCTGAAGGCAGACGCTTAACTGAGCCACCCAGGCTCAGTTTGTCTTTCTTTGTCATTTGTCTTTCTTACATAAGATTTTCTGGGGTTTTTTTCTTGTTAATTTGCAGGATTTCCTTATTTTTGGCTCTATTATTGTGAACATAATTCTACTCTGTGACTTGAATTTTCATTATCTGTTAAGTTTATTAAGAGAAGTTCTTAAATTCAATCAAAAAGAATTTATCAATCTTCTGTATTATGGTTACTGTTTCTGTACTTCTATATGGTTAGTGTTTAAAAGAATTTTTTGCATACCCCCAAGACAATGAAGATATTCTTTTAGGGGCGCCTGGGTGGCTCAGTTGGTTAAGCAACTGCCTTCAGCTCAGGTCATGATCCTGGAGTCCTAGGATCAAGTCCCACGTCGGGCTCCCTGCTCAGCGGGGGGTCTGCTTCTCCCTCTGACCCTCTTCCCTCTCGTGCTCTCATTCTCTCTCTCTCAAATAAATAAATAAAATCTTTAAAAAAAAAAGATATTCTTTTATATTTTGAATCTTTATTGTTTTATGTTTTGTGTGTAAGTCTTCGACCCACTAGAAAATGGTTTTATGTACAGTGTGAAGTGTGAGGTAAAGGTTCTTTTTAAAAATCTCTATGGATATTCAATTGATCCAACTGTACCTATTGAAAAGAGCATTCTTTCCCCCCACTATACTGCAAAGAGGAACCAGGTGACTATAAACATATGGTTCTCTCTGGCTCCTCTGTTGTGTTCTATTTGTCTATTCTGACACCAATACCACTGTTGTAGTTACTTCATAATAAGCCTTGATATTTGGAAATATAAGTACTCCCACTTTGTTCTTATTCTGTGAAAACTGTTTGAAAATCAGTGTATCAGTTTTCACTACTCCTTCCATTGGGATCGTCTACATATTAATTGTAATTTATTGAATCTACAGAATAACTTTCTTCACTTTTGAGTCTTCTAATCCATGAACTTGATATAGCCTCCATTTGTTTATGCTTTAATTTCTCACAGCAATGTTTTCTAGGGTTTTTATTTTTAGAGCTCTTATATAGCTTTCTTCATGGATTTTTTGCTACATGATTTCTGTTTTGCTATTAGAGTAAATGATGTTTTAAAATTTCATTAAAATTTTTTTCTGTGGTTAGTGTGTAGGACCATAATTAATATAGTGATTTTATAGCCAATTACCTTCCTAAATTTATTAATTTCAGAGCTTCATATATAGATTCTTTTGATAATTCTCTATTAGCACAATCATGTTATCTATAAACAATGGCAATTTCACTTGTACATTTCTGTTTCTTATATCTTTTTGTTACTTTTTCTTATTTTATTACACTGGGTAGAACCTCCAGTATGATATTGAAGATGAGGTAAAAGCAGGACATGCTTGGGGGGCGGAGCAAGATGGCGGAGGAGTAGGAGACCTAGATTTCGTCTCCTCTCAGGAATTCAGCTGGATAGGGATCAAACCATTCTGAACACCTACAAACTCAACAGGAGATTGAAGAACAGAAGAGCAACAACTCTCTGAACAGAAAAGCGACCACTTTCTGGAAGGTAGGACGTGCGGAGAAGTGAATCCGAGGCGATATTCGGGAGGATAGATGGCGGGGGAGGGGCCTCCGTCGGCCGCTTCTGGCAAGTGATAGAGCCGCGGAGCACAAAATCAGAACTTTTAAAAGTCTGCTCGGCTGAGGGACGTCACTCTGGTGGCTAAGCGGGGGATGGAACCCTCGCGGGACAGTGTGGTCTCAGGACCCTTGGGGTCACAGAAAGACTGGGGGTGCCTGAGTGCGGCAGAGCTCCCAGGTATCGGAGCAGGGAAGCCGGCTGCAGAGGCGGAGCCCAGGCGCGGGCTCTCAGCTCGGGGTTGCCATAAACCGTGACCCGCGGCACAGTCGGGCCCCTGCTCCTCCAGCAGGGACCCAACAAGCGGCAGATCCGGGAGACTCACCTTCCTTCCCCGGGAGGAGCCGCGCAGGAGTGCACCGCGGGGATCTGCTGGGTTTGGAGACTCCACACAGGGTCGGGTGACAGAGATAGAAACGCGCGGTCACAGCCCGGGCGAGCACGGAGTGCGGCCGGAGACCAGGGAGACGGGAGTGACTGACGGCTTTTCTCTGGGGGCTCACTGAGGGGCGGGGCCCGAGTTCTCGGCTCCTCCGGGGCAGAGATTGGGAGGCCGCCATTTTCACTCTCCTCCTCCAAAGCTGTACGGAAAGCTCGCAGGGAACAAAAGCCCCGGAGAGCATACCCGAGCAGATTACTTAGCCGGGAGGGGAAAGGGCGGGACAATTCCGCCTCCGGCAGAGACATTTGGAAACCACGGCAACAGGCCGCTCCCCAGAAGATCAGCGACAACAGCCAGCCAAGACCAAGTTAACCGATCAATGAGAACGGCAGAACTCCAGCGCTAGGGGACTACTGCACATAGAATTCACGGCTTTTTTACCATGATTCTTTAGTCTTTTAAAGTTAATTTTTTTTTAACTGTCTTTTTGTCTTTTTATTTCCTTTTGAATTTTTCTTTTTCCCTTTT
>NC_138382.1:19938423-19961720 GCF_054177405.1 Leptonychotes weddellii | reverse complement strand
GTTATTGCACCATTAAATATATTTTTATTGTAGATTTTTTGGTAGACATTTTTGTTCAGGTTAATGATACCAAAGGTTTTTATCCTGAAGGTTGTGGAATCTAACTAAATGCTTTTTTAAAAAAATGTTTTATGATGATCATATTGTACTTTTTAAAAAAGTTTATTTTTGTGTGGTGAATAATGTTGATTTATTTTTCTATTTTTTTAAAGATTTTATTTATTTATTTATTTGACAGAGACAGCACGACAGAGGGAACACAAGCAGGGGGAGTGGGAGAGGGAGAAGCAGACTCCCCCTGAGCAGGGAGTCTGATATGGGGCTCGATCCCAGGACCCTGGGATCATGACCTGAGCCGAAGGCAGACGCTGAACGACTGAGCCACCCAGGTGCCCCAATTTTTCTATTGTTAAATCAATTTTGTATTACTGGAAGAAAGCCTACTTGGATATAATATATTACTCTTTTTTATATTTCTGGGTAGATTTTACTAATATTTCCTTTGGAAAAAAATGCATTTATTTTAATGAGAGAAGTTGGCCATTATGACACATAGGAAAATTCTTAGATCGTCCTCTGGTGTTAAAATTATGCTGGCATTATAAAATGAGTTAAAGTAATTTTAGAGGGAAATTTATAGGTCAAAATTACTATATTAGAAAAGAAAAAAGCCTGAAAATCAAAGATGTAAGCAACCATCTAAATAAACAGCAATATAAAATCAAAGAAGTAGAAGAAATAAAATATTTGAGATGTGATCAATAAAATAAAAAACAGAATGCGGTAAAGAAAAATAAACAAAGCCCAAGGTTTATTCTTTAAAAGTATTAATAAAATTGATAAACCCTTAGGAAAAGCAATAGAAAAAGAAAAAAAAAACAGAAATAAATCACAAATTACCAGTAGCATGAAAATAAAAGAAGATATTCTTCGAAAGTACACTTCAAAAAACAAAAAGAGCATATGATTTAAAAATATTATGCTAATAATTTTAAAATTTAGAAGAAATAAATTCCTTTTTAAAAATTAACTATCCAAATTAACAGAAGGAAGAGAAAATGTAATTTTCTTATATCTATAATGAATCAAATAAAACTTTAAAACTTTCCTGCAAAGAATATTTTATGCCTAGAGAGATCCTTTGGAGAATTCTTAAAAACTTTTAAGAAAAAAATCATACTATTGAAAATTCAGCCATTGCTTTAATGTTCCTTTGAAGGTAACATTTCTTTTTATCCTATGGATACTTTTAGGATTAGCTCTTTGTCTTTGGCTTTCAGCAGATTTACTATGATATGTCTAGGTGTGATGTTCTTTGATTTTGCCCTGGTTTTGATTTATAGATATTTTTGAATCAATGGGCCTTTCAACAATTATGGATAATTCCAGGCCATGATATTTTTAAAAAAAGCTTCTATCCCATTCTATCTCACTTCTTCTGGACTCCAATTACACATAAATTCAATCTTTTCACTGTGTCCCATATATCTCCTATGGTTTTTTAAACTATCTTTTCTTCTCTCTCTCATTGCTTGAATCTAGACATATTCTACTAAGCTATCTTCTAGTTTATTAATTGTCTAATCAGCTGTTAAATGCATTAATTATAAACATTTCTATTTTGTTATTTGTATAGTTTCTTAATTTGCTATGAAATTTTCTACCCTGCCCCATTCCATTTTTTTAACTTGTCACAATAATCTTCAAGTTCATGTCTGCGAGTTCTAATGCTGGATCACTTATGGATTTGTTTCTATTTTCTCTTGATTTTTGCAGCTTTGGTTATGTTTCTTGGCATGACTGGTAATTTCTGAGTAAATGCTAAATGATGTATATGAATTAAGCTAGTGCTGCTGAATGATGTTATCTCCTCCAAAGAGGATTTAGGTTTCATCTGTCAGGCATATAGAATATGGATATATCACCTTGATTCAGTAAAGACTAGTCTACTTCTGTCTTGCTATTACTCCTGGAGAGTAGGTGTTCAGGGTTCAGGGTTCTGAGGTGTTTATTAAAACCCCTCCTCTTTAGACAATCCTGAAGCTGTGATAATCTCTGCTTAGCTTAGTTATTGCTTTATATTTATTTTCTCAGCACCATTCCCTGTTCAAATACTGATTAATGGTCAGAAAATGCCTTGAAGGGAAATTGCAAAATGTAAATTCATCTAGAATCTTAGCCACTAATGTCCTCATTATTTTGGTTGTTCTCTAGTACCTTCAAAACCCCCTTTTTTTTGTTTTGTTTTCATTTTTGTTACTGCATTGTACCTAACTTCCAAAGTTTTTCACTGAGTCTGATACCAGCTACCCCATCATAACTGGCAGCAGAATGGTTTTTAAGATATGTTTTCATATTATCTCATTTAGACAAAACAGTATGAGCAAATCAATGCAGCTGTATGAGATATAGTTTCCAGATGAAGGAACAGAAACTCAGAAGTATTAATAATTCTTCCAGATTGTCAAAGCTGCAATGCCAAGGCAGTCCTAGAATCTTTGTCATTAGCTCTTAGTCACTGGCACTTTATACCATGCCAGTGTTTATCAAATGTTGACCATTGATAGACCATTTAAAGGTTCTTTGGAGTAAGTGTGATCACTGCTTTTTCTGAAAAATTTACTGGTATTACTAATTTTATGAAGATATTTTAAAATTTCATTTATTATGTCAAAGATTCCTCTAAATAATTCTCTCCTTCAAGTGCAAATTAAAACTATAATGATGTCTTTCTATACATCCATGAGCTTGGGCAAATTTAAAAGTCTCACCATACCAAGTGCTGGTGAAAAAATGAACAAGAAACTCTCATACAGAGCTAACGTGAGTGAAAATTGTTTCAACCACTTTAATACTGTCTCTTCCCATACATATCTGTGACAAAACAAAACAATATTCTGTGACCAAATAATAGCAAACAATTCCATTCCTGGGTATATACCTAGAGAAGTACATCCACATGTGTGTAAGGAAACCTGTAAATAAAAGTTCACGGCAACAATTTTTGTCACAGCTGAAAACAACTGTAATATCCATCAGGAAGTAAGGATGTTAGGATAGATAAATAACTCATGCTTGTTAATATACTGGAATTTTGTGCCATAATTGAAGTGAACCAACTAGAGCTTTGTACAACAACCTAACTGAATCTTACAAACATATTATTGAAAGAAATTCTTTTAAACTATGCCTTTATATAAAGTTTAAAACCAGTCAATATTAGCCATTTTATTTATGGCTACATACAAGAGTAACAGAAATACAGAGAGTATCAAAGGAGAAATCATTATACATATCTAAGAGAATGAACGAAATGTGATTGAGAAGGGTACTTCCTCAGTGTTGACAAGATTCTATTTCTTTATTTAAGTGGTAGTTAAAAAGATTTCTAATGATTCATTATATTGTACATTTATGTGTTTTGTACCTTTTCCTCTGTGTGTGTTATAGTTCATCATTTTAAAAGTTATGGAAATTTCCTCTTGGGAGCTAGCATACTTCAGCATGGAAAAGAAAAATCTCATTTCCCAGACTATGCTAACAAGACATATATTGCCATCTGATTATATCCACAAATTTCTGTATTTCCTTCAACACAGTACCAAGATCAGGAGGCATATTGTTGATCACCAGCCATTCACTCTTAATAGCAATGCATGCACATTGGCAGTTTTGTCACACTTTGTATCGTGTAGCAATCCTGTTCCTTGTGGTGCACATGCATGATGCCTTGTTAGGAACAGTACCAATACTCTTTTCCTAATGCACATCATGCTTCAGAAAAACAACAACATTACTAATGTTCTCCACCACAAATCTTGAATGGTTAACGGAACAAAATAAAAATCACCAAACACTTCTCCTCTGTGCACATATCACGTATTAGCCAAGACCTGATTCATACCTTACACACACACCGCCAACTGAAAGCAAAATATCTCCCAGACCACACACATTACATGCCATTAATGTTCCATGATATGCAATTTTCATATGATAGGGAAGTCTTGCCAATTCTTACTATGCTTTCACTTTGAGCTCATTATTTGTTATTAGCTTTGTAGCTAGTTTTACAGTTATGTTGAAAAAGTATGACTTGCACCTATACCTGTTTTTGCTACATGAAATGTAACTTCTGAATTATGCCTCTGTAGTTTTGATATCTCCCTTTCCTTCAGTGATAAAATCCAGCAATTTAAAACTGGGAAATATTTCTATAGAAAAATATCATTTTTTAAATCAGAGAGGTATGTAGTACTTACATGCAAAGTTTGATGGCTTCATGCCACTATTTAACCAAGTTTTATGAAAGGCAATTTACTACACACACTACACACCAGGGTCAAAATGATTGCTAGCCTTCTTAAATAAAATTTTCCATTGTTTATTTTTGGATTTCCTATTTTCACTTTTTATATCTGGCTGCTTCTAGCTGCTTTCCCCTTGTTTCAGCATATATGCAATCCCATTCTACATTCACTCTGAAACTGGTCACCAAAAATGATTATGGTGGTGGTGTATTTCTGTCTCTACCTTTATAACCATTTTATGTTTGCATAAACTACTTGTGTACATAATTGCTTCTTTAATAAAATTAGAAATCTAATAATAGACCTCAATAATAATTTTTAAAAAGGCAAAAGTAAACAAATACAAACAAGTAACATGCAAATAATCTGAAAATAAGTTAACCTAAATGCATTGCATCCAATTAACTGACTGGAAGCTGATGTCTGATCATCAGAGTCCTTTCAATGAGTGGCTACCTTTAAGATGTTAATGACTTAAGAACATCGGAGACCTCAATGAGAATTTAATCTTACATTTTAAATTTGTTAAATACCTGGGAACAAAGTTTGTTTTAATTTCTTTTTCCTCTGAATGTTCTAAACTCTGCTAAAAAACCGCCAGAGGACACAAATGATTTATGGACTACACTTTGAGAAACACTGCTTTATGTCATGCTGTGATCTTCAAAACCATGAAAACCAAAACCAAAACTTCCAAAACCAAAGTAGCCAACTTTAGGAGCCATGAAAGTCTAATTCCTAGCAATTCAGTTCAAAGTGGCTCATTTCTTAACCTGCTCTTTGACAAGTTTAAAAAAAATGTATTTTGGCTTTATTTGTCCAAAACAATTATGAAAGTTATGGACAGCATTTTCTAAAACTCAAATTTAGATCTCAGAGCTCCACTTTATTTTGTGCTACAGTAACTCTTGGGCTTACAATTACCCTATGTACTAACAATACTGTCAGACAAAGGAAGTTAGTGAAGGGAACCAGCTTCCTTAAAAGAGTGCATTCTCTCTAGAGCTTTAGAGGGAGAATCATATGTGAAAACTCAGAACACTTACATCAAGAGCAAAGCTGTAAGCTGGGCAGGCTGGCTTGTGAGCTGAGATCCAGATATCAAATCTTGTTTTCCCCAAGTTTTTGATTTTTTCAATTTTATCACATTGCCTGAAATAAACAAGTTAAATATTATTTGGGATTAATTTACATGCTTCCTTAAAATGCAAATAGCCTGAGATGATTATGAGGTTATTCATAACTTAGCACTAATTATTTTGATCACGAGGCATTCTTTCTGATGATACCAAACACAATGAATTTTTAAATAAAATATTCTCTATTTGCCAAAGTGACTAGCATCTCATTGCTGTCTTGTCTGCCCCCACTTCCCTGAGAATATCTTGATGATACATGGAAATAGGATAATCATACATTGCTGGGAGGGGAGGTCATCTAATAAAAAAGGATTGCCAGAGGAATTAACTGTTTATTTTTTTCTAATTGGAAAACCCAGGTGACCTCACTCCCTACGGATATCTTTCAGGGAACATGAACAGATTTTGAAACCATATCCCAGCTGAGGGGAAAAAAAAACACAAACCAACAATGGAGTGAATGAAAATACGGTTTCAAGATTTCACAAGAAACAATAGAGTCAAATCAATCAGTAAGAACGCTCCTTGCAAGAAGAGCTCAGTTAAGAAAGATGGAATGACCCGGCCTGGGGGGACTCCCTTCCTCATCATTAGCTCACAGCAGTCCTTGGCACGCCGCTTCCTTTTTTTGTTAGTTTCTGCCACAACTTCGGTATATAACTGTTTAAAGTTATCTCCATGTTGGGCATCTCTCTCACTCTAGTGGTGCAGTATGGAAATCAGAGAAGCTGGCACAGTGTTTTGTGGTAGTGACTGAGACAAATTAAAATAGTGAAGGTAACATCTTGCCTCTGATTTATTACATCTTGAAAGGTTTAATACAGAACGCATCCCTCTCCCACCCTTGGTGCTTGAAGGAGGATTGAAAAAAAGAAAGACAAAGATACAGATTTTTCATAAAGTTTTTCAGTTTCTTGGGAAAACGTGATTGTGTGTGTATGTGTGTGTGCATGTGTGCGTGTGTATGTTTTGCCTAGCCTTAGTTATTTATTTGGAATTTTATAGTTCCTTCTAAAGTCTTTGTTAAAGGCGTGTGTAAAAACACAGGTTGGTAAAACTGACCTCTCAATTTAGTTCAACAAATTCCTACTGAATGCGCTTGTATTCTCCTAGGCAGTTGGATGTGTTAGGAATGAGCATTGTTGCCAACAACTTGAACAATAACCTGGCATAACATCATGTATCTGCTGGACTAGCTGAGATCCAAAGGACACAAAGGAAACTAGGCTGAAGTATGGGGCTTGCTATACAAAAATAAATCCTGCTGAAGGAAAACAAAAGGGAAACATTAAGACCTTCAGAACAGCCAGTTTTTCTATGGGGACAGGGTAAAAATCTCAACTTATTAGTCAAAAGATTTTTTTCCCCTGACAGGAAGGAAATGGTCTGCTGTCCCGTTGTGTGAGGCGTACCGTGAGCTTAGTGGAAAAAGCATGGATTCTTTTTGTCATGAATTACACTAACCAACCTCAATCAAATTAGGAAGCCACAAATGAGAGGAATTAACTTATAAGTGAGAGGGTCACCCCTTTATACAAAGAAATGATCTCTTATACGAAGGTCTCAGTTTGGAAGGCTCACTCAAACAGAGAGCATGGCCCACCCTGTGGCTACTGTTTTGTTTGACTGATTTAAATGCAGTCAGAGAGGTACAATGTCATAACTTTCCCTCTAGACAAACAGGTTCTTTATGCCACTGTTTCAGTCAAGGGAGCCAAATAATACCTTTTTTATTGCAGTATTTTTAGACATTGGATACATCTGGAAAAATATTCAAGCAGATAATTAGATTGCATTAGCAATGTGTCTGTTGTGGTTTCCCTGATCCCAGAGAAGGCAGCCCTTTATGAAGCACTTGGCCGCAGTCTCCACGAAATCTACTGTGTAAATTGGCCCACACTAAAGCATGTGGAAAACATTTTTTGGCTGAAACTCGAAACCATTCATGTGGCTTTGAGACGGGGAAGCTCAGGCTGCCAACATCAATAGAACTTTGTACTACAAACCCAAATGGTCATTTAGACATGTGTACTTCTATGCTCACAAATGCACTGAGGTCAAATATTTTTTAATCTTGGGAATTTTTCCTCTTTATACAGCCTCATATTTCATGCAGGAAATGAGACTGAGTACAACAAACACAAATCATTGAGACTGACAGAGCATATTGGGTTCAAAACCCAAGCCTTGACTCTAATTGCTCTCCAAAGGCCCCTGGCTCAAGGTAACTGTTGATTTAGTTCAGCTGTTTTCAATCAGCACTGTACGGTCTTGCTAAGACAAACTGGTAAGGCCGCGTTACATTGGTACCCCGGCTCCCTTGGGTCTAAGTATAACACAGTTAGCATTTTAAAAGATTGCGTTTTTCTGTATGCTGCAGGCAGTAATTACAAGCAGGCAAATCTTTTGTGAAAGATGGGGTGACCTTCCTTATGGTGAAAGAGTGATGATGGCTTCTAGTGGAGGAAAAATAATGTTTCCATTCAGAGTTCAGAGAGGAGGTCCGCCTCTTTTCAAATGGTTGCCAAACTTGACAGCCAGTTTGTTGTTGTGTTGTGGTGAATATAAAAGCAATTTATTGCTTGAGGGGGCCAATTTCTTGGTATTACATAACTGTTGAAGGATTTTCAACAGCACACCAACCTGGACTCACAAACGATTGCTGAACTACACCGAAATGCTCTCCCCATCAGGTGTCCTTGCTTCAGCTACCCTTCGCTTTCCCACACAGCCTACAAGCAGTGAAGAGTTTAAGGATCTGAACGTGTATTTTTCTGCTTAGACTAATGTTCTCAATCTGTTGTTGACTTTGAAGTTGTAGAATGGACTTTAAAATGAATATATTGGACTATCTGTCTGTGGGCTTGGATTTGCATATGGGAATCAAGTGTAAATGTCTGGTCTAGACTAAAAGACTGAGATTAAGGACAGACTGTGTTGCTAATAGTGCCCAGGAGAGCTCGGTTCCATATGCAGTTAATAGCTTCCCAAGGACCAATAGACTGCGGGGAGACCAAAGAATTTTTATTATTTCAATAAGTTTCTGGTTACAAATTCATACGTTAATTGTGTGTGTGTGTGTGTACATGCTTGCGCACACACATAATACATGGCTTCTTCAGCACCTGGCAGAATGCTATGTTCACAGTAGGTGCATTGAGTGGACTGACATTGATGGAACAAATGCAATATATGTATATATTTAAAATATGGACAACTTGTTTGAGAAGAGTGTATACTTCTCTTTTGTAAATCATATAAACCGCCTAAGGAATTTTCACTTTTTTTTTTTTAAAGATTTTATTTATTTATTTATGAGAGAGAGAAACAGCATGAGAGGTGAGAGGGTCAGAGGGAGAAGCAGGCTCCCCACTGAGCTGGGAGCCTGATGTGGGACTTGATCCCAGGACTCCGGGATCATGACCTGAGCCGAAGGCAGTCGCTTAACCAACTGAGCCACCCAGGCGCCCAGGAATTTTCACTTTTAAAAAAGAAGTCATTTTGTCAATTACACCTCAATTAAAAATTAAAATAAATGCAAATTAAAAATTTAAATATATAAAACAAAAGAGAGAGCAAGAACAAATTTTATTGAAAAGCATTCAATTAAATATTGGCTCATCAAGTTAATTAAAATCTATTTAAAGAAAAATTCAATTCACAATTTTTCAGGACTATCTTCGATGAGGAGTGCATGTATATGCACATTTGAGTATGTGTGTTTATGCCTGAGATGTGTGAATGTATTTATCTAGAGATATTTTTATATCCATTACCTTTTTTAGAGGTCAAATGATTCCTCCAAGGGCATATGTATATGTGGGTAGTGTACACATCCATGTACATGTAGACATACTCGTGTGTGTGTGTGTGTGTGTATGATGATATAGTCAATCTCCCAACAATCCAGTTGGACTTCCTATTGTAAGTACTCTTCTGTGGTAATTGAATTTTTCAGAATTCTGTTACTCAGTGAGACAAATGCTCCTTGTATTGTCTTCAATTATAAGCAGGAAACTTTTAGGAATTTATATTTAATTCATTTAATGAGAAGGGTAATAAATATCAGCTTAAATTAATTTTTCCAAAAGCATTTGTTGCAGTTTCCAAATGTGTATACAGCACAAAGAGTATTGCACACTGAGAGAAACTGATGCACTGGAATATATTTATATTTTTCTAGGTAAGAAATAATAATAACCCTTCATGTATGATGCCTTGAACCACCTCAGTGTTAGATTCCAAAGTAAACTGGCTCAAAATCACATAAGTAACTTGGCTCTAAAGTAGAGCTCCTGAAAGTGGTGGTTACTAGGTAAAGTGCAAAAGCCATTACCATTTTCTCTAATGCATCCAAAATGGCTGAAGGTGATTGTAGAACTCTCACCTACATTGCTTTCAGGAGCAGCAATTATGGAAACCACATCTAAGGCCATTCTTTCAAGTGTGGAATCGTGGGATCCTGTCTTGGGAGAAAAAATTAGGAACTGAAGCTTTGTACCCTCTAAATATTGAGTTGATATGCAGGCAGGTATGGGTTTAAATTCTGGTGCTGTTGCTGACCCATTATTTAACTTTGAACAAGTCATTTACTTCTCTGAGGATCATTATGAACATTAAATAAGATAATACACAAGAGCCTTAGAACATGGGAAGCACTTGATGTACCATATTTCCCATATTCTATAATATTCGTTTTTCTTACTTCAATATTTCCGAAAGCAAGAGTATCTTATAATTGACACAGTTTAAATGTTTTATTCTTTCTTTTCCTGAAAAACTGATTATATTGATATATCCTAAAATTGTGTAATTATATTAGTTCCATCCATCTTGCTCCTCCCATCCCCACCACTCCCATGCCTTCATCTTTGGTTCCTAATGGATAGCGTAGTGTGGTGGTCAAGAGCTCAGGCTTTGGAAGAAGTGATCTCTTTTTGATTCCCACCTCCACCATTTACTAGCTGTTGATTTGGGGCAATTTACTTAAACTTTTAAAGCCACAGATTCCTCACTGACAAAAGAAAGCTTGTGATATGAAACTCAAAATGTTATCCTAAGAATTTTAAAGTATTAGCACTGTATGTGACACAGAAGAAACAGGTAATACAGGTTTGTTAGCAGTTTTTACTATCAGGCCTGGCTTGTAAGGACAACAGATGACAATGTTTGGCAATGTATTCAGAATACTTGCTTCATTCCTGGATCATCTCTTAAGGATATTTGCCAGTCACCGATTTAGCTCTAATTGAAGTTATATTATCCATTTATTTATATCTCCAATTTGTAATTTACTCAGAGCCCCCACTTGCACATTGTCTACCAGTTCTCTCTGAGTTACCACTGCTGCTTCTTTGATATTCAGAATCAGGACTCTCATGTCCTTTGGCTTATGTCCTCTAATTCTGCTCTCACTGTCCCTTTGTGACAGGACCACCCCTATGCTGGATATGGACATCCTTAAGAGTGTCTGTTTCTGCTACACCACTGTATCTTTAGAGGGGGTGCTGCAAACCTCCATCTGCCTTCATTGTCTGATGTATAAAGCATGCTCTTTCCTTAATTCTCCAGAGTATCTTTAAATCCAGATTGTAAGATTTTAAATGATTTCATTAAACAGCAAGGATGATGGAAAGGAAATATTCTGGTTCATCCAGAGGGTCACTTCCTTTCTAGTCTATAATTTCTTCCCACCCAGTAGAGATCAGTTCACCCATTTCAGCAGGAATATTTTGAGTACCTAGGCTTTAGAGTCCAAGACCATCCATGTCATATTCCAGAGACGGGAAGAGTATCTTTCTTTGTTAGATTAAGGATTTATTCCAGGCCGTATTCCTGGCCCCGTAAAGATCTACTCCCAGTTGACTGACAATAATGATTGACCATTCCCATGACGTAAAACTCTACCTGTGCCAAATGAAGTGGGGTCTTGCTTTATAGCCCCACTAAGACATTGACATAGACCAATGCAGTTCAACACCAACATGTTCCAGATTATTTTATCTTAAATATCACAAGAGCAACCCAAGTCAGGCTAGAAATCCAAAATGTTTAAACAGTCTGCCTTCCAAGCAAGACATAAAAATCACATCAGCAGCATCTTCCTCCAATGCTTACCTGCCTCATCTCCTGTAATTATCTGCTCAACAAAGAACAAAACCAACTCCACAAAAACTAGCACTATAAATTTATAGGAGCCAAGAGATAGTTGTCCACATTAGCCACTCTTTCACATCTCCTCCCTTCCCTTTCCTCCCACTGCCCTGCCCCAAAATAGCAAGGAAATTTCATGGTCTTGACTCCAGCTCAGCCATATCCAACAATTTCTATTACTGAATGAAGCGCAGAGTTTCTCAGCTAACACCTCATGTATCCTGTGAGGAATGGTATCTGTGGTTCATGTGTAAACATGGCTCTACTGTGCTGGCATTTGCCATGCTGTGATTTGAGACCTGTGGTCATTTTCACAAACAACACAGCTCCACAAAACCACCTTGGGGTTGTCGACAGTCCACAATACTACTACTATGGCTTTTTTCCCCCTTTTCTTTCTTTTCTTTTGGGCCGGGGGCAGGGATGCCAAGCAAATATTCTGCTTCCCTGACTCCAAATTCATGCCTTCAGCTTGAGGACCTATTATTAATAGTGTTTCTACTCCATAAATATGGTTTTTCTTGTTCATGGAGAGATTTCCTTCTTTATTTTCATGATTGATACTTGTCATTTATTCAAAACATAGTTTGTTCCATAGTATGCATCATGGCACTGAAATAGGGACATGGAACCTAGACAACTGAGTTTTGGGAAGTCTTAGACAAGAACAGTGGGAGTACTGTAAGTCACTTAAACTCTGCTTCGATTTCCTCCACCACAAAATGGGCTGGATACTCTTTGTCGTGGCAATATTTTCTGACTAATACCTGAAGTTCCATTATCCATAGAAGGGAAACGTGCTCTTCCCTCAATTCCCTTTGCTTTTCTCTATAAGGCTCACTCCTTAAAATTTGAACTTCATAAAGCAAAAGTTGGGATTCTGTAAAGCAAGTGGGCTGCCCAAATTGAGAGGAGATGTCGGGTGAGCCTTGCTTCCTCATCCAGAGGACAGCCACCATAGTAGAAGTCAGCAAGCTCAGAGACTGTAAACAACAATTCCAAAGGTCGGTAGATTGCTTTGTAATCACCACAGTGTCAATTGGTAGAAGAATTAAAGGTATTTTTCTTGTTAATTTTAGGAAAGCCACTGATATTTGTGTGGCTAACTTCTCTTGATCTGCCAGGGGCTATTAGGCTACCTGCATAAAACATAGGCAAGTTAAAGACATCAAATGGCTCCCTAACCCTACTTACTGAACTCCTCTTTCCTTTTGTATTCTCCATAGAAAGCAATAGTTCTGAATCCTGAAAAAAAACCATCCACCATTCTCCAGAAATTCTGATTCAAATGTTCTGGGGTGCATCCCTAGCATTGTTTTTGTTTGTTTTGTTCTGTTTTTTGTTTTTTAAAGTTTCCAGGTGATTCTAATTACAGCCGTGGTTGAGAACCACTGCCCTGGAGCCTCCCCACTCTCCCTTTTCTATCCTACAATGGTCTGTGTTTCCTACATGCAGTCCCATGTGAAGGTGGGGGTGTACCCCCATCTCCTTAGGGTCTAGAATATAGGAGATACACAGCAAAAGTTTATGAAAGGAAGGAATAAATGAAGAAACAAAGGGTAAAAAGAATAAAAAGTAGACAAAAAGGTGGTGAGGATAATGGGATGGGTAGGAAGGGATGATAACAATTTGTCTCTTGTAAACCTTAAGCCTACAACTCTTTCTACCCTTAAATTTTTTCCATGACAGAGCACTTCAGAGTTATCTTGCCACTACTTAAAAAAAAAAAAATACTGCTTTCATTCTGGAACTCCTGTGTAAATGGGCCCAATGTAATTTTTTTAGACGTTGCCATGGGGAATAATATTTTTCTTCTTCTGAAAGGCTGAAGGGAAGACAATGACCGAATGAGAGAATGAAAACCTGCACAACCGGGTGGCTTTCTGATTATTCTAGGACCTCATCTATCCACGCCCTGACTGCAATGTGAAGCCCTGCTTTTTGAAAAGACACATTTGACTGTGTTGGAAAGAACAGCGCAGCAGTAAAATCAGTGGCATATCTACCCAAATTGTATATTTTAAATTGATAACCCTCCTCTGAGAATAATTTCTATTATGTCAAATGCACCCAGAGTAAAGACTTATTCATTTATGACCTGGATTGGCTAGACATGTTCTCATTAAATTGGATTGCATTTAGTATATGTGGAAGGGCAGGTCTAAGTGGTTAAGGGTGCTTTTCATCATGAAAGAACATATTTTAGAGGACCACAGTTGCTGGCAACTATGAAAATTTGATTCCATTCAAGGGGAAGATAATCCTGAATACAACGAAATGTTGAACATTCATGACAAGCAGCTTTCTGTGTCTCCTGCTGTGTATGAAAGGATCAGAGAGAGTCCTAGGTTATGGTGCATTTGAGCAAGGACCCTGAATTATCTGCACCACTCTACTGGAGGTGGCCATTAGCTCAGGCTGGCTCAGCAAGGATGGAGGAGCAGGTCACATGAACGGCAGTATAGAATAATGTCTGGGAGCACAGAGTTTGGGGTCAATCATCCTCTTATTAGTTGACCCTCTACTGAAAGAGAGAGAAAGAGAGAGAGAGAGAATGAGCAAGCACTGAGGTGGGCTGAACTAAGAGGGGCTTCCATCTTAATGGTAGTAGGCCTAACATCATTTTAGGAAATCTTTTCGTATCAGAGGCAAACACCTGTGACTGTTATTAAACTTCTGGTCATTACTGAGAACTATGTGGAAAGTAAGTTATAGTTCATAACTGTATACGAACATATAGTTCATAAAATGCTGACTATTTATCCAGTAATCAAAGTATATATTCTACTGAGAAAAATACTCAGCAAGTCATATATAGCAACAGCAGATGCTGCCCATAGCAGCAAGTTTCTGTAAATTATCTGACCGTGTAAGAGATGTATAGCAGCATAATCACAAGAATATTGTTTCATTAAAGCACAGCTCCTAAATGCTTTGCCATGGATAAATTTCATCTTTGTTTATACAATATCCTCCCACTCAACTTGTGTGGGACACTGCCCCAAATTTTGGATTAGAAAGAAATGAGTTCTAATTCCAACTCTGCCCTTGGCAGAGTTGATGTTGAAAAAGTTCCTTACTTCGTATGTTCTTCAATGTGGGGATCTATCCCAGGAAGTGGACAGAGAATTAGATTTGCAGTTGTCTCTTAAGCCTCAAAAGTCCTTCTGATTTGTCATAGGATTTTTCACTCCCTGAAAGGTTTATAAAAATATTTGTTTTTCAAAACAAAGATCACAATTACTTACAAGAATTTGCAAGGTTCACAGCTGAACAATCACATTAACAGAATGGCAGGTTAACCTTGTCTAGACTTAATTATGAAGTCAGTAAGAGTCCATAATTGTTGGAGAATTTGTGAAGCTGAAAATCCTAAGTTTAAGCTTCATACACTGTTTCAGAACAGATGGCAAGTTAAGGTTATATCATAATTAAAAATCATTCACCTTTGAAGGAACTAATATAGTGGAGAATTATTGCCAACATAATCTAGAAACATGATAGCTCATTCTTTAAGGTTCTCCCCCAACTATTTCTGGTTAACATTTTAAGAATGAGTGTACATTTAAATGCAAAGATGTCATCTTCTATTAAATATTCAACTGCCATTTGCCAGTAATCAAATCTTCATGCTCAAATAATGTTTATTAAGTGCCAATGTGTGTAGTGTGGGATAGATACTACATAGAGTTAAAAAAATTGGCACAAACAGAGATGTTCATATAAATAGATAGACAAGCAAGCATAAAATTCTTCAACAAAGAGAGATGTGGCAATGCCAGGCAAGAACCCAAGCTAATAAATGAATAAAAAGTATAGTAAAAATGTTTAACAAGTACTTGTAAAGCTTTCTTGCATGACACATATATGTTTTTAGGTTATATATATGGGTACGTTTTACCACTTCTCTCTTAGGATGTTCTCCCTGTTAAGAATTTTTAGCAGCTGCTTTTTACTAAAGACCTTGAGAGGGTTTTACTGCCCTTTCATTATACATAAGCTTTAGTGCTCAGATTTTTATGACATTGGGTGGGTAACTCTTTGGGTAACTCTTACATTATTGAGGGTCATATAAGCTCTCTTTGAAAAAGAACTACCAACTGATTTTTGTCATCTGCCTGTTCATAATTATTTTGAACCCCTCTAATTAATGTAATTATCACACTCATGTATTTACATATTCATTCATTAATCCATTCATTAATTCTTACATTTATTTAACAAATAATCCCTATCCTAACTGCCAAAGCTCCACCTTAGAAAAGTCTTGCTCTCTGCTTTCAAGAAGCTCAATCTTGGGGGTGGGGGAGGGAGCAGATGGATATCTGAAGAGACATTAGTATGTGAAAGGTGTCCTGTCCTAATGGTGGTATGGGACTGGGTGTTGTTAGACCAAAGAGGAAAGGCCACCTAAATGCCACTAATAGTCTCACCAAACAACCAAACAACCAAAATGAGCTGTGTATTAGCCAACAAAATATGCTCTTTCCACAACATGTCCAAAATAGAATCAACTAAGTGTAATTAAACCCAGAAGAGTTCTTTTGTACAGTTCATATGTTCTAAAAACCATTGTTTTCCTATCATACGGCCCCAGGCTTTCCTCAGCTGAGAGGAGAGATCTTGTTACTCCAAAATAGAGTAGATACCATGCCTCATGTCGAAGGAGCATCAGAAGTTGGCTGCTGTCAGAATCATCTGGGGGATGGGGCGCCTGGGTGGCTCAGTTGGTTAAGTGACTGCCTTCAGCTCAGGTCATGATCCTGGAGTCCCGGGATCGAGTCCCGCATCGGGCTCCCTGCTCGGCAGGGAGTCTGCTTCGTCCTCTGACCCTATCCCCTCTCATATGTTCTGTCTCTCTCATTCTCTCTCTCTCAAATAAATAAATAAAATCTTAAAAAAAAAAAAAAAAGAATCATCTGGGGGAAATGGAAGTGTCAAAAATACAAATCCATTAACTTCCATGCTGGATATTCTGATGTAGTTGGTCTGGGGTGAGGCTTAGAAATCCATTTTTTTTTTTAACATGGGTCCCAGATAATTACATTTATTAGCTAGATTTGGGGAAATAGCCCTAAATAACTTTAGGATTTATAGTAATTTATATATATAACATGAAAAGGCAGGGGGAGGGTATATAATTCCTTCTTCAACACTTTAACACTTCTTTAACTCTTGCTTCTATAAAACTTCGGTTTAATCCAAATCCCCCAAGGCCTTAAACTAAAGGCCTTAAAGCTATGGGGAATAACTTTTAAATGCAATGGAATATAGAGGACATTTTATTTTATAATATTTTATAATATTCATGATTTTTCCTATCCAAAGTGTCTCTTCTCTCCTAACCTAGGCTTCCTTTTTAAAATAATTCCACCGTGAGCCTTTTAACTATTTTACATGGCTAATTAAATGTTACATGAAATAATTTATTTGAGAAAGATACTAATACTTATCAAGATATATGTCACCATACAAGCCCTGTTACCACATCAGATCCTATGCTTTAGTGGGCAGGCCTCATCTTAGAGGTGGTTGATCTAGTCCTTATATTCAAGTCCTAAGAATTGAACTTTCCTGTCCTGGCTTGGTCAGATAGACACTAATAGGGTGGTGCTCTACTAAACAGATATTTAATAAAACATAGCACTTTTTGGAATCTCTTTGCCTTTGTGAGGTCACTTAAGTAGCAATAGGAACAAGGGCACATATTACCCTATGTTTTAAGTCTACAATAAGAACTGAGAGTCAGTCCTTTGTGTCTCAACCTGTTTCAGAGGCCATTCTGCCATAAAGGAGACTTGACACGAGTTCTCTCATCCTCCCTTTCTTCTGCTGCAAAATGCCACCTTTCCTCTGACCCTCAACCAATGAATGCCTCAGGGAGATTCCACCATATCTCATCATTTTCAGTTACTGAGTCGCAATGAGGATTCTGACTCCATTTTTTGATGTTTGATGCTGATAACTTTTAAGCCGTGCCTTCACTCTTCCCTTTGTGCCCCACATCTGGGTGAGCTGATAAGGAACCCTGGGTACTTTCTCCTTTGGCACTCCGAAGGGAGATTAATATCACACAAGCCCCTATATGCACACAGGTGGGCCCAGCCCCACTCCCAACTACAATAAAAACTCAGGCCAGTCTCCTTTTCTGGCTCCCTCAAAGAATTCTGACCCTCAATAATGTAAGTAATGAATGTTTTCATACCTTCTTGATGTGTGTGTGTTTGGTGTCATCACTCGACATCACAACTAATGGAGGGGAGGGCAGGAGGGAGTCCACTGGCCTTTGCAGGTGACCATAACAAGAATCCTATCTAGTTCACTTTAAAACTCCAATCTCATATCTGATTTAAAGTGATATCCATCACCAGTGAGGTTTTAGTTCTAGGACACTGAAGTGTGTGTGTGTGTATTTCTGCAGGCATGTGTGTCTGTATTTCTATGTATATGCATGCACACACATGCATGACACACATGTGGTCTTTTGCTCCTCCCCCCACCTCCATCCTCAAGGTAGGATTGGCTAGGAGGTTTTATTCTGGGGTCATTTATTCTCCTTCCTTTACAAAACCTAACTTCACTCATGCCAGGTGCCAAGAGAAGGAATAGGGAGCAAAGGACAAAAGCCTGTTTGTTAACTGGGCATGTGATTGAAATTCCGTTGCTATTTGCCCCTGCTTCTCTGGCTGAGGCCTCAGTGCCATCCGCACGATAGGTGTTCAAACGCTGGCTCTCTCATGAGACACATCTGTTGGTTCTACAAATTCCTCCCGGCTGC
Source organism: Leptonychotes weddellii (assembly GCF_054177405.1). NCBI lineage: Eukaryota > Metazoa > Chordata > Mammalia > Carnivora > Phocidae > Leptonychotes > Leptonychotes weddellii. The sequence continues at coordinate 19,943,340 of NC_138382.1, read as the reverse complement.
ATGATTCCATTTTCATTCCATTTTTTTCCTACTCTCAACAGTAATGCATAGCGTTTTTGCTTCTGGGGTCATCTTGGGGGGTAGGCATCTCTCCTCCGATGGCTACAGGAAGAAGACTCAAGCTGAGCTACTTTTTGCAATGCCACAGGAAGCATATGTATCCTTGCCATGCCAAGGGTAGGAGTGCAGATGACTCTACTGCTCACTCAGCTCTATTAGTTGTGACTGTGGCAGATGCAATAATATTCACCTAATATTCCATGTGCTTCCCTTTATTTCCCAGTCCCTTCTGCACTTAGGGAGGACATGTGCCTAGATTTGACAACTATATCTGGTCAGAGGCAATTAAGAGAAGGTATGAATTCTCTGTACTCTCTTCTCTTTCACTGGCCCCTCAGAAGGCCACATGCTAAGATGGCAGCATCACAAGGTGGCTCAACCTGGAACCCCAAGCAACTATGTGGAAAAGGATCCCTCACCAATCATGAGAGACATAGAGTGTGCACAAGAAATAAATCTTTGTAATTTAATCCACTGAGATTTGGAGGTTAATTTGTCCCACAGCAAAACCTACCTTCCTATCCATCTAGCATTCTATCCAGGCAAATATTTATATATAATTATTTTGTATATAGATAGTTTTGAATTTACATAAATATATACATATTATCTTTAGTTATGTGTTCCATATATGGCAAGAATAAGTTATTATATACATTATATAAATAGTAACTGAATGTTTTATACAATAAATAATATATTCAGTATTATAAAATATAATACAATACACTAATATAATAAATATTATTAATAAAATAAATAATTAAATAACTTAAAATAAGCACTGTCTTAAATCAGGACTATCATTAGTTAGAAAGTAAGTAAATTAGTAATTAGTACACGATCGTCACACCTGTTGCAAAACAGACATCAGAGCACACACAGAAAAGTGACTCACTGTACGATTAATTCATAAGTGATACACAAGACAATTTTTAAAACTTGGAAAAGAGAGACATCTAGAAAATGAAGGTGGTAACACATCACATCCACCACATCTATCTGTAAGACACAGCCCGAAGTGTAAAAGTCTCAGGGAGCTGCCAACTTACTATGTAGGAGAGGCTGCCCTCCTCTTCATGGGAGAATGGGGCCCAGAAGTTGTGTGAAATTCAGTATTCTGATCTAAAAATGTGGGTCTGCAGATAAGAAGTAACAAGAGAACAAGGCTGTGTCCTGGTGAAGTGGCACTCAACACCTAGAAAGGAGACAGCAAAGTTAGTTGTCAGCCTAAGGCATCTGCAAAGCAGCAAGAACACAGCTGTAGTTTAATACAGTAAATTACACTTGCAATGAGGAGCTTGCCTCCTGCAGAAGGCTGGAATCCTGTTTAATATTTGTATTTAAAAAGGCATCAAATTAGAGAATATATTTTATTAAAATGCACATGAAAATAGTCACTCCAAAAAAGATTAGTGCTGAAGGAGATATATCAATATTTCACTTTTGTTCTTACAGTTCTGACTCCACTGTCCCCTCCAAATGTGGGGAATGTAGCCATGTTTCTCAAGAACTGGAATGTAGGAAACATCACCTCTTCCTATCCCTGCCTTATTCCCTTTTAAGCTCTAGAGTAGTGAATAATCATTTACCAATAAGACCTTTGGAATAGCATTCATTTCAATATGGTTTCCTTCACGAAATTACCTTCAAGAGCTGTGAAACGTCTGAGATTTTTCCTATTTGCAAGTTAACAGGTTATCCTGCCAAGTTTCATGGATGATGGCAGAAGACCCAAGACTCCTGGGTCATAGATGAAGGGCAGTTTATAACTCGCAGCAACATCAGTAGCTAGAGTATTGGCATTTTTGCGGTAGTTCCACGAAGCCCAATTCCCACAGGGTGACGTGAAGAAAGCAAGAAGATACCTGTCCACGCAGAGGGTTGCATTACAGGAGAGGAACCCGGAGCTTGGGGAACTTGAATCTTTTATAATGAGCACTAGGCATGCCTTCCCTTTATTCCAGAGGGAGACATCATCTTTATTATATTGGACAGGAAGCATGCCTGCCCTTTACTCCTGAGGGAGACACTCTCTCTATCTACTAAGACTCTTCTATATATAAATATCCTTGAAAAGACAGCCTGAAACAAAGGGCAGGAAATGCCTCGCTCATAAGATGTGCAGAAAAACAACAGATGCATACAGAGTTGTCTTCCAGACGTTGTTGAGAAAAATATAAAATCTAAAAAGTTTTTGGAAGCAAAAGATAATACAGAGGCTTGTAGGCTGTACTTCAGTTAGCATCCCAGGCCACCATCAAACCACATGATGACATTTGAGGCCTGCTGAATGCTGGTCTGCCATAGTGAATGAAACCTAAACACCCTGGACAAAGAATAAGAAAGAATTTTAATGCCCTCTTCGACTACCCAACTCCATGCACAAAAACAATAGAATATAACTTTTTTGAGAACTACGTCTGTCTTATTCACTGCTATATCCTCCACTTGCTAAAATAGTGCCCAGCATATAAGAGGCATTTAATATTTACTGATGAATGGATGAATGAGGGTAATCTCATTACTCTTCAAGGATACTGACAGTAACATACATTTTTCTGATTAAATCACGATAGAAGTAAGTTCATCTGATTAAACCAGGAAGTATGTGAAATACAGGTTGGAAGTGCCATATTTCTATATAGCTCTTCAGAGTTTAAAAAGAGTGAATTCTTTGAATACATATAATTTTCCTTGAAGGTGTATGCATTTGATTTTCTTTAATACAAATATAGAAAGTTCTCTGTAGTTCTGCTGTGTTTATGAACAGATGGAAGTAAGGGAGTGAAAAGGGGTGAATGTGGAAGGGACTGGACAAAACCACAGCGTTTTGGTTTCTCTGTGTGAGATTAGTGAGTCATCGAGGTTACAGAAAGTTGGGAAGTTTCAAGTATACATAACCCCTCTCTGAAGAAATAAAAGAAATAAAAGAGATGACCCAAGAGAAAAGGGCACAATAAAGAAGAGATAGTTCCCCAAACTGCCATCACGTGATTCCATGATCCCAACAGCCTGGTTATCCTATAGAATGCTCTGAGTGGGGAAGAGGGGCTGTTCTTAAGCCTGAGGGGAGTTGACAGCACAAGGAGGAAAAACTCAATTCCCTTTTATACAGAATGTATTCTCTTGTATTCTCACCTCAGCTAATTCCCTCACAGCTGGTTAAGAGATGCCACCTTACTGCCAAACCAGTAAATACCAACTCAGGATTTACTATTTGTGATTTACCACAGTTTCCCAGGAGCCAATTGCACGAATAGTGTGTAACAACATGCCAACTAAGTGAGGAGCAAATGGAAAAGGAAAAGAATCCTTAAAATCAATAATGAGGCTTTTCTTTATTTTTGTTGTGTTGTTTGCTTTGAATTAAGATTAATACACCTAAAAAAAAAAAAGAAGGTAAGTACTTTAATCAGTGTCTGTAGGCAGAAAATACTGCTGCATTTAGGCAGAGTCCAATCTCAAGTTCTAAAATCTATATTCATTTAATATCATGAAGAATAGTTGAAGCTTTTCATCTAAAATGTGAAGTTATAGGGCTGCCTGGGTTAGTCGGTTAAGTGCCCGACTTTTGGTTTTGGCTCAGGTCATGATTTCATAGGTTGTGGGATGGAGCCCTGCATTGGGCTCCATGCTCAGCAGGGAGTCTGCTTGAAGATCTCCCTCTGCCCCTCTCCCCACTCTTGCCTGTGTGTGTGTTGGGGGGGGCATTACCCCAAAGGTTTTATGCAGATTAAGCTTCCCTAACTTCAGAAAAGTGCTACAGACTTATCCCCAAGATCATTTAAAGGTTTAATTATTTATATTTATTTTATACTGATTTTAGTTTTGGGAATATTTAAAAATGAATTATTGATTTTATTGAGTCAGCTTCTCTGACTGAAGATGCTAAAGGCTAAAACAAAAAACTAAAATGTGCTATGCAACATGTACAAAACTAAATAAATAAGAAAGAACTTTAAGGTCTATATCTGGGCTCATGTAAGGCAAACACATTCTATAGGAAAGATGGATTTGAGGACATATGTGATCCTGAGTATAAATGTCAGGGTACAAGTAAAAATTCCAGGTAGTTTTGCACACTTTCCAGGCAGTAAACTGGTAAGACTGAACTCAAGGTCTCCAAACAGTAAAGGGGGACCCAGGTAATATATGGGCTATACATGGAACAATTAGAAAATTTCATTAAGGTAGCATATATGATATGATGAAAGGGTGTAGGAAAATAGGATGGCAGGGTAGGGCAGAGAGACCTGAAGGACCTAGGAGGGGTGGAGGAGTCTTCTGGGCTAGTGGGTGGGGGAGGGGTTGTGAACACACCCTCTTCAATTCTCCCCCACCCCCCAAAACCCTTTGTGACTCTTAAGTGTTCTGTGATGTAAGCTTGGGGAGGATATATATTCAGTGTCTACACACTTAAGAGCTACAGGCAGCCTTGTGATTCAGACAATGGAGTTCAAAAACTGGAATGTTCTCTCATTTCTGAATACCTATACTGAACCATGTCTGAGCTTCAGCTCAACATGGTTGGAGATTGACTCCAACTTCACCTTCCTGTGTGGGTTGGGATTGCTTCTTCTGTTCCTGTGCTACCTGATGCTTCCATTTCCAACTTGGAAAACCAAACCCACCCAAAAGGTAAGGAGCCCTCAACGCAGATTATTATGGTTTCCATTTCTAATCCCAAATCTTATTTACTTTAAAGATTTTATTTATATATTTGATAAATAAGACAGAGCCCAAGTTGGGGAGAAGGAGCAGAGGGAGAGGGAGAAGGCGGCTCCCTGTGGAGCACAGAGCCTGATGTGGGGCTTGATCCCCAGGACCCTGGAATCATGACCTGAGCTGACGGCA
>NC_138382.1:19921309-19937923 GCF_054177405.1 Leptonychotes weddellii | reverse complement strand
GGGCACATTTGGTCTTCATTAGGAAGGCCAAGTGGCAGGTTCAGAGACTTGTAGAGGCTGCCTCCTTATTTCTCCCAGGAGACTCAAGATCTGTTCCTTCCTGCATTGGTGGGAGTGGGGAAGCAGGGAAAGAACTGATTCATATATAAGTGTAGCAGTGCTTCCCTGTGGGGAGGAGGTTGGGCTGGCAATGACAAGAGTGGGTAATTTTCCTCTGTAGGGATTCTCTCCCAGCTTAAGGCAGCCTTCATTTGAGGCAGGATATTTTACCAAGCTATTGATTGCTGCTTCTATTCCCTGCCAGAGGGGACTCCAGAAGGAATAAAAGTTAACTTCCCCTTTTGACATACAGGAAGTCCTGAGCTTCTGGTCTCAGGGGTTATTAATGGTTTTCATGTTTCCTGACCCCCAAAGAGAAGTTGTGAGGCACCTGTTGAAAGTCCTGTCCAGACTCTTACGGGTGAGGAAAATTTTCACCAGGTGTTCTCAGGAGAGAGGAGATAGGGGTTGATGTAGGTGCTAGGTTGAAAGGAGAGTTGCCTGAAGGTACCAGTGGCTCCAGCGACTTGATACTAAGGGTGTAAGGTGAGTTCCTGAGTGGATGGGTTCTGTGTGGAAGTCCTCTCGGAGACAGCACTATTTTTCTGAGGGATGAAATGATGTTTGCTGAGATGAATGATCATCAAGCCGCATTACCTTGGGAGCTGCAACAAAATACTGCATTGCCACACTGGGCAAAGTGGCTATACAACCACTGGCCTGTTAATGGGCCTACGGAGCTTGGGCAACGAACATCCCAGTGGCAACCATGACAGACTCAAGAGCAGAGTCTCTTTCTTACATATTTGCCTGATATTGTATATTTGCCTGATAGCAAAAGCCTCTCCCCCCCACCCCCCATCCCCCTTGCCAGGGATGACTAATATTGGATACCTTCCTTCAACATGGGGGCTCTGATCCAGCTTTAATTTAATTTAGAAAAATTAAGTACTGCTTGTTGTATTTCAATTTTGTAAAAAATGCTTTTATGTATATTATCCCATTTAATATTACAATCCTTCAAAGTAGATTTCTTTTTAATTTTTTTAATTTAAATTCAATTAATTAACATATAATGTATTATTGGTTTCAGACGTAGAGTTCAGTGATTCATCAGTCTTATATAATACCCAGTGTTCATTACATCCCCATGCCCTCCTTAATGTCCATCACCCAGTTACCCCATCCTCTGACTTCCCCCTCCCCTCCAGCCACCTGTTTGTTTTCTATGATTAAGAGTTTGTTATGGTTTGTTTCATGGTTTATGGTTTATGGTTTGTCTCGCTCTCTGATTTCATCTCGTTTTATTTTTTCCTCTCTTCCCCTATGACCCTCTGTTTTGATGCTTAAATTCCACATATGAGTGATACCATATGATAATTGTCTTTCTCTGATTGACTTATTTCACTTAGCATAATACCCTCTAGTTCCATCCACATCATTGCAAATTGCAAGATTTCATTTTTTTGATGGCTGAGTAGTATTCCATTGTGTATATACACCACATCTTCTTTATCCATTCATCTGTCGATGGATATCTGCACTCTTTCCATAGTTTGGCTATTATGGAAATTGCTCCTATAAACATTGGGATGCAGGTGCCCCTTCAGATCACTACATTTGTATGTTTGGGGTAATACCCTGTAGTGCAATTGCTGGGTCGAAGGGTAGTTCTATTTTTAACTTTTTGAGGACGCTCCATACTGTTTTCCAGAGTGACTGTACCAGCTTGCATTCCCACCCACAGTGTATGAGGTTCCCCTTTTTCCGCATCCTTGCCAACATCTGTCGTTTCCCGACTTGTTCATTTAGCCATTCTGACTGGTGTGAGATGGTATTTCATTGTGGTTTTGATTTGTCTTTCCCTGATGACAAGTGATGTGGAGCATTTTTTTCATGTGTCTATTGGCCATTTGTATGTCTTTGGAGAAATGTCTGTTCATATCTTCTGCCCATTTCTTGATTGGATTATTTGTTCTTTGGGTGTTGAGTTTGATAAGTTCTTTATAGGTTTTGGATACTAGCCCTTTATCTAACATGTCATTTGCAAATATCTTTTCCCATTCTGTCCATTGTCTTTTGGTTTTGTTGACTGTTTCCTTTGCTGTGCACAAGCTTTTTATCTTGATGAAGTCCCAATAGTTCATTTTTGCCCTTGCTTCCCTGCCTTTAGCCATGTTTCTAGCAAGAAGTTGCTGTGGCTGAGGTTACAGAGGTTGCTGCCTGTGTTCTCCTTTAGGATTTTGATGGATTCCTGTCTCACATTGAGGTCTTTCATCCACTTTGAGTCTATTTTTATGTATGGTGTAAGGAAATGGCCCAGTTTCATTTTTCTGCATGTGGCTGTCCAATTTTCTCAACACCATTTGTTGAAGAGACTGTCTTTTTTCTATTGGACATTCTTTCCTGCTTAATCAAAGATTAGTTGACCATAGTGTTGAGGGTCCATTTCTAGGTTCTTTATTCTGTTCCATTGATCTATGTGTCTGTTTTTGTGCCAGTACCATACTGTCCTGATGATGACAGCTTATTGTAATAGAGCTTGAAGTCCAGAATTGTGATGCCACCAGTTTTGGTTTTCTTTTTCAACATTCCTTTAGCTATTCAGGGTCTTTTCCGGCTCCATACAAATTTTAGGATTATTTGTTCCAGCTCTGTGAAAAAAGTTGATGGTGTTTTGATAGGGATTGCATTGAATGTATAGATTGCTCTAGGTAACATAGACATTTTAACAATATTTGGTCTTCCAAACCTTGAGCATGGAATGTTTTTCCATTTCTTTGTGATTTCCTCAATTTCTTCCATTAGTGTTCTATAGTTTTCTGAGTACAGATCTTTTGCCTCTTTGGTTAGGTTTATTCCTAGGTATCTTATGGTTTTTGGTGCAATTGTAAATGGGATCGACTCCTTAATTTCTCTTTCTTCTGTCTTGTTGTTGGTGTTTAGAAATGCAACTGATTTCTGTGCATTGATTTTATATCCTGCCACTTTGCTGAATTCCTGTATGAGGTCTAGCAATTTTGGGGTGGAGTCTTCTGGGTTTTCCACATAAAGTATCATGTCATCTGCAAAGAGTGAGAGTTTGACTTCTTCTTTGCAGATTCAGATGCCTTTTATTTAGGTTTGTTGTCTGATTGCTGAGGCTAGGACTTCTAGTACTATGTTGAATAGATGTGGTGATAATGGATGTCCCTGTTGTGTTCCTGACCTTAGGGGAAAAGCTCTCAGTTTTTCCCCATTGAGAATGATATTCGCTGTGGGCTTTTCATATATGGCTTTATGATATTGAGGTATGTTCCCTCTATCCCTATAAAGTGAAGAGTCTTAATCAAGAAAGGATGCTGTACTTTGTCAAATGCTTTTTCTGCATCTATTGAGAGGATCATACGGCTCTTGTCTTTTCTTTTATTTATATAGTGTATCACATTGATTGATTTGTGGATGTTGAACCAACCTTGCAGCCCAGGAATAAATCCCACTTGGTCATGGTGAATAATCCTTTTAATGTACTGTTGGATCCTATTGGCTAGTATTTTGGTGAGAATTTTGGCATCCTTGTTGCTCAGGAATATTGTTCTGTAATTCTCCTTTTTGGTGGGGTCTTTGTCTGGTTTTGGGGTCAAGGTAATGCTGGCCTCATAGAAAGAGTTTGGAAGTTTTCCTTCCACTTCTATTTTTTGAAGCAGCTTCAGAAGAATAGGTATTAATTCTTCTTTAAGTGTTTGGTAGAATTCTCCTGGGAAGCCATCCGGCCCTGGGCTCTTGTTTGTTGGGAGATTTTTGATGACTGCTTCAATTTCCTTGCTAGTTATGGGTCTGTTCAGGTTTTCTATTTCTTCCTGGTTCAGTTTTGGTAGTTTATAGGTCTCTAGGAATGCATCCATTTCTTCCAGATTGCCTAATTTGTTGGCATATAGTTGCTCATAATATGTTCTTAAAATTGCTTGTATTTCTTTGGTATTGGTTGTGATCTATCCTTTTTCATTCACGATTTTATTTGGGTCCTTTCTCTTTCTTTTTTGATAAGTCTGGCCAGCAATTTATCAGTCTAATTAATTCTTTCAAAGAATGAGCTCCTAGTTTTGTTGATCTGTTCTACTATTCTTTTGGTTTCTATTTCATTGATTTCTGTTGGGTTAAGCACCCAACTCTTGGTTTCGGGTCAGGTCATGTTCTCATAGGTTGTGGGATGGAGCCCTGCATTGGGCTCCACACTCAAGCAGGGAGTCTGCTTGAAGATTCTCTCCCTTTGCCTCTCCCCCCACTCATGCACATGTGTGCTCTCCCTCAAATAAGTGTATCTTTAAAAAAAATAAATAAATAAATATGAAGTTATAGTTCAATGATATCTTATAAATTTAAGAGAGGAATTTTACTTCTGATAGTTTATCCTACACCATACACTCGTTGGTTTTAAGAATTTTGAATGTTTGATCTTTTTTTGTGCATTTCTTGTAGAATATAGATAAAATTATCTATGAATACACATACTGCATATGTATAAATATGTACACAGTATACATAATACTCAGTTAAAATAAATTCACATAGCCACTTAGACACTGTGAGGTCTTATTACCCTCCTCTTGAATTTGGGCTAGGCTGTGACTATTAACCAATAAAGAACATATAGTAACCCTATGCCAATTCTGGCTTCTGTCTTGCTCCTTGAGATTCCTGAGCTGCAGTGTAAAAGGACACGGTAGAGCAGACCAGGTGCCAGCTGAGTATTTCCTAGAGAACCAATCAGTGCCACCAGGAGAAGAAGAATTGTCTGGCTGAGCCCTGCTCAAATTCTTAATTCACAAAATCATAAGATACAGTAAAAGTATTATTTGTTTTAAGCCACTAAGTTTTGCGGTAGTTTGAGTAATACAATCAGAACAGAATAATATATGCATATTTATACACACACACGCACACACATAGATAGTTAAATACATGAGTGCACCCAAACACACAGGGTGATAAATGCCCACTTTTTTTTTCCTAAAAAGATTAATAAGAAACTATTAATAGTGACTTCTTCAAGGGACAGAAACTTATTCCTTTTCACAATATGGCTATCTTTACTCTGAATTTTTGAACTTTGCCTTTTGTAATTGCACTTTTATATATTTTTCTTTTTTCTTTTTCTTTTTTTGCTAGAAGGCCTATCTGGGTAGTGAAATGAAAAGCTATCTCTTCCTTACATGTTTTCTGTATTTAAAAAACTAACACATTTTATGAAAATTAAAATTAATCTGTGGGACTGAAAGAAAAAAGAGAATACACACTTTCTAACCATACTTTCTTACAACAATCTCTTTTCCTTATTTTGTACAATGCGTTCTTTCTCTTCAATCCCATTTACCTGACTTTAGCACATTTTACAGCACTGGCAATATTCTAGCCTGGTTCTAATTCTATTATTTTCCTATGCTTCATTTCTTCCACTATATTTTGAAATCATCACCCTTCACTGTTCAGTTCTTAGTCACAATACCATATGCTTAAAGTCAAATCCAACCCACAGCAAATGAAATATCGAATCTACCAACAGAGACCCTTTTCTCTCTTCTAAAGAAAGGAAGAACTGAATGATATGTTCTCTTTGTCATGGGCATTGTTATTGATGATATCAAGTTGATATATTCAGGCATTGCAGCACAGAGTAGAAAAGCTTTTTTGATTCCTATTCAAGTTATCCAAAGAAAGGAGCCCCCAAAGCCCTACCTAAATAAAAAATATCTGCCATTTTTCAAACACATTGCACTTTATTAGAAGTCTGAATGAATTACATTTGGGAAACAGACTCTAAGTTTGTAATAGACAGTTTGTTTCCCTAGAATGAAACATGAAAAGAAAATAATTCTGGAAACACATCTGTCACAGGTTAGGTTCTGTGGAAACACACAATGAAATGGAATATGGCGTATTGATTAGGTATGATTAGGGATCCATACCTGTAGAAGGAAGGAGAAGAGAGGAGAACTGATCAAAGAGGGAAGTCAAACTATGTTGCAGGCCCACAAAACCTTGTCTAACCCCATGGGAGGTTCTACAGTGTACATTCATGAAAGTGTCCTGCAGTGGGCTAAATGGGCCTTATATCTTTGATGCGGTCAGTCACTGTATTTGGACTGCTCCAGAAAGGATTTACTCTTGGGTAATGCAGCCTTCTGCAACTGAGGCAATTTTTAAAAAATTTTTATTGTTATGTTAATCACCATACATTACATCATTAGTTTTTGATGTAGTGTTCCATGATTCATTGTTTGTGCATAACACCCAGTGCTCCATGCAGAACGTGCCCTCTTTAATACCCATCACCAGACTAACCCATCCTCCCACCCCCTCCCCTCTAGAACCCTCAGTTTGTTTTTCAGAGTCCATCGTCTCTCATGGTTCGTCTCCCCCTTCAATTTCCCCCCCTTCATTCTTCCCCTCCTGCTATCTCCTTTTTTTTTTTTCTTAACACTGAAACAAATAATGCAATATATGTTAGGCAACTGAGGCAATTGTGAAGGGGATGAGAGCTGGAGGTTGACTGTCGACAGTACTCCCGGGAGCTGGCCAACAAGTCATTCTTTAAATGGAAATTTGGGCCTTGTTTCTCCAAATCTGCCACACATCCTATGCAAAACCATTTAAGTCTTCTGCACCAGATTTATAAGGGTTTACTGATGTATGAAGTCAACCAAGATTTTGAGACAGAGATTTTCATTTTTCTCTAATCCTTTAGTGGCCCACATAGGCAAAATCGTCATATGTGTGCTTGAGATAAACAGGTAAATTAGAATGACAGGGATTTGTATAACACATTATCATTTATAAAATGTTATTCACATATATCAGCCCTTTGATTCTAATGACAAACTTAACTTCTTTTTATTATCCATTGTTAGAAATGATAAACTTAAGGTTGAAAGAACAAGTGATTTGCTGAGTGTTATCGTAGATAATTAGAGGCAGAGCTGTGATCTTCTGACTCCAAGCCCCACCATTATAAATGCAACATATCATAGCAGAGATACCATGTGATTTGTGATTTGGACTCAGTCAACTCTGGTTATATTCCAATATTTCCATTTATTAGCTGTATAAGCTTGGGCAACTTTGTCTAAACTTTGTAAGGCTTAATTCTTCACACATAAAGTATAACAACAACAACACACTTCTTACTGTCATTAAATGTGTTAATTTAAATGAAGTGTGTAAAGAATCTAGTATAATGCATGGCACACAATAGGCATTTAATCAATTGAAGTTCTTTTTTTATACTTGTCAAAGTCACATTTCATTTGTGTTTGTGAACTGGCTGAACACAAATCACCAGCATTACCACCAGAAATGGCCTGCTCTCAAAGCTCTAAACTCAAGTCATCCACAGATGGGTGGTAAAAACATAAAACTGTTTTTAAATTTTTAAAAATTAAATTTTTAAAGTCATACAATCTTGAAGAAGTTGCATATTCTCTCTTGGCCTCAGTGTCCTTCCAAAAAATACATGTTTAGTAATGTGGGTTAAAAATTCTATGATCATATCCAGATCCAAAATTCTAAGTGTCTATAAATTCACTGAACAATGTGCTTACAGTGCTCTTAGGCTAGTGGAGTGATAAAGGAAATAACATGGAGTAACCACTGAGTACTGAAACCTAGTAACACATGGGCTCTTCTGAAAAAAAAAACCCTTGAATACGAAGCCTTCAATGTTTGTGGTTATTTTTGGCATGGCCACTAAATGATTGTGTCTGAAACCAACCTTAGACTGGCCCAAAAGTACCTCCTATCAAGCCCTGTCAACATTTGAATGAGTAAGAGTACTGAACCAGGAAGACTATTCTGGAACAGACTAAGCTTCTAGACCTAACTACCAAGTTATGAGAAAGACCAAGGAGAATAAATGACATCAAGGGGATTCAGTCAGTAAAACTCGGTGAGAATTTGTGAAAAATTCTGTGCAGCAAAAGGAAGAGAGAGAGAGAGAGAAAGAGAGAGAGAGATGAAGATATAAAGAAGGGGAAGCTTGATAAAAGTATTTAAGAGGCATATTAACCAATTTTAATTGGAAAATTGTTTCAATCCTTATGTGAGTCAGTAAACTTAAAAAAATTGACATTTATGAGATAATCATGGAAATCTGAACAGTGACGATATTTAATGACATTTAGAGAAAGTATTGATAATTTTTAAGTTGGCATTATGCTTTTTGGCTCTATTTTGAAAAAGAATCCTTATCTTTAGAGATACATGCTGAAATATTTATGTGTTAAATGATGTGATATCAGAGATTTGCTCCAAATGGGGTGGTGAAGAATGGGTAAAAGTATAGATGACACAAAATTGGAGATTAATGGATAATTACTCAAGTTGAGTGATACTATACTTTCTGCTTTTATGTTTGAAACTTTCCATCATAAAAGTTAAAATACACATACACATATACACATATATACTAAGATTTAGCTCAAGGAGAGAACTGAATCCTCCTGATAATACAAGTGAAGCCTGCATCCAGAATGCTCTTTCCTTGGAAATCTCTTGCTGACACTATGACTAAAAATGGATAATACCCATTAACCACAAAGTTCCCATGAAATGGGACAGAGATGATTTCAGAACCTTTTATGGAAAACCCCTAGAGAATGTTACTTGAAATCCATGGCATTAAAGCAAAAGTTTGACTTAATTCCAGCAAGAGTTTTTGCAAAAACGTCTCTGCCTCATCAAATTTTGTTATGAAGAAACTGTGTGAATTTTCCTTTTACTGTGTTGGTCCTGGGTATTTGGATAGGGTGAGGAAATTCTAAAGCCCCTGCAGCATTTGTATGCAGCAAGGGACATTTATATAGGTTAAAAGTTGGGGGGACTTTATTTTTAAAAATGCTTCTGTTCTGATGAAGAAGTCTGTTTCACAGATGAAGCAAGTCACTGTCTCTGCAGAGATAGTAATTCCTGTAAAGGGAGCAGGGGAAGGTAGAAATTATAGCCATAGTGAAATTTCTTTTTTTTAATTCATGTCTGCCTTTATACAAGGTCCTCAAATTGTCCCATTGATGGCAGTAATCAAAAATAGAGAATGGTAATACACCATTCTGACACACATGTGTACACACCACACACACACATGCACAACACAAGAGTGATAGCTGATGGACTGTGATGGTTCTTTCCAGCCCCAATTATGATTGATAGCATTCCATTACTTTTATGCTTATTTTAAAATTCCCTTGACACAGATTGATTAAAGGCACAGACCTCTACGAACCTATGAAAAATTTATGGATTTTGAAAGAGCTTTAACATGTACCGTTTGAGCACAAATCATTTCCTGGCTGTCACTGTTTTTCCCACAATCTCTCTTATGTTGGCAATATATGTTTAATAATCAAAAACTGATGCTTGGGATTAAAGCATCAAGATGTTACAGAATAAAGCAACAACAAAAAAAGAAATTAGATTTGTATGATTTTAACTATTCTTTAATCTGCTTCTGGGCAACAAAATGATTTGTGTCAGCCGTTATTGCATTAAACTTTAATTTTCTTCCACCGGCACAGGATTATATAAAGGAGTATTGGATTGCACTCAGCATGGATTAACCGAGCACTGTCTCTGCTGCCAAGGAGCAAATGGATTTCCTTCTTTCTTTGATTTATATTTTTATTGCTGTTTTCCCCCTCCTTCTAATTCCCATTACCCTTCTGTTTGCCAGCTCTGAGATACCCTGTAGGAGCAGCAGAAAGGCAGGCAGAATTATTGGCTTATTGCATATATTTATGTTCCAAGGCTTCTCAGTCATCTATGTCAGAGGAATAAAGTAGCCTCCAGCCATGGAGACTGCATGCCAGTTTTAAACTATTAAATTAAAACTTTTTTTTAAGGTAAAAAGTCACCTTTTACCTGCTTAAAATTGGCAAAACTAGCTAGGTTTTGCCTCCTTTCTGATATCTTGGCTGTATCTATAGTGGGTGGAGAAAACTGCTGTTGAGATAGACAAAAGAAAAAGATCCCAGGGCTCCCTTTTTGCACACAAGTGGGTATATGCAGCAGAGCCACTGAGATTCAGAAGGCTTCTAGAAGAGGCTCTCTTTGGCCTTCACCTTAGGGTCTTTGAGATACAAATGTGTTTCTGGAAACAAGAGTAAATACTCTCCCTCCATTCAGAGGAATAGAGAGAGGGCTGACTGCCTGCTCCCTGCATAGAACCTAGAGGGGGCTTTAGAAACAAGACTCTAAGACTATAGCTGAGTAAGCCAACCAAATCCGATTGTGTCAAGGAAACAAGAAGAAGCATGTATTAGATTTGGTCTGCAGAAATCTCTAGATTTCTGAAGAAGAAAATAAACCTAACTGATTTCAATTTTGGTTTTGGTTCTCACAGACTTCTTGAGAATAATGAATTCCTGGATCTCAGAAGAGCGGCTATCAGGTAGGATGTCCATAGCAGATGCCACTTAGCAGTACTTCTCAGGAAGCATTCAGGTGTCCATATTGGGGCCTAACTCTTTTGAGAGTGAGCAGCCCCTGCACTGGGGAATGGAATTTATTCTCCAAAGGAGCCCAAATGGGTTGACACAAGCCAAAGAAGCTTATATGAGATTAAGAGAACCATTTCAAAGAGTAGAATAAAGATTAAGAAAACCATTGGCAGGCCATTAAAACAAAAGACTAAGACCTAATTAATGGAGCAAAGAAGTTTCCACAGAATTTGAAGAATAAAAAAATTATTCATGAATTCATCCTTAAGTATCTTTTGGATACACAATACATTCAAAGTGTAAACTATGGAAGTATGGTTAGATGTGAATCATCTTCATTCAGACCTTTTAGTACATCTACTCAGGTAGTAAATAGGTAGGATTTGTTTCCAAAACCAAGAGTCACTTGTAACTTGTCACAAATCTTTATATTTCAGTATATTTGCATATCGGACATGATGTTACATCATAAAGAACAAATGAAATATTCAAAAACTTCACTCCAAAGACATAATATCTGGCCCAGATATTCAACAAATGTTTGTTCCATTCTTCTCCTTTGGCCCCGTAATGCTATTAGGACATATCACAATCATTTGGTAAAAACCATTTTCTTCAAAGGCCACTTTGGTTTTTCATTAATTATAATGTGTTAAGTAGAGTCCATGTACACCAAATTTATATCAAATTCTATTCTATATTGAACAAACTGTTATCTTGAAGTTCCTGGATAGACTAAATTTGACTCCATCATTCCTGTTTTCTCCAATGGATTTTTGGAAATTGTATAGAATTTTCAGCTTCTGCTGAGAATACTGACCTTAAAGGAGCTTCTTGTGTATAGATAATTCTCTAGAACCCCTTGCCTTAGAGATAAAAATGGCCATGCCACAGAAAAGTATACCTGAGATTGAATATTCATAGCCCAGAGTCACTTGCAGTTAGAATCTTCTCCAGTTAGGCCAGACATCTACTATATCTTGTTTTGGACACTAGCAGTTACCTATAAAAATGTCCCTAAGATTCAATGAAAACTTATACTATCTTAGAAAAAATGAGGAGGAAAACAATTTAAAGAACATAAAAGGTAAAGAAAACAAGAGAGATCCTCTACTAAACATAGTGGAGTTCCATATAAAACACCATGGCTTCTGTCTAATGCCCTAGGTAGAAATTAGAAATAAAGTTTGTCTTTTCTCTATAGTTTTTTCCCTATTTAGCAAGCTTCTTCTGGTCTAATATCCAGTGCTCTCGGGTCCCCCTTTGTTCTCCTTAAAAAACAAAAGTCTTTAAAAAGACTCTCCTAAGTTTAGTCATCCTAAAATCTAAATAACAAGAATAGTTTTAAGTATTATTTCATTTTCCCTATACAACACTTACATCACTAAATCTTGGTTGTATTAATGAAATAAAACCTCAGAGCTCCTGAAATTTTGAGTTTTGTTTTTTTGTTCACTTGTTTTACTAAGCAGCCAGCTACCTTTACATAAATCTATGTGCATTGAGGTCACATTAAAAACACTAGGAATTTATGTCTAAGTTTGTGATCAGCCAGCCAAATGTTTCATTTCAATATGTAGCTTTTAAAAAAAATTCCATGTGGAAGATAACTTTTATATTTGTTAGGTTTATGTTGCAATAGTAACATGTAACAAACATTCCCAAAATTCAGTGTGTGTACTCTGTTTACTATCACCAACTATATGCTGTTTTTCCACATCAATTTTCTAATATCAACTGGAGGTCTAACAATTCAATTCACTTTAGACACTAACTTCTGGAGGTAGCACAGACTTCACAGGTCAAGAACTCTACAAAATTACCCTCACTTCAGATGTCAGCAACAAGTGGGGTGCCCAACCTATCCCAACTTTTGATCAGAAGACTGCAAATTCAGGGGTTCTTACAACTCCCCTCCTTAGGTTTAGTAATTTGCTACAGTGGCTCACAGAAATTAGGAAAGTGCTTTATTTATGATTTCCAGTTTACTATAAAGGATATAATATAGGAATAGCCAAAAGAGATGCATTGGGCAAGATATGGGGGAAGGGAGGGAGAACAAAGCTTCCATGCCCTTTCTGGGTGTTCTGCCCTCCTGGCACACCAATGTGTTCACCAACCTGGAAACTCTCAAAACCTTATCATTGAAGAGTTTCTAGAGAGATTTCACCACGTAGGCATGATTGATTAAATCACTGGTCATTGGTGATTAAATTCAATTTCCAGCCTCTCTCCCCTTCCTGGAGGTTGCGGGGAGGGGAGCCAAAAGTTCTAACCCTCTAATTTCACGATTGTTTTTTCTGTTGATCAGTGCCCATTCTAAAGCTATCTAGCCCCTACCACCATGGATCATCTTAACATGCAAGACAGAAAATTCCAAATGTTTGGAAGCTCTGTGCCAGGAACTGGGGACAAAGACCAAATGTTATTTTTATTATACCACATCGTAGTTTACAAGAACAAACATTGTCTCTTGTGGAGATTTCTAGGTAGGTTGGGTCTCTGCTAAGCTTACCTGGGATCATTTGAGCTTGGTCTAGGTTGTGGTTTGGTTTGAGATACACTCCATGTATTTTTCTCATTTTGGGCCCAGCAGTTACCCAGTGTATGTTTTGTCATGGTGGATGGTCAAAACATAAGAGGTGTGAACAGAAATGGGCAATGTCTCTTAATGCTTCATCCTAGAACTGGTACATGCTCTTCCCCTCCCACACCACCACATTCAATTGACCAAAGCAAGACACATGGTCAAATCCAAAGTCAACGACACAAGGAAGAAAATCTGCTCATATGGCATTAGTTGCAGGGAAGGGGTAGTACAGGAGAAGTTTTGACAAATAGCACAATGTACTAGAGGTTTGCAAATGTTTTTTTAAAGGGTCAGATAGTAAAAAGCATCACAAAATGTTCTATGTTCTAGCCAGCATTTGTTGACCCCTGCAATATAAAAGTCTTCCCTATTATCACAATTTTCCCTCCCAAATGCAAATCATGGATACCCCAAGAGTCATATTCAATCAGGGTCAACAACCAGGATCTCATGACAATATCTGTATCAGGCCAAAATGTGGCAAATCATGATCCAGAAACTTATGAATTAAAATGTCAAGCCATCTGCTCTACATATATACACACATATACACTGATGAAAAGAGGCAGGATAACCACAGTCAACATCCCTATTTGGAAAAGAAAAGAATTGGAGGCATTTAGGAGTTACCAAAATCCCACAGATGGTAGTAAATATGTCCTAATTAGGCCCCAGATCCAATTCCTATGAATAACTTCCTAGTCCATTGTTCTCCATGGTTCTTGGATCCACCCTCTGTAATATCTTTTCTTTTGTTAACCTTGGCCACATTTGAAAAGACCATCAGAGAATATGCCTTTCTTTCTTAGCTTGTTTCTTACCTGTATAAAGTTGGAATCCCTATGTTCTCTTTCACTGCTCATTCTTAAATTGAGGGTGATATACTTTTGTCAATAACAGCTCTCTGAACACCTTCTCTCTTTTTTTTTAATCTATGAGTTTGGTCAGTCAGTCCTATATGCCAAAAGTCACACCCATAATTTTTGGGGGGACATGTCTCTTTATCTTGACTTAATTTCATCTCCTTTGACCATATCTTCCTTCACTGAAATTATACCCTTAGTCTCCTTTATAGAGGTTATCTTGCCCAACTGTAATGATCTACTGAGCCCTATCTTAAGTTGTAAGATCTCTGTACAACTTAACCAAAGGTGTCATAGCCACATCCATATTTTGTCTTTGCTCTGAGGCTGTATTTTTAAAACCAAACTCCCAATTGGGTTTTTTCCATGAGTGTGAGTCTTAGAAGGCCTTTTATTTTTTATTTTATTTTTTTAAGATTTTATTCATTCATATGAGAGAGAGAGAGAGCACAAGCCGGGGGGTGGGGGGCAGTAGAGGGAGAGGGAGAAGCAGCCTCCCTACTGAGCAGGGAACCCCATGCAGGGCTTAGAAGGCCTTTTAAACTCAAAATATTTTTAATCTTATCTTCAACTGGTGGAGACTTGAAAGAGTTTCATTTCTCAACCTGAAAAATTCTAGATTTTCTGAGCATTCTATATTCCTTTTCAATTATTTTTTTCTTGAGCTCCTTTATCTTTTGGAACCATTCAAATAAAACTAGTAACAATCAGCTCATCTTATGAACAATCTGTCTCAAAACTTCCATGCCTAATGCCACAAATTAATTAGAAGGAAGATTTACCAAATGTTTTACCTCCAAACAACATGGGCCATTCCCAGGCCACTTAAAACGGTTTCCTCATTCCAAAGCCAATGCTTCATATTTTAGGTTGATGTCATTGCTGTATTTCATTCTTACTACCAATTTTCACATAAGGTGTTTTTTTTGTTGTTGTTTTGTTTTACTTTTTTTTTTATTATGTTATGTTAATCACCATACATCACATCGTTAGTTTTTGATGTAGTGTTCCATGATTTATTGTTTGCGTATAACATCCAGTGCTCCATGCAGAACGTGCCCTCTTTAATACCCATCACCGGGCTAACCCATCGCCCCACCCCCTCCCCTACATAAGGTGTTTTTGTTTGTCTTTTTAGTATAGCTGACACACAATGTTACATTAGTTTCAGGTGTACAACTTAGTGATTTGACAAGTTCATACATTATGCCATGTTCACCACAAGTGTAGATATCACCTGTCCCATTACATCACTATTACAATATTACAGTATGGGGTGCCTGGGTGGCTCAGTCGGTTAAGCATCTGCCTTTGGCTTAGGTCATGATCCCAGGGTCCTGGGATCAAGCCCTTTGTCAGGCTCCCTGCTCAGTGGGAAGCCTGCTTCTCCCTCTCCCTCACCCACTCCCCTTGCTTGTGTTCCCTCTCTCGCTGTGTCTCTCCCTGTCAAAAAAATAAATAAAATCTTTAAAAAAAAAAAAAACCAATATCACTGACTGTATTCTTTATGTTGTGCCTTTTATTCCCCTGACTTACTCATTCCATAACTGGAAGCCTATAATGCCCTGTCTCTTCATCCATTTTGCCCAAACACCTGCCCCTTGAAACCCCTTTATTCATTTGTTGTTTTTATAGATTCCATCTATGACTGAAATCAGACAGTATTTGTCTTCTCTGTCTGACTTATTTCACTTAGCATAATACCCTGTAGGACCATCCACTTTGTCTCAAATGGCACAATCTCACCCTTTTTTTTTACAGCTGTGTAGTATTCCCCTGTGTGTGTGTGTGTGTGTGTGTGTACACACCACATCTTTCTTATCCATTCATCTATTGATGGACCCTTAGATTGCTTCCACCCCTTAACAAATATTCCTAAAGCTTAGTGCTTTGCAATAATAAACATTTGTTTCTTATTGAGTATATGAAATTGAGGGTGTTTGTTCCTATCTACCT
Source organism: Leptonychotes weddellii (assembly GCF_054177405.1). Taxonomy (NCBI): domain Eukaryota; kingdom Metazoa; phylum Chordata; class Mammalia; order Carnivora; family Phocidae; genus Leptonychotes; species Leptonychotes weddellii. The sequence goes on along the minus strand of NC_138382.1, from coordinate 19,922,009 downwards.
GTCCTACAAGAAATGCTAATGGGGGGTCTTCAATTTGAAATATAAGAATATTAAACAGTAACTTGAAGCTATATGAAGAAATAAAGAGCTCGGGTAAAGGTAAGTTCATCGGTAAACATAAAAGCTAGTAATATTTTTGCTTTGGAATTCTTTTTGTTTCCTATATAATTTAAAAGACAAATACATAAAACAATAATTATAAATCAATGTTAATGGGCACACAGGTACAAAGATGCAATTTGTGACAACAACAATACAAAGGATGGGGAAATGAAAGTGCAAAGGAGCAGAGTTTTGTTTTTTTTTTTTTACATTACATCATTAGTTTTTGATGTAGTGTTCCATGATTCATTGTTTGCGTGTAACACCCACTCAGTACGTGCCCTCTTTAATACCCATCACCAGGCTAACCTATCCCCCCACCCCATTCCCTCTAGAAACCCCATTTCTCAGAGTTCATAGTCTCTCATGGTTTGTCTCCCCCCTCCGATTTCCCCCCCTTCATTTGTCCCTCCCTGCTATCTTCTTTTTTTTTTTTTAAATATAATGTATTATTTGTTTCAGAGGTACAGGTCTGTGATTCAACAGTCTTACACCATTCACAGCACTCACCATAGCACATACCCTCCCCAATGTCTATCACCTAGCCACCCCATTCCTCCCACCCCCCACCACTCCAGCAACCCTCAGTTTGTTTCCT
>NC_138382.1:19860204-19921209 GCF_054177405.1 Leptonychotes weddellii | reverse complement strand
CACTCCCACTGCTTGTGTTCCCTCTCTCGCTGTCTCTCTCTCTGTCAAATAAATAAATAAAATCTTTAAAAAAAAAAAAGAATTCCTCATATCAGTGAGATCATATGATACATGTCTTTCTCTGATTGACTTACTTAGCTCAGCATAATACCCTCCAGTTCCATCCACGTCGTTGCAAATGGCAAGATTTCATTCCTTTTGATAGCTGCATAATATTCCATTGTATATATATACCACTTCTTCTTTATCCATTCATCTGTAGATGGACATCTGGGCTCTTTCCATAGTTCGATTATTGTGGACATTGCTGCTATAAACATCAGAGTGCATGTATACCTTCGGATCCCTACATTTGTATCTTTGGGGTAAATACCCAGTAGTGCAATTGCTGGGTCATAGGGTAGCTCTGTTTTCAACTTTTTGAGGAACCTCCATACTGTTTTCCGGAGTGGCTGCACCAGCTTGCATTCCCACCAACAGTGTAGGAGGGTTCCCCTTTCCCCGCCAACATCTGTCATTTCCTGACTTGTTAATTTTAGCCATTGTGACTGGTGTGAGGTGGTATTTCATTGAGATTTGATTTGGATTTCCCTGAAGGAGCAGAGTTTTCATATGCTATTGAAGCAAAGTTGTTATCAATTCAAAACTAGATTATTTAAATTTAGGATATTAGTTTAAATTCCCATGGTAACCACTTAAAAAATAACTAACAAATACACATAAAAGGAAGTGAGAAGGGAATCAAAATGACAGACTAGAAAAAATTAACCAAGCACAAAAAAAGACAGTGTTAGAGGAATTAAAGAACAGCAACAAAAAAAGATATGACATATAAAAACAAATAGTAAGATGGTGAAAGAAAGCCTTCTTTTTTTTTTTTAAGATTTTTTATTTATGTATTTGAGAGAGAGAGAGAGCAAGAGAGAGTGAGCATAAGCGCAGGGTGAGGGGCAGAGGGAGAATCAGGCTCTCTGCTGAGCAGGGAGCCCGATGCAGGGCTTGGTCCCCAGACTCCAGGATCATGACCTGAGCCGAAGGCAGAAGCTTAATTGACTGAACCACCCAGGCACCCGAAAGAGTCTTCTTAACAGTATTCACCTTAAATGTAAATGCATTAAATTCACCAACTAAAAAGTAGAGGCTGGTAGAATGGATACAAAAACACGATCTAACCACATGCAGTCTATAAGAGACTCAATTTAGATCCAAAGACAAAATATAGGTTGAATGTGAAAGAATGGAAAAGATATTCCATAGTAATAACCAAAAGAAAGCTGGAGTGTCTATATTATTACCAGACAAAACCGACTTCAAGTCAAAATCGTTACAGGATACTTAGAAAGTCATATATTGATAAAAGGGTCAAAACATAAAGAAGATATAAAAATTATGATCATGTACACCAAACAATAGAAAATACATGAAGCAAACATTGACAGAATGCAAATTGAAACCACAATGAGACACTACTTCACACCTACTAGAAAAGTAAAAATTAAAAAAAAAAAAGAAAAAGAAAACAACAATGTTGGCAAGAATACGGAGAAATTGAAACCTTATTACATTGTTTATGGGGACATAAAGTTGGAATATAAAGTATGGAAAAATGTGGTGGGTCTTAAAAAAGTTAAACAGAATTGCCGTATGACTTAGCATTTCTTCTTTTAGGTATATAACCAAAAGAACTGAAAACAGGTACTCAAACAAATACTTGTACATGAACATTTATTACAGTATGATTCACAGTATCCCCAGAGCGGAATGAAACCAAATGTCCATTAACAGATAAATGGATAAACAAATAATGGAATATTATTCAACCACAGAAAGGAGTAAAATGCTGATACATCCATAATAGAGATGAACCTCAAAATCATTCTTACTGAAAGAAGCCAGACACAAAAGGTCACATATTTTAATGATTTCATTTATATGAAATAGCCAGATTAGGTAAGTCCATAGAGATAGAAAGTAGGTAGGTGGCTGCTAGGGGTTGTTGAGTTAATTGGAAGTGACTCATGAATCATATGGAGTAATGAAAATATTTTGGAACTGTCTGGAGCTGGTGGTTGCATGGTATTGTAAATGTGCTAAATGCTTCTGACTTGCTTACTTTAAAATGGTTAATTCTGTGTTATGTGAATTTCACCTCAATTTTTAAAAATCTTTAAGACCAAAAAAAAAAAAGAAAACTGATACAACCCAGCAAGTCCACTCTTCTGTATTTATTCAAGGGAATTGGAAAAAAAAAAAAAACCCTATTTCTCTATCTATCATCACAAATACTTGTACATGAATGTTCCAAGCAGCTTTATTCATTATAGCCCCAAACTGGGAATAACCCAAATATCCATCAGCGGCTGAATATATAAACAAACTGCTGTATATCTATACAATGGAAAGTACCCAGCAGTAAAAAAAGACAAACAACAACATGGATGGATCTCAAAAACATTTTGTTTTGTAAAAGAAGCCAGAGTTGAAAGACTGAATATGGTATGATATCTATTTATATAAAATTCTAGAAAAGGCAAAACCATAGTGACAGAAAGCGCTTCACTGGTTGACAGGGGCTAAAGTAATGAGAGGGAATTGACTGGAAAGGGGAATAAGAGAACTTGGGATAATAGAACTGTTTCATATTTTGACTTTAGTGGTGGTTATATGGCTATGCACTTGTCAAAATTCATTGAAATTGAAATATCTAAAACTAGTGAATTTTATTATATGTAAAGTACACCTCAATAAGTTGATTTTTATTTTATTTATTTATTTATTATTTTTTAAAAGATTTTATTTATTTGACAGAGAGAGACACAGTGAGAGAGGGAACACAAGCAGGGCGAGTGGGAGAGGGAGAAGCAGGCTTCCCGCGAAGCAGGGAGCCTGATGTGGGGCTCAATCCAAGAACCCTGGGATGATGACCTGAGCCAAAGGCAGACACTTAACCGACTGAGCCACCCCGGTGCCCCAAGTTGATTTTTAAAAGAAGGAAAAAAGTCTTTATGCTACACTTTCTTTGTGGTTGGTTTTTTAAAATGCCCAACTCAAATCTTTTTTTGGATGTGAAATAGTAAAATTCTTTCAGTGATGGCCATAGAAATTTCCTAGACTCAAGGGAAATCTTTTACCCTCCTTACCCAGGTGCTAAAGGGGAATATTAAGATGGATATGCCTTCTGTGCCAATGGAAGATTGAACCATACAATATATTCAACCATATGTTCTCATCTCAGCCTGACCATCTGCTGGCTGTGCACTTAAATATATCATCTAGTTCACTGATTCCTATTTGAAGGAAAACTATGGGGTAAAGAAAAAACAAAACCAAAAATGATATATCCAGTAAAATAGTTAGTTAGCTAATAGCTATGTTGAAGAAACCTAAGCACACTGTTTTCGAAGAATAAACCGTGCACCCTAGGGTAAATAAATTCATTCAAGGTATCAAGGTAAGTAGTTTGGAGGGGGAAAAATGCCTTAAATCTATAGAAAAGAAATGGAACCAGAGCTGTGTCTCAAAGTATTGACCTAAGACACTCAAGGGGGCAAATCTATTCATTTGATATCTCTAGACGGCCCTTAAAAAGATATTAGATACAAATTAGGGTTATAGCTATCATTCGTTGCAACCCTGATGTCTGTATTTCTGTCCTGAAAATGTCTGTGGGTGAAGTAAGTAGTCCATGTATATGTTTCTGACAACTGTGGAGAATTCCATTCCTACATTTTCTTGGTATGAGCTACGATATTGCCTGAGCATTTGGAGAAGAATTCTTATCTTCTTATTTTTCCATAGACAGAATTAAATAGTTCACACACACACACACACACACACACACAAGTCACATGGTAAATAATTGCTTTTATTGTTTGCCAACCTACTAAAGGTGTATTAGCTCCCATTGTTAAATCTCCTAAGTTCATATCTATGAGAGTGTTAGTCTTTAACTAAAACCACATCTACGAAGACATGCATTATAATTCGATCTCTTCATTCATTCCAAAAACAGTACCATCAAAGTAAAGGTTCTGAGATTTGCAAAGTTAAATACAAGTCTGCTTTTTGAGAGGTTTTCCCAACTTCAACCTCTTGCATATTTCATCTCAGTAGCTCCTCAGACCCCCTTCTTTCCCTTGCAATTGGCAATTGGCGCCCTTCAGCCGTTATCCTTTTCCCAATCCAGCACTTAGTACATTGCAGCCACTGTCAGAAAAGCAGCCTGTCAAAGACTAAATCAGAAAGGATGGACCCTGCTGTTTCCTTCATATCAGAGAGAGAATCCCCTGGGGTGACTTTAAGACACAGTGTTCACCTGTCATTTCTAGCTCATCGGCAGAATCCAGTTGGGGTGCTTTTCACATTGTCAGGTAGTCACATTTCTTTCCTTGTGCCTTTTATTTATGAAAAAAGAAACACCCCACAGAATGCCAAACCAGGACTCTTTTAAAAAGAAAATTCAGTGAGGTACAGATAGTAAATGAATAATCTACTTGCACTGCACTGCTTTCGAGCAGGCTTAAAACAAAGTATTTTATAAGGCCAAACTGGAATTACTGTATAAGAGACTCAAAATCTCTCTTTAGGCTCAGTGGTCAAAGCGGTTGTGAGTTGAGCTAGCTTAAGGTACCTAAAATAAAAAGAAAGCCTTTCCAGCGCCTCCTTCCACATCCTCTAACTACCCATTAGGTTCTTTAGCTTATTATCATCCAGGGAACCTCAGATCTAAGACTGATTGCTAGGCACAATGTTTGAGGACTGTACATCTTGGTCTGAGAAGGAAGATTTAAATTATTTTCCAGAAGTGCACTCAAATCTGCCTAGTGCAACTGAACATAATTCTTTAAGCTCACGATTGCCTAACCTGCTAAGTGCCCACTCTAGCCCTAGAGTTCCTTCCAAATGAGCTAAGTGCTTTCTGCATGCAAATTTCATGATTGAGGATAGGCATTTAATGGAACAATTCTGTAGCTGTATGATACATAAAAACATTGGAGAAGAGGGGACTACCTTCTGATAACTGGGACTGTTGAAAGGTCCCCAACCTCTTTAGTAGGAAAAAAGTTGATAGGGAGTATTTCCAAAATGCCAAGAGGATCAGACCTACTAGGGGTCACCTACCTGAGTAGACCAAACACTCCCTCTCTGCTCCAAAGCTTCCCTGCCAGGTCAGGCCCTGCTAGAGCCTCGGAAGTTATTCATCTTATAAATGAAAGTTTGTACCCTTTGACTTACATCTCCCCATTTCCCTGACCCCCAGCCCCTGGCAACCATCTCGCTACTCTGTGTTTCTGTTGAGTTTTGCTTTGTTTTCTCTCTCTTTTTAAAGATTCCACATATTAGTGATACCATATAGTATTTGTCTTTCCTTCAATATAGGCCACCTAATTAGCCATACTGCTTTTTTGAGCCCTCCTATTCCATCCACTCTGTATGCCACTGCAAGATAAACCTTTATAAACTACCACTTTTCATGAAGATACTCTCAAAACTTCATGCTTTCACAAAGATGCTCTCATATCTAGCCCTGTTTCTTTATTTTTCTTTCATTTATTCATTTAAGAAATATTTATTGAGTGCCCACTATGTGCTAGGCACTAAGTCTACTGTCATAGAAGTTACATTTTAGGGAGAGAAGACAGACAATAAACAGAAAAATCAGGGAAAAACAAAAAACATGGCAAAAGAACAGGGTGATCAGCAGAAACTATTTCAGATAGGGTGGTCAGAGAAGGACTCTCAAATAAGGGGGTGTTTGAGCAATACTGAATGAAGTGAAGGTGCAAGCCAGGCCAATAACAAAGAAAAGCATTCTACGCAAAGGATAAGAATTCTATTTTTGTATTTTTTTAAAGATTTTATTTATTTGACAGAGAGAGAGAGAACGAGCAGTGGGGAGGGGCAGAAGCAGAGGGAGAGGGAGAAGGAGACTGCCTGCAGAGCAGGAAGCCCAATGACAAAGGGCTCCATCCCAAGACCCTGAGATCATGACCTGACCCGAAGACAGCTGCTTAACCGACTGAGCCACCCAGGCGCCCCAGGATTAAGAATTCTAAAAGCCCCAGGTGGGGAAGATGTCTGGTGAGTTCTAGAGACATCCAGAAGGCCACTGTGGCAGGAATGGAGTGAGTACTAGGTAGAGTGGCAGGTAGTGACTTTAGAGAAGGATGCTATATCACTATCCTATATATCCTTGCAGTCAGTACTATAGCCTTTCTGCTTTATTCTGTCCAAATGAGAAATTTCGTAAGCTTTGAATTCATGAAATTTAATCTCTATACTTTTATCTCATTATAAGCCCTTTGGTTTTGATCTCCCATGTATCATTACTCAATCTTCTTTTCATCCAATCATAAAGTATATTGACTACCAACCTTATGTTGGATACTGATGCAGGTACTGGGCACACAAAGGTGAAGAACTTAAACCAACAAAGAGAATATGGTATGTAAATGTTATCATAGAAGCATTTACAGAAAGTTCTGGAAATACCCAGGAATCTCATCCAACTTGGAAGGCAAGGAGCTTGGAATGGGAGGAGGAGAGAAGTCTTTGCAAGGATGAGTGAGCAATACTACTCTTTTGGCAGTCATTTCTATGCTGTTTCTCACCTTGACAAGCTTTTTTTTTTCCTGCCTGCTTATTCGAATCCTGCCCACACATCAATACCCCACTTAGATGTCATGTGGCCTCCCCTGAATTACCCAATCTCACTGATTGTACTTTGCTTCCTATTCCAGTGTCTGGCAGGGCCCTGTTCCTCAGCACTTTTGCCCCAGATTTACTGAGGAGTGATTGACAAATGAAACTGTATGTATATAAAGTGTACACTGTGAAATGGTGACCACATTCAAGTTAATTCACATATCCATCACCTTACACAGTTATTTTTTCTCTTTTTTGTAAATGTGCGAACACTTACGATCTACTCTCAGCAAATGTCCAGTTTTCCCAACATCACTTATTGAAGAGACTCTCCTTTCCCCATTCTATGTTCTTGACACACTTGTCAATGATTAGTTGACCATGTGTGCACGGCTTTACATCTGGGCTCTCTATTCTGTTCGACTGATCTATGTGCCTGTTTTTATGCGACCACCATACTGTTTTAATTGCTATAGCCTTGTAATATAGTTGAAATTGTGAGGTATGAGGCCTCCAGCTTTGTTTTCATTGCTTTGTCACGTAAGGTTTGCTTTCCTGACACATTTTAAATATCCTGAATGCTGACAAGATCACAGTTTAGACTATTTCCTCATACCCTTCAAATTATCCAGCACAATGCTTACATAAACTAAAAGAAGTGATCATGGGCTATCTGAAGAGTAGAGGCCTAAAAGAAACAGGCAGCCCCAGGATGAGGCCTTTTGTTTCAATCTTAGAGGCCAGAAGAGGTATCTGTAGTAAAAGGAAAAGTGAATCATCTACTAAGAAACATTTGTTCATTCACTCATTCACCAACGACCTAATGAGCATGTGTAATGAGCCAGTCTCCCAATGCCCCAAAAAAAAAAAAAATGATTTTATTCCCACAGCAGTAAAAATACCTGGCATTTGAAGGTATTCATAAGCCACTTTTCCTTTGCTTTATTTTACATGGATTCTCAGGACTAAAACTAGTGATTGCAACAGAAATGCAGTTGTAGAGCTTGGTATAAATGAGGCAGGAAGTTCTTTGCTCTGAGCAGTTGCTGACAGAGCTTAGTGACTTTACCAATGGCACTGTGCAACATGGTCTAGAGTGTGATGCAGAAGCAGGTAAGGTGGTTAAACACAGAGCCATGAAGAGCTAGGATGTTTCAAGAGGTGGGTTTAGACCAGGCTGGGATGGGCACCAGGACCACACATTCTCAAGTCTTCTCCAACTCCCTCACATGGAGGACGCATAGTTAACATGAACCACATTGTGTGTAACCTGAAATTTTTGGCAAATATTTACATCTAAATTTCCTGTTAGTAAAGTGTATGTAGGTCATTTCATAATGAGGGCTTAATTCTCCATGTGGCCCTTTGCTACTCTCCTATATTTCCAAATTTAAAAGATATATATATTGTTAAGATAGAACACCTGCCTTAGGTGGACACAACCACTATTTTGGTAACTGCTTTGATGTCCTGACTGCTACAAGGTACAAAAGACTTAAAAAGTTAGAACAGAGATCTGTTTTGACCTACTACATAATCATCCATTCTCACACACTATGAATACCCAATAAATAACTGGTTGATTAGAATGTCAAGTCTCTTGCTTGACTGAATCAACAAGTTATTGAACTGAAATTTCAATTATGTACTCCAAGTAAACAGAGCTTCAGGTAGCACTCAGAAACTCCTACACTGGAGCAGGGAACAGCCTTGAAGCTAAGTCTCCAGCAAGCTTAATATTTTCTGTTATTTACCCTGGAGTTCAGTCAAACGCATACACTGTCCCTGTGCAGAAGGCATTGTGATCACCGATGTGATTAATATGCTCCTTTTGCTGTGGCAAAAGCTGCCTAAAGCCAGTTTTCAATGAGCTCTGTAAATGTCTTTTTTATGCCCTCCACTGAGCATATGCCTACAAAGTTTAGGTAAACAATGGGTATTTGGTGTACATTATATTGGCAAATACATCCCTCCCACTTTTGAACTAGTCTCTCTATGACAAGGCAAAATCACAATCCTGCCTGACTGTTCATTGCCAGTATCGTTGAGTTCATGACTCCTTTACACAAGCAGTGATTAGGTGACACATTTACTTCACTTTAGCACCTAAACAATGATAGCAAAGCAAAGCAGAGGACTTAAGGGATTTTTGCTACACACACACACACAAACTGTTCCCTGCCATCGACTGTGAGTCAAAAAGGCAGAGAATGCCTCATAATTTGCTGTCCAGATGCACACACAGGAGACACATGCAGTTTCTCAAAGCGGCCACCCAGTCCTCCAGTTTATGGATGGCTGGCCCTCTCCAAACTGGGCAAGTGGGTGTAAGATACTATATCTGGAGCTCTCGGTTCACGCTGTCAAAAGAGAAAAAAAGAAAAAAAAAAGCTAACCTGTAGCAAATCGTCCTTGGAAATCAATGCTTGGATGAGCCCTTTGGAGTGTGAAACAAGATAAGAAGCAAGATGAGCATTCACTCTAACAGCATTGCGGTCCACTCTACAGATTTTAAGATAAACCGCCAGTTTCCTAGGCTACGAAGACATTTTACCAGAGTAACAAAGTCCAGGCATAACACACATGAAAAGCCAGGTATTTTTCTGACCTCTTGAAAGTCCTCTGGGGACTCCAGTATACACTCCTTTTCTATTTTGTAAGCTCACAGCCCTAGACCAGCTTCATAAGGGGTTTAAAAAAGAAATGCCAATTTCACTTGTTTTTTCTGCGCATTGATTTATTGCCTAAATTTAATTTTTTCTTATAGAAATACCAAGGATGGCATCATTTTATAGTAAAAGAAGCCATTTATTCAAATTTTGTTCCTAGAAACTCACACACACTGAGCGTGTATGTATGTGTGTCTGTATGTATGTTCACACATATGTGCATACTTATATGTATATACGTGTATGTAGGTTTACACACACATTTCCAAATATACATTCTTTACACAGAAAGATTCACAGCTACTTACAGCTAATTTCCTCGTGACTTGGCACTTTGTGAAAAATCACAAACCTAGCAGATGACTGCCTCATTTTCACCTATGATGAGACTAATGTATTTACACTGTAATGTAGCCACTTTGATTTTTTAAAACCAAATAAACTGAGTGATCTTGTTCTCTGATCAAGAATATTGGCTGCATAAACCAAAAATACAGAAAGATACAGAAGAAAATACAGATGTAATATTCTCAAAATATAAAAAGTGACAAGTTACTTAAATAATTGCCTCATATATTCAAAGGGTGTGAGAACCGTGTTTGTTTTGCTTACAGAATACTGAATCATACGCTTTTTCCATGTTAAAAAAAAAATGGATTGATTCCTTGCCACCAAGTCCCTGATCCATTTTAGTAGATTCTCCTTCTGCAAAATGGCCCCTTGGTGACTCAGAGGATGAAAATAGAGAGATGAGAGATTGAAAATTTACCATATGTTAGAACATGCATACAGCGGAGGTTGCCTTGGATTGAATGCTGTCAACATGGGGATTCTTCAGCTTAACTGTGTCATTTCATCCACACCTACAGCCCTCAGCGGTGCTTTCTGTCCTTTGTTTTCTTTCTATGAGAGGAGCCCTTCAAATACAGATGTGTGCGAAAGCACAGTGCCTCCTACTAAGATTCAAATAATTCACCACCATTAAGGTTTGGTGCATTTTAACGATTCGCTAATACCACTTTCCATGCTTTTAATTTAATTTGTATTTTTAGCAAAGTAGTATCTGTGCATGATTTACTATATAAGACTGCAAAACAGCTGTCACCTTACCCACTCACCCTTGATTTGTGTTTTCTAGAGGCAACCACTTTCACCACTGGCTCCTGAAATCTACCTCCATAATGCTACATAGTATCCTTACTGCCTTTTTTTTTTTTGCTGCTTTCAGTATTATTTATTATATTATTATTTTATATATATTATTATATTATATTATTATTCAACTTCCTACTGGGGGAGATAAGGATTTCAGTGTCCTTACATATCCACCCCTAAGACACACCTATACCTTTTCATTACAAATATGCCACAGTTTTAAACAACCCATAGCTAGTAACTTTCTTGTTTAACATTTTATTTTCTCTAGCATTAATAATCGTCCTGGGTTTTGTTTTGTTCTGGTTTTGTTCTTGTAGATATCTAGTGTTAATACATCCCCAGAGTGTGAAACATCTTTCAACAATCTAATACAAGGCCAGAGTATTTTTTTCTGTAAAAGGCCAGACAGTGAACAGTTTTGGCTTCGTGGGCCATATGGTCCATGTTGGAACTACTTGACTCTAACATTGCAGCATGAGTATGGGAAAGGAAACTTTATTTACAAAAACAAGCAGGAGGCAGGATTTGGCCCCGGCCATAGTTTGCTGACCTTGCTCTTACATCAGGTGATCTATAGGTTCTTTTTGTTTTCCCAAAGATATTCCTTCTAGACGTGTTGATCCTCTTGCTTCAACCTGGACTTGATTCTTTCTACACCTGTTGCACAGCCATCATCCTGACATTTCCCTACTCCTCTCTCCTAGGCTGAATTCTTCCTTTCCTGGATCCTATGTCTTTCTTGCTTTATATCATCCTTTCAATAGCTTGCTAGAAAAAGGGCATGGAAGGTAAATTTTCTGATTGCATTTGTTCCTCAAATGCCTTTATTCTATCCACACACATCTTTGATATCTTTACTGGGTTTAGAATTCTGTATTAGAAATAATTTTCCTCTCAGAATTTTTAACCATATCGTTTTCTTGAAGTTGCTAATTATCATTGAGAGATATGACTTTATTCTGATCCCTGGTCTTTTCTGTGTGACTTATTTTATTCTTGCTGGCAAACTTTAGGATTTTTCTTTTTCTTCAATATCCAGAAATTCTATGATAACTTAACATTTTGATGTTGCTGTTCTTTTCATCAATGTATTAGAGACTCAATGGATCCTTTCAATATAGAAATGTATATCATTTGTGGGAATATATTTGGAGTATTTTTTTTTTGGCGAATTATGCCCAAAATTATTTTCCTTTCTGAAATTCCTTCCAGTCAGGACCTCCATAATTCATCTTCTCTTTTCTCTTCCTCTTTCCCAGCTGAGCATCTTGCTTTTATTTTTTTATTTCAATATTTATTTAATATGAAACATGAAGTTCTATAACAAAATTGAGGTAACAAAACAAACAAAACAGGCCCCAAACATTTTCAATAGTGTCTCTCCAGAACAGAGATAGGCATTTTCCTTCTCCTTTTCTCTACCACCTGGCACAATGCCTGGCACATAGTGAATGTTCAGTGTATGCCTTGGTTCTATTTTTGAAGACAGTTTTACAACTTTATCTTTCAACCAGCATGTAAGTTACAACAGATGATGAAGTAACAGATGCAAATATACAAAGAATCACAATTAGAGGATGTGGAAGTTCTTTGATGGCAGAGGATCTGAGAGCTTAAGGAGCCGATCTGCACGAAGCAGGCAGTAACCCTTTATGGTTCTGAACTGAGGTATGCTTCCTGGATCCTTCCTAGGAACTCCCTAGAGGGGTATAGCCTTGGATAACACCTATTGTACAAACAAGGATTCCAATAAAAAGCATCCCTGATGTTTATAGATGACATATTAGACATTTTTTATTAAAATTTTTTTCTTTGCCTTGTGTTTCTTCTTAGTTCTTGTGTTTTGTTTATTTGTTTTGGTCTCTTCTGTTTTAGATAGTTTCCTTAAATGTTTGATACTCCTTAGTTGTTGTTTATATTTATGAATGATACACAAAAAAACTGATTAGAATGAGACAGCCATTAGTTTGACATTTTTTTAAAGATTTTGTTTATTTATTTGAGAGAGAGAGAATGAGAGAGAGAGAAAGCACATGAGAGGGGGAAGGGTCAGAGGGAGAAGCAGACTCCCTGACAAGCAGGGAGCCTGATGCGGGACTCGATTCAGGGACTCCAAGATCATGACCTGAGCTGAAGGCAGTTGCTTAACCAACTGAGCCACCCAGGCGCCCCTAGTCTGACACTTTTTTAAATACAATTCATTTACCAGCTATGCAAGCCTAGACAAAAATGTAAACTTGGGTGAGCTATACTTTTCTCATGTATAACCTGGGGATATCGAGTTTTTCTCTTGTATGGCAGTTTTGAATACGTAATGAGATCACATGTGCTAAATGCCTATCAAAAGCCAGACCCTTACAATTTGTAATGGGCGCTTCAAATTAGCAATCCCTTCTCTGCTAATTAGCATCCGAAAGGATGGTTATAATATTATCAGTACAATGTACCAAGCAGACATTAGGCCTAAGAATCAGATAAACTGGAAGATGCTTCCCAAGCAACTTTATTATTTCATTTATTTATAAATTAAAAAATATTTGTTGAGCACCATCTCTGCCTTTTACTAGCTGAGTGAACTTAGGTAAATTACTAAATGTCCCTCATCTCTTAGTCTACTCATCTATAAAATCAAAATAAGACTATCTACATAGCAAGGTGGTTGTGAAATGGAATGAAACACAAAACTTGCAGCAGATTGTCATTGAGGAATATATAATGTTAAATGATTAGTTTAAGAAATGAATTAGTAAGTGGTCACATAGCATTTTTTTTTAAGCTTGGTTTTCTTAGAGTCTGAACTAGAATAGTATTAAAATATCTATAAATACATTTTCCTCTAAATGTGTTTGTATTGAAGACAAAATATGGTATCTGTTCAATGTATTTGCCTGACATTATGCAGGCTCTGTGGGCCCTTCAAATTTACATCTTCTATGATTCTGGGAGATACAAATTCATCAATCCTTAGGTCATACCCACCGAAGTAAGACGCTATAGGAAAGGTATTTATAAAAGCAGTATGTCAAGAAAGAGAAGTCTCAGTAGCTTGAATTCTGCTTATGAAAGCTGGCTGATTTAGCAAGAGTATTTCCCACTTTCAACTTTTTCCTTATGATGTGATTTATCACTGAAAAAAAAAAGACTCCTGAGGTCTCTGACCTATTTTAAGACTGTCTTATCTCAGGAGGCATTCCTTTAGTGACTCTAAGAATAAAGCTGAGAGATGGGCATCGAAGGTAAGCCATATGGTGCAACATATGTACAGTTGATATACATGCCTTGAATGGGTAGCAACATAAAGACACACTTTATATACAGTGTATCAGCACACATAAACCTTTCAAAAGAAGTCCAGAATATGTGTGTGCATGCATATAATTATAGGAATACATATGCATAAATGTGCATATATATGCATATGTACATTCTCAGATATGTGAGTGTACAACAAAGAATATTTTTCATGGGGGAGCTTAAAATATTGGGAGATGCCAGCCTTGACAATTTTATAAGCTTAATTTTGAACTGATTCATTTATTTATTCAAAAAATACTTACTGAATACCTATTATGTGCCAATATTGAACATATTATTGAATGGCATCATACTCACTGCAAAGAAAATGATGTTTTGTAACAAAGAGAATTTGTCACCTTCTGAAGATTTTTTAGGAAGAAATGGCTGGCTGAACAACATTTTCCACATTCTCAGTAAGTCTTCCTTGACAAATGTTAGTCCCATGGTTAAGGATTTTTAACCAGGAAAAAATGTATTTGTTTATAAATTTGTATGTAAATGTAAAAAGATGAAAAAGCTCCTACTAATTCAGTTATTACTTTGAGCCATAACTTTCCAACTACTTGCTAACACAAAGGTACTCAATTAAGCTTTAAAGAATTAAACAGTTACACACACACACACACACCCCACAATAACTAGAGATGATCAAATTAAAGAGGGAACACTGCTCTTAGAAGAACTGAAAGGATCTGTGGAGTGTCCTCAACACCTTCAGAACCCACCCAGTCCATCTTGGAGATAACAGGACCTTGCACCCAACCACCTAGCTCTGTTTTCCTTCCTACTTATGTTTCCCTTTTCATCTACATAGCACTTCCTTCTCCCAGCCCTTCCCCGATTTCTTTTCTTTAGGTCTTTTCCTTGTTTGTTAACTCCTCTATTTTCTTTTACTAAATATCCATTTTCTGTGAAGTATCTAAAAAAACTCTCAATATAAAGGCAGTCCATAATACAACCAATAAATGCATGAAATCTTGGAGAATGGCAGAAGGAAGACGTCAATATGAAGGCAACAAATGCAGAGTTTGAAAAAGATCCAGCTAATTCAAACACTTTTAGAAGTCCACATGTCACCCTAATAGTTATATCTGCTGAAAATATTTCCACTATTCACAGGTCATTGCGATGGGGCACCTATAAAACTCTCAAGGGTGGATCTAGTAGTTTCCTTTGGCAAGATGTACTTTTCCTCTTATACATACGAAAACATATGTATGCGTGATAGAATAGCAAATGAGAAGATATTTTTCTTAAGAAATAAAAGTCAACTAGAAAGACAAGAAAGTAGTATATATTACACATTTCAAATAACAAATAATTTTACTATAGCAATATATTTTAACACAGCAATATTTCTACACCAAAGAAAAACTTCGAAGTCCATTAGATTTTCAAAAAGTGAAGTCCAATTACTTTTTTTTTTATTCTTATGTTAATCCCCATACATTACATCATTAGTTTTAGATGTAGTGTTCCACAATTCATTGTTTGTGCATAACACCCAGTGCTCCATGCAGAATGTGCCCTCCTCAATACCCACCACCAGGCTAACCCATCCTCCCAAGGTCCAATTACTTTTTAAGTGATTTTAAGTGTAGTCTTTGCCTCTCATTGACCACAACAAGATATTTATGATTAATTTGTTATTCCTTCTTATTCATTATGCAAATAATGAGTGGGTGCTTTATTTCTCCCAGTATTTATATAGAGTAGGTACTCAACACATTCATTTAGTCAGTCTTCTCCCATCATTAGGTCATGAGAGTGGAGTCTCAAGTCTCTCCAACAACTCCTGGTCTTCATTTTTTCAGTTAGAGTTGTCATTGCCAAGAGTTATACTTGAGGCCATAGACACAACACGAAAGATAACTTCCATGTAGTTCCTCCAGTCTAAGAACAGAGGAGAACTTCCATGCAACCCAAGTTATCTGCCAAAATGTCTTCCAAATCACTGAATCTGGTGGCTTCAACTTTTGGGGGCATTAATGTTAGTCAAATAACAACATCAGCAGTGGCAGAAAAATAACCACTTTTATGTAGCAAAACTATGTGCTTGGCACTGTTTTCTATAGACAAGATCTGATTTTATTTTCATGGTGACTGGTGAGGAAGATGTATTAGTATTACTTTACTAATGTGGAAATAACCCAGAGAACCAAGAAAACTTGTGCAAATCATACAACTAGTGAGTGGAAAAGTTGGGATTTGAACCCAGATTTATATGATTCCAATTTTATGTTATAAAACAAAAGGATATATTGCTTTCTCCTGTCAGACAGTTCTTGCTGACTGCTTCATTTCTGTGAAGCTCCTAAACACTTTCCCCAACCCCCCCCAAAAACAGTTCAAAGTTTTGAATTCTCTTCTTATTCTTTCTTTCTTCCTCACCAGAGGCAATTTATTGCCAAATTTTTGCTGATTCTACCTTTAAATATTTGGTTCATCTGTCTCCCCTCTTCTATTTTTACTGCCACTATCTTGTCAAGATCCTCTTCCTCTCAGCTGGACCCTTTCAATAGTGCATTAACCTTTGTTGCCCTGTTAAGCAGTCAACTTCCCTTTTATTCCATTTCACAGTTCCTCAATCTCAGCACCACTGGCATATGGGGCCAGATAATTCTTTGTTGTAGGAGGCTTTTTTTGTTGTAGGACTTTTAGCAGCATCCTGATTCTATCTGCTAGATTCTTCTCCCTTTTCTCATGTAGTTGTGACAACCATAAGTGTATCCAGACCTTGAACAATATCCCTGGGGGACAAAATCACCTTCAGTTGAGAACCACCATACATCTTAATCCCTAATAGTTAAGCTTCCATGTCTTGATAGTGTTACTCCCTGACTCAACATGTTTCAAGACAAATGTTCCCAACTTATCTTTCCTTCCCCATTTCTTCTCTTTGCATCTTCTGCTCCAGCAAATTTATCCCAATTGTTGTAAACTAAATATATCCTGTCTTCATGCTCTTGCCTACCCTGGTGCCTACATGTTCTACCTGGATGCACTTTCTTATCAGTTTTTCCTCCTGAAATTCCATCCATCCCCCAAGGTCAATCTCAAAAGGGGTCCCCCCAAGAGCTTTCTGTGATACTCCAGCCAGAAGTGATGGCTCCCTTTTCTATGCTGTCTCCATTAAGGTTTTGTCTCTTATGGTACTGCCCTGATAGCAAACTTCTTTGAATTATAACCACCTGTATCCATCTTCCCTAACATACTGCTGGCTCCTCAGGAATAGTTCATAATTCTAACAGTGCCGGTACCCATTAAGAGTACAATAAATATTTGTGATTGGGTGCTACTGAAAAACAAAACAAAACAACAACAAACCCCTCCCAATGCCTACACCGAAAACATACATCTAATGTCAGAAACTTCCTTTAGTCCTGTCCAAATGGCAGAGAGAAATGTAGTATGAACCTGTCAGTGCAGACATTATCCAGGTACTGGAATTCTTAGACTCCAAGTAAACTGAGGCATGTGCCCCAAATTTGCCCCAACACCAAGCTGTGTAAGAAACAGGAACACTCATCATGTCAGGGCTGAAGGTTACACAGTGGCTGACTCGTGCTGGCGGTGTGGGCAGGATGGGTGGCAGAAAGCAAGGGGGAGTCATGAACAAGGGAGCTCTAGAGAGCTACTTGTGATGTGAGGAGGTGAGGCATGGCCTTGGTTTGTGGAGGGTGGTTGTTGGCCAAGATGTTCCTCCTGTACTGGCCCTGCTGTGTTTCACCAAGCCAAGGGGTGGACTGATGGAAATTTCTCTGGTATGACATTAATCTCAACTGCTAAAGTCTCATAAAAATCCACATCCCAAAAAGGATGGAACACATGAGCTGTCATTCCTTATATCTTTCAGACCTGTGGTGTAAGTAGTGCGAACGGAGAAGGGGTGGGGGAAGGGAGGGACTTTAAGAATGTCTTTAAGATCCTAAACACTTGGGCAGGTACTACTTTAAGGACTGTTATATATAGCCAGCACACAGGTATATGCTATAAATCAGATGGGCTTGCGCTGTAGAATAGGGTGAAAATGACAACTGGTAAACATGTGAAACCAATGGCCTTTCAGAGTTTAAATAGAAAAGTGACATTTCACAATGTGCTGCATAAGTCCACCAGATTGGCTGTAAACCCACCCAAAACACATCCAATACTTCCAGAAGGTCTTCATGAGTGGTAACACACATTTCCTATACTTTCCATCAAATGTCTACCCTGAATGTGATTGTTGGCACAACATGCCCTGCATCAGCCTGACAGGGAACCGCAGGGCTTTGTGGTCTCCAGCCTCCTCTCAGCACTGCATATTGCAGCTGTCCCCATCACCTTTCACACTGATTATGCGTTTTAGTTGATGTAAGATTGAAATCTGCCTCATTGCTGGCAAGGTAGAAGGAAGATCTAATTCAGGATTCTTGCATTTTAGATTGTATTTTGGATGAATGTAATGCACACCAATAATTGCAGAATATTGTTTCTCTGAGCCAAGCTTGCAAGAAGAGACTTGCTTATCTTCATTCTTGTCATACACTTCTCCTCCCTTGGCCCCCCTTCTTTTCCACCCACCACATTCATTTGTGACAGTTGCATTTCCTTTAAAGCACATTTTCTTATCCATATTGTATGTTACTCGAGCTCTTTTATTTGGGATTTTTCACACATCCTTCACATCTTCTTTGCAGCTCCAGTCAATAAGCACTAAGACCTAAATACGCCTTTGCACTTCATGGCTATTCCCTTATCACATGCATTTTCTGTTGCCTCAAGGAAGACCTGTACAATTTTTGTTATTGGAATCTGAATTTTTCCCTCCCAAGCAGATGGAGGATGTGTAAATGTGTCTAAAGACTCAGAATAGCATTAAATCTGTTTTTTTTTTCCCCTTCCTACAAAGCCCTGGGAGTCAGAGTATTTCTCAGGCACTCATTAAAAGCAAGAGGGGAGAAAAAACAGCAACAATTCTACAACCCAGAGAAAACTGCAAGAGCATGTTACCAAGCCTCCTCTACATATGGACTTTTTTTTTTTGACTGAGGGAATCAATCTCCCCATCTTTGGCAAGACAGTATGATTCCCAAATCATCCATGGATGGAATTACATTATTCCATTATATATTGATTAAAAGATGTAGAGATTTTATATTGCTATTTGTCAGGGCCCCTTGCCAGACAACGTGTGGGAAATAATGCTGCACAGCGAGCCTTGACTTACCCACCTGCTACACTGACAGTCTCCTGCATAGATTGACTTGCTATATATTAAAATGCATTTCACAACAAATAAAACCATTTTGGGTGGTTAGGTTCCTGTGACAAACCATGAAGCCTCAATTAACCCTTAAGAGGAAACTCTTCCACTTTTATTTTATATTCCTAATCCACTAAGCCACTCTGTTCACCTGATATACCTGCACACATACAATTCAGAACCATGTCTTGCCATTTTATACTTTGAAGGCTATTCCTATTCTCATTGAAGCAGACATCTTTCCTTTCCTTCTTCCTGTAAGTAACTCTTATACTTCATTTGTGACTGAGCTTATGCATTGTCTCTTATAGAAAGCTTTGTTTGATTCCTTCCTAGCCCACCCACCATCCAGCCGAATTACATGGGTTCTCTGGTTTCCCATCATAACCCAGGCAGACATAGTGCCATATTGCAGTGCTTACAATATTAGATTAAGATGCTACTATTAGCCTTCTCTTTGATTTACTAGATTTAAATTCTTGATTATAGTTGTGCCCAAGAAGTAGTAGCTGCTCAATATATTTTCTTAAATGGCAACTTAATTGGCAGTTACACAAATTCTGTCTCAGGGAGTCCTCCTCTAGCACACTGTCTTCCTGTCCAACACAGGGAGGCTCTCTGAGAGCTTCAAATTCACTTCTGGAAGAATCTGAGTCATTATCAGCAAAGAAATCTTCAAACTGTCTAGTGGTTTTGGGGAAATCCAGTGCCATGTGAGATGGGCGGGAGAGGGGATTATATGGGAAATCTAGAAGCAACAGAAGTACATGCTCGGCAGGAACAGTGGTGATGTTAGATCTCTTAAAGTGGACACAGGGTCTCTGCAGAGATGATTCAGGGGACACCAGGTATCATATACATATTACCCCCATAGGTAAGTCAGATTCTGTCTATATGGAATGGCAAAAATTCCATAGACTTTGCTTTAACATAGGATGATTTACCAACACTTACCAACTTAATGATTTTCTAATCCAACAGATGAAATAAAGATTTCCCACATACTAGCAACTCTATGAAGCTTTCCCTCATCATAACAAACTCTTCTTCCTCAGAAATCTTATAGTTCTTAGTGGTCTTAGTGCCAGTTTATAAATGTTTCCCTCAGGTTCCCATGGCACTTTAGCTGCCACTCCTTTGCAGCATTTAACTGCTACTCCCTTACAGCACTCAAAGAGAGCACAGAATCTTGACACTGGACAGAATCTTTGAACACATCTAGTTTATCCTTCTCATTATACACCTAAGGAAACTGACATCCAAAAAGTAACATGTCTTGCTCAAGTGCTCACAATTAATTAGAAGAGCAGGGGTGACAATCTATAAAACCTAATTTCAAGTTTACTATTCTTGCTGTTACATTAACCATCTCTATCTGTCACACTTAACAAATTGTCTTGTCATATTTATGCTGAAACATAGCTTATCTTCTCCTCGAAGGCCAGATATCTGTCTGATTTGCATTTGTGTGAGTTCAGGTCCAGACAGGAAAGACAGAACATTAAAATTGGTCATTTTTGGTGCCTGGGTGGCTCAGTCGTTAAGCGTCTGCCTTCGGCTCAGGTCATGATCCCAGGGTCCTGGGATCGAGTCCCACATTGGGCTCCCTGCTCGGCAGGAAGCCCACTTCTCCCTCTCCCACTCCCCCTGCTTGTGTTCCTGCTCTTGCTATCTCTCTATCAAATAAATAAATAAAATCTTTTAAAAAAAATAAAATAAAATTGGTCATTTATATTTAATTTTAGGGACTATTTGCAAAGTCGTGGGCAGGGTTTATGTTTCCTTAACAGAAGATAGTGTAGTACTCTAGGACCAGCAACTGCAGGGTTGCTGAAGGGGCAGGGTATGGGACATTTACTAGAACATAAAGAGGGTAGCTCTGTGAGTAAAGCAGCCCATCTAGGATGACCCAGCAAGAAGGGAGCCAGGAGAATACCTACTGCACCTTCATTCTTTTCCCACCTTCCATCTCATGCCAGTGTCTCCCATTGGCTCAAGAAGCCAGAAGGCAAGAGACCCTGGATGGATGTAATCTGTGTGCATCCAGAAGCAGCAGCAAAGAGTGAATAGTGAATTGGGAGAAAAATGGGAGGTAACCAAAAGAAATGCCTGCCTTGTACAGAGTAGCAGCTCAGGAAATATTTTTAAATTAATCAATGTACTTAATGACAAAAGTATTTATATCATTATTTTATATTTCAGGTGTGATGTCTTCACTTTCTCACTCAATTATAAATCTATTGAGGGTTTCCTCACACTGCACAGAGCAACCCTGTGCCCAGAGTCAGCATTAAATAAGTATGTGAGGAAAGAAAGATTAACTAGCCTAGAAAAACAAAAAGTGAAATCATTTTTTTTTCTGGGCAGTAATGAGGCAGCCTCTTTAGAAACATGCATGAAAGTCAGACCCAGTTAGTGGAAAAGATTTAACATCCCAGACACTATCAAAGATAAGACTCTCCTGTTACTCGACAGGCTTCATGGATTTTCCTGCAAGTCATTTCCCCCAACTGTGGTTTCTATGTTCTCTTCATTTACATTAGAAGTTTGAGGAACAGGAGAGACATAAAGCTACACACTCTTTACAACATTTATTGCCTGATTAGACTGAGACTCTTTTAAACTGCAACACTGTTTAATGTACAGCTAGTTCCATTGTTCTTCAGTTCCCCAGGGTGTTAAATTCAACTAAGGCATTTAAGATGGCTACTATATGTCCACACACTGGAGTTATTGCTTGGGTAACAGATTCTATCTATAGCAAATAATAATAATAATAATAATAATAATAATAATAATAATAATGAAAAAGCTATAAAACCTGATAAAAATTGGGGAACTGTTAGAGAAATGTTATTTTTCTCTGGAAGAGTAAATATTTAAAAAGACTAACTTCATATTTTAAAGGGTTTTTAAATTTTTATAAAATATTATCCACTTAATTCTACTTCTCCTCTCATTAAGCATACTGCCAAAAGTTGTCCACTATGAAAGATGACCCAGGCAATTCATGGCCACAGAGTTTTCTAGTGGCTTACAAAGGACAGAGGAGTCAAGCTTAAGGCTCAGCTGTGTGACAGTTCACATGGAATGCAAAGACCTCTTTTTTGAGTTCATAGCATCTTTTCTTATTAGCCAACTAGTAAAAAAGAGAGGATATTTTAGAAGGTGAAAGGTGAAAGAAGGTGTAGTCATCTCCTGAGTGACTATTACAGGTAAAAGTGAGGGGCTTTGCATGCACATCTCATTAGGAGCCCTCATATTGAGACATCAGGCTTCCTAAGACCTTCTATCCTGCTCCCTTGTCCTGTTCTGACTGAAATCAGTAGGATTCATCCAAGCCCTCCAAGGATAGAATCCAACCTCTATGTTCTAAAATCAGGAAAACTACACAGGACTGAATTTTGTCTTTCTATACTTAAGAGTATTTCCTCCCCACCAATTGTATACCCATTTCCTTACCTTTTTCTCTCCTCCCTGTGGATATCTGCTCTCAGGAAGGCTAACTTGAGCTGAGACATAAGTGAATGAACAAGATTTATTATGTGTAACTACCTAGGGCAAGAAAATGGTCAATGTACACATGAGACAGGCAAGATGCTCTATTCAATATGAAGAAAGGCTTCTGAGAACAGAGCAGGTAGACTCAGCTTTGTATCTTTTGTTCATTGCCTGGTGCTTGGCTGTTTCTGTCAGAATTTTTCAGGAAAACAGAAATCACTGTAAGTATTCTGAGCAGCAATGAATTTAATATAGGGAATTAGAAGGTTGCCCAATGAATAGGATGGCTGGTGAGTTAAGGTCAGAGAGATCTCTGCTGGCTTTGAGGAAGTCTAAAAGTACCAGAAATGCAGGCGAGCTGCAACCAAAAATCTCAGTTGCTTGTGGCACAAAAATGGATGATCATCAGGAGAATGTTGGTGAAACCCCGTGTCCCTGTGCCATCTGCCAGGGCCTACTTTCTCATTGCTACTGCCACAGAATAATGCCTTCTCTTTCTGTCCTGCCTTCCAGATCTCACTGAAATGCTCTCCGGAGGAGAACTGAAACAGAAGAAAGTGGCTGGGTTTGTTACTCAGAGACAAGAGACAA
Organism: Leptonychotes weddellii; assembly: GCF_054177405.1. Taxonomy (NCBI): domain Eukaryota; kingdom Metazoa; phylum Chordata; class Mammalia; order Carnivora; family Phocidae; genus Leptonychotes; species Leptonychotes weddellii. Next base: position 19,898,100 of record NC_138382.1, on the reverse strand, counting down.
TATTTGTCATACAGGCAGAGTAGAGGGACTCAAAACATATGTGCAAAATTAATAAATGAATAATTGAAGGGAAGGAGGGAGGGGTGGATATTTTCCCACAGAATAGGCTGCTACTCTCCAGAGACTGATGTAACAGAGCCCAATGTCAGGCAAAGACTGGAAAGGCCCTTTTGTACCCTCTGGTCTGTGGGTCTCATGCTTGAATTGATTACACTTTACCAGGTCAGAGCTCTCTTTTCTTTAGTTCAGGGAACTGAATTTCTAATTCCACAATATTAAGCATTTTCTAACATGCGGTAAAAAGTTTGAGAAGGCAATAGAGAGTCCTCCCAGAATCCCTAAACTTTCTATGAGGCCTATCACCTAATTCCACCTACTAATAAAGAATGCTCAGGTAACAAAGCAGGATACAAATGTGTGTGAGTACACACATACATACATACATACATACATACATACTCTTCTCCATTTATACTGTGTTCAGAGATTAATCCTAATTTAGAAAGCTTTATAAGGAATGGTCATCTCACATTAGATACAATTTTACCTTTGTTAAACATAATTATCCACCATGGTTAATAAACATCTATGGATATGTAATAATGGGAAGAATAGACCCTCAGGGCTAGACACATGGATTTCAAATACCAATTATTACAATGGTTTCCTGAGTGACAATATATGTCTTTCCACCTCTTAGACTCTCAGTTTTTTAATTTGAAAATTGAGGGGTTTGAAATGTATAATCTCTGAACTACTTCGAGGTCTCAAGAGCTATGGTATTATAATTTAATTGTCACCTCTATGAAAAACATGACTATTAGTCATTACTGACACCGTGACCTTTCTTGAATGCTGTTTGCATGACCTCCTAATTCTTTCTTGACCACTCGTTCTACCATGTTGGGATCTGTGATTGGATTATAACCTAAAGTTGCTAAAGCTACTTCAGTTCCTAGACAATATTCTTGGCCTCTAAAGTGTCCTTGAAAGAAAAAAATGTATTGCTTTGTCACTAAAGAAACCTTATTGGAAGATCACAAATTTCTATCTTCACCCATCTCACCACTGGGCTTGAGGTGACATTAGGTAATACTAGAAGAGTATTAATTTGATGTTTGGCCAGAGATCAACAGTAAAAATATACTGCCTTGGCTCAGGGCTTTGTCCTGTCAACAAGTACCCTAAGGGAAATATATATACAAAGAAAGCTAAAGCAAAGTAACAATTCATTATTTGGGGAGTTTTGACCCCAAATACCATTAAGTTGGACCATGTGGAAGCCTCCTTTTACTTAAGGCTTCTTTTAATTAAATAGGCCCAAGTACTCCTGAAACAAAGCACTGCTAGATAATTGCTACATCTATTTCATTCCTAATGCATAAACCCTAGTCTCACATCTCACCACTATGTCAAAAGGCTGATCCAAAGTTCACCTGCCAGAGCCTGAGAAACTAGAACTAGAGAGGAAAAAAGAGGAAGAGAAAGTTTGCTCCCAATGCCTGGGGTCAAGTTGACCCTAGACTGTAACAGGGCAGCAGTCTTAGTGTTGGGAGCCACATGGAAGGAGGAGGAAGAAGAGCAGAAGATGGCTGAGACTGCTTCCCCTGGGCCTCTGGGAAGGAAAGGAGAGACACCTTGCCCAAATGTGTTCAATTTCTAATCATTTTGAGTTCCAACCATAGAAAACTGTGGCTCAAGATTGGCTACATATTTTGCAGGGCCCCAGCCAGAGGTAGGAAAGTCAGTATCTACCTCCCACAGGCCCATTGCCCCAACCCATGGCAGACAGGCAACCCCCAAGGGCCTGCCATCTCCAAACAGGATAAGATGGGTACCTGAATCCTTAAGTGGACAGCACTATGGAGAGGGGAGGTTGGGCAGCGCCTGGGGAGTCAGACGGCAGGGAGCAGGCAGCAGACAACCCATTGCAGGGAGGCACGAGGAAGCTTGAGGAGATGCTGTGTTTTTGCCAAGGCTCCAAGCCCTGAGCACATGCTCCACTGTCCCACTGGACTTCACTTACACAACATAAATTCAAAGATAAAATTATTAAGAATTTCAAGACAGTGATGGCAGAGCATTAAACCCCAGGTGCAGGGCCCTTATGGGCAAGGGGCGCCGTGTGGCTACAGTGATTGCCTGCCCATGAAGCCGACCTTGCTACAGCCCATCAAACTTCCCTGGCTAGGTTAATGCTCCTTCCCTCCCCAGAGCTGTAATGTCTGGCAGGGCAGGGAGGAATGGATGGTCATGGAAAGCAGAATGCTCTCTGTAGGCTACAAATGGGATAGGCTGCAGAGCTTGGAACAGGAAAATTCCACCAGCCAGCATTCTTACCTGCTTCTCCCATTGTAAGGCTCTGGGCAACTAATGACTCCTGCAAAGCCCTGCCATGATTCTGGTTGGCAAACCCCATCTACCCAGGGGAGGTTCTGCAGTGCAAAAAAGGAGCATGGACTTTGGAGCTAGGGAGACCTGGATTCAAATTTGATTCTGGCTCAACCCGGTATAGACCATTTGACCTCTTGGAGCCTCAGCTTCCTCAAATGTTAAATGCAGATGCTAATATCTCTTAGAGCTTATATAATAAAGTGCCTGCCACAGAGTCCAGCAGTGTGGTATCTGTTTTGGGTGGTAGCAACCTCCATCAGCAGGGATTTTGCCTAAGGGCTTTCAGCATCATTTCCCACAGCTGGTGCCTCCTCTCAAGAACCTAATCTTATCCCAAAATGGCTCTCCAGGGCTTTTAGCAGCTACATCATCAGCCAGACCCAGCCATGCCCAGTACCTCTCTTGCTTGGGACTTCTGGAGTTCCCTGGTGCCTTCTGCTTCCCTGAAGAGTTCTAGACAGATGGAAAACTCAAGGTTTTTTTGTTTTGTTTTGTTGTTGTTGTTTGGTATCAGCCCTCTGGTTCTTGCTGAGTCCTGGAAGAGCAGTGACTGTTGAGAAGGTCTCAGGGTGGCATTAAGAGAGAAAGAAGTGTCTATTTCATGATGATGCCACACATTTGTCTCTGTAGTCTCACTGGGTTGCGTTTTAAGTCTCCTGACTCCTGAGTCTCATAGCTGAGATAAATTTCCGATCTCCATCAGGCTCTTCCCCTGCCATCTCCAAACAGGACAAGATGGATACCTAGAGGATGGATGCCAATTGTGCCCTTCTGACAGTGTCTGAACTCTGTATTTTACGGGATCAAGGATTGGCAAAAGTCCTAAATCCTTCTTTGCATAAAGCTCTCAAGAACTCAGGAATGCCCATGCAAATAAGACTTCCAGAACAATCTCTGTATTCTGTTCTTTCCCAAGATAGATTTGCAAACTCAGTTTTGATAATGCCCCCGGGTTATATTCCTGTGGGCCAATATACATATTTTTTTCTCTGCTTATCTCATCTTCACAGCCAGATTTCAAACCCCTGGGGACCGTTCTGGTAGTCAGCCTTCAGTGGATGCCCTTGCCTTGGTAGAAGCTCAATGAGTCCTTGCTGATCTAGTTTACACCCGTTAAGGCTGTGAAGTGCTCCTAAACTGAAAGACTGGTTGTCATTTTACAGTCACATTCTTTGTGTTTTAAAGAGGATCTGCCATTATGATTTGCTACTGGGCATCTGGACTTGGGCCTTTTATACTAGAGCATATCCGCCATTCATGTGCATAGAAATCATTTGGTGATCCTGTTAAGATGTAGATTCTGACTCAGTAATTCTAGGGTGGGATCTGGGATTCTGCTATTTTAATGAGCTTCCTGGGTGATACCCATGCTGTTAGTCTGAGGACCACAAGGATTTTGACAATATTCATTTTACAGAAGGGAAAACAGAAGCATTAAGAGGTGTGGAGCACAAGGGAGAGGCCTTACTTGGAACTCTTAGGCTCTCATTGTGCTTGCTCAAATGCAGGGTCCTTTAGATGAGGTTTCTGGCCCCTTTCTCTCCTCACTTCTTAACTCAGGCTCTGTTTTCTTTGGCTCTCCAGACCCTACTTGGAGACTCAAGGCCAAAAGTCGACATTTTCATGACAGTCCCGCTGGAGCCCCACCAGAGTTCAGAGGAAGGTTAAATTTGCTCTGGCTGGGTTGCTGACAATCATTTTTGGGTGCCTAAACTCCCAGACTTGGAGATGGAAATATAATATCTCCCCAAGGAAGCATTTTTATTGAGCCATGAATAAGAGAGCATGCAGTTTGTTGAGTCTAATTTCACTCTACTCTCTCCGTGTGGCATGCCTGCAAGGAAGCGGTGCTCATGGCTGGGTGATTTCAGAAATGTGGCAGGAGCTAGAAAAAAATTGGAACCTGTGTTAAAGTAGAGAGCTATTTATAGCTGCATAAATGGCTACACTGAGCCTGTGCTTCTTTTGCTATTAGCTAGGATTTTTAAATTATGAGATGATTTGTTTAAGAAGTAAACATAGTTAAGAGTCTCTCTCTCTCTTTCAACTCCTTCAGCACCACCACTAAAAAAAAATACACTTATTTACAAAATGACAGTTGGCAAAGAATGATCAGGAAAGGACACATCTGCCTGGTTTTAAAGTTTCATTCTAATGTTCACTGCAGAGAAACAATATAGATCGTAATAATGCAGGTGACGTTACCTAACAAGGCCATAGGATTGAAGATATTTCCCTAGGATTGTTTTAATAAAAGTCTGGAACATTATTATTTTAGTTGCTGGAGGAAATTTTCTCCCCTAACAGGAGCAACAATTATTGGCCCTGTATGTTTAATAGAATCTATAGAGATTTTACCTCCAGGGAGCCCCAGGGAAGAGCACCTTTTAAAAAAGTGCAGCTGAAGCAGTTTGCACAGATGCAATAATTCAATACTAAATTAAAAAAAGAGTTATTCTGAATATTATATGTATATTAACTGGAATATAAGAAATGTTAATGTTTAATTATTCTACTATTTAATTTACGGCTTTTAATCCTAATCCATAGTATAGTCCAAATGGAATAAGGAGGCTATAGCAGCAAAGGGATAGTGGGAAGTTAGATTTATTCACTAATATTTAAAAATGTATTTTCTTCTCCTTACCACACATAAAATGTAATGTCTGATTCTTATATTCCCAAACACCTAAAATTATTAGCCTTCTCTCTCTTCTTAGTTCATCTACTAGCTGAATTTTACCAATATAACCACAGGAAAGAGCTTCCATTTCTGCATGGAACAAATCTTTTAAAAAAATAAATAAAGGGAGGACATACATTTTCACAGCACCATAACAGGTGCTTGGGGGTTCATACATCTTGCCTAATTCAGACCCTCTGTTTGAGTGGTGGTCTTTTTTCAACAATAATTTTTAATCAGTGTACGCTTTACTAGAACAGAAAAAAAAATTTACATTGACTGGACAACCGCAAAAAGAATTATATGGTGTTTTGCTACCTGTGAGTAAATAAATATGTTTTGGCATTCCTGGATATCTGATCCATTAAGTGAACCAAAACAACCATTCATCCTGCTTTTTTTATGGTTTAAATAAATTCTAGAAACCTATTATAGCACTCAAGGGTGAGTACTTCTGTGGTTTAAGCTGCAGGAAATATTATTGTGTAGCATGAAGTATAGCAAATAAGATGTCAGGAGAAGGGAGTTCCTCCTCTGATCTACCACTTACAAGTGGTGTGACCCTAGGCAAGTCACTTTGCTTTTCTCAACTGTAGTTTTCTTTTCTGCAAAGAAAGAAATTTCATCCACTTATTCAACAAATATGTACAATTAACCTTTGAACAACACGGGTTTGAACTGTGCAGGTCCACTTATACATAGATTTTTTTATAGTGGAGTACTGTAAATGTATTTTCCTTATGATTTTCTTAATAAAATTTTCTTTTTTCTAGCTCACTTTATTGTATGAATACAGTATATAATACATGTAACATACAAAATATGTGTTAATCAACTGTTTATGTATTGGTAAGGCTTCTAGTCAACAGTAGGCTATTTGTAATTAAGTTTAGGGGTAGTCAAAAGCCATGTGTATGTTGGGGCCCCTGACCCCCACAATGTTCAAGGGTCAACTATATTGAGCTCCTGTTGTACCAAGTACATTCATGTTTTAGGAACACTTTAGTGAACAGAAAAAGCATGGACCCTGAACCATATTGGTCTAAATTTTAGACTCTAGAACATAGATAATACATAAATTTCTTCCCAAAACTGAGACTTAATTCTTCATTTATTTCCAGAGCTTCTTAGAAGGTGAGAACTTGAAGTGGCAACAATTAAGGTAGAGAGAGTTGGGGGGTTTTAGTTGTTTTATTTTTTTGTAGCGTTTCTCTTGCTTTCACAATTGACAGTATGGGAATGTCTGTGCACAGGTATGGAAAAAAAAAGGAGTGGAAGTTTTTTCTTTTTTGTATCTCTGATGACTCATTTCCACCCAATTCCTTTCTACATCTGGAGCCTTCAATGCAGGTCTCATGAGACCCTTGAGACATTGCTATTCTTAAGTCTCACCTCTTCTGAACAGGACAGCAAATTATATTTTGCACTTGTAAACGAGTAGATAACTCTTTCAAGGTGAGACAAAGAAGGAGACTTAGAAAAAGTTTCCAATATCACAGAGAAGTCTTCTTTCATTAAGACCACCTTATCTCTTCACCATACCACTCAGCATAAGAAAATAAACTTGGTTTTGTATTCTTAAAAAATTAAATAGCAAATGGAAATGATTCTGGTACCTCAAACTGGTACCAACAAGCTTTGGGAAGTAAGAGATCCCACTCAGTTCAATCCAATAGTTATTCTTTGCATATTTATTTGTATGCCAGGCACTATGCTCAGATGCAAAAAGGAAACTGACCAAAGTCCCTCCCCTGATAAATTTTCTGACTGGTGATGGAAAGATGTGGAGGAAGTCAGAATATAATCTGACATTTGAAAGTAGAAAAATGTGAAGGGTGCCATGCTAAAGGGAAAATCAAAGCAATTCATCCTGAGAGAGTCAGGGAATGTATGACAGTTAAATTTATTTTTGAACTGGATGCCTGTGACATGTCCCCACTGCCTAATGGGATAAGTTACACTTCATGGGACATCAGTCCAGGCCCTGGACTTGGCTGGCCACCCTGAGGCAAAATCCTAGTGAGAAGCAGAGATCAATGTGAGTCCAAAGCTCCTCTGCCCATTACCACCAGCTCACAAAAAAAACTCCTTTGAACACTATACCCAGACACCATCTCAGGAGGTCCAGGAAGGGAAGCAGAAATCTGAAAGGCCAATTTACCCCAAAGAGACTGAGGAAAATAAAAGATACCATTTAAACCAGAAGAGAACCGAAAGATATTAATTGTCAAGTTAAAGTACTCCAGCACCTCTGCTACCAGGGGAGGGGAGTTTATGAGGAAAAAAGAATCAATTACAGAAAATAAAGAAGCCAAATGTTCTCTATACATCTGAATTGCATTTGTTACATTTTAAAACCTGTCATGTCTCCTGCCACATTTTAAAACCACCCAAAACTACACATGCCCAAAACAGAAATCATGGAGATTTCTCATCCACAAACCAGGGCCTTGGACATTATTTTTCTGCAGCAGTGGCACCCCCATCCATTCAGATCTAAAATCTTAAAACCTATGAGTCACTTTGCCTTTCATAGGAAACCCACCCCCTAATGATACTGAGTTTATTTACTAAATATATCTTGAATTTTTCCATTTTATCTCTCTCTATAATCACTATATTTTCTCTCTGGCATTTATTTCTCTCTCTTTTCCATATTCCAGCCAGAGATAACACTAAAAATGCAAATGTGATCTAATCACCACCACCACCATGTATCCCCTCCCCATCTATCTTAGAATAAAGATTAAATCCGTAATGCCTCCCTTTCCAGTACTACTTGTCTCCTCTTCTCTGTGCACTCACACTTCCTTTTCTGTCCTCTGGGGTCTGCATCCCTCACACTACACTGTGTGCCTCACTGTGGAACCTCTTCCCACACTATCCCTGGTCCCCCAGTTAATTGTTATCCTTCCCTGAGATCCCAGCTTCTTCAGAGACGCCTCTGGCTCCCCAGCCCAGGTGAGATTCTGCTATACGCACTCACACTACGAATACCATGAACCCTCCTTTCACACATCTCCCCTGAAATAGGTAAAGCCACATCTAACTTTGCATCCCAGACCCAAGGCTGACACTCAAGAAAGAGAATTAATGAATGGATCTATTCTCTTTCTAGTGGATGGACTTTTCCTGAGGTTGTCTCTTTCACCTTTCTAGTACAAAACTGATTTTGGAAAATCTTAGCTAACTTCTTTTATTTCCCCTCTCCAAACTACTGGTTAAGGTAAACAGAGACCACAGTAGGAAACAGAAAATAATGAATATATTGTTGTCTATTTCCATAAATTCTAGAGGACAGCTCCTAAAAATATGTTTTTCCCTCTGTTAATAACTAGACGATAAAAGATACAAGTTTGAAAGGAATTTATGTCTGTCTACAAAATTGTCAAGGAGGCTGATTGAGGCTGAAATTACAGCACAAGAATTTCAAATCTAACTCCCCCACACTGAGGGAACTTTCCCTCCTCCTTACAACCCTATTTTAATTGCTTCCTTCTAAAGTTTCAGTAATTTTCTCTTGCATTATCCAGCTCTTGTACTAAATGCTGAAATGAGTATAATACTTACTCTAACCTTGGTAAGTAATGTTCAGGCAATCATTTTCAGTTCTAAACATTAAGTTTCAGTTTGGTACAGACTGCATGGTTGGGTAATTCCAGTACTGCCAATAATGAGAGCTAGCTAGAAACTTACTTCATGTTTTGACCAGACCCTGATTTATATTTGTATAAGTGAGTTATACCTCCAATTTTTTATTTTAAGTTGGTATAGTCTTGCAGGCACACTGGAGGCTTGAATCCAGTCTCATCCACAAAGGACCTGATTTCAAGTGAAGAGAAGCAATAACTGCATCATTCCAACCACACATACCTCATTTACTTTATTTCTATATGAAAATGTTCTATGCTCTAGCCATGGATGGATACCAAGATGGGGGAGTCTTGCGTTTCTCATCAAGGTTAGCTGTTTTGGCCATAAGGATGACAGGAGATAAGCGGAAACTATTCCTGGCTTTAGTCTTTGTGGCTACTTTAAATCTTTGCAACTCTCCACCTCCAATGAACTGTCGCCACTACAGAGTACATTTTCTGAGTGCTCTGGGTTAAGACCATGTAGACAGAAGCAGAGGCAGAAGTCCCAGGACAAACTTGCCCCAAACTTGCTCCAAGGTTCCTAATTGAATGTTTATGTGTAGGAATGTCTGTGTCCTGAATTCAGAGACAGGCAAGCCCATGTACTAGCCACAGGTTTCTCTCAAAAGGTGGACTCCCTTAAAATTAATTCTATCACTCCCAATGCCAAGTGATGTGGGACATTCAGAGAACACTAGTGGTAGCAGCTCGTAATGGCCATTGACATTCATTCCCTCATAAATGAGCTCATTTTCCCTCAGTTGCTTCAGACAGTAAAGTAGAAATATCAAAGTTTCTTGCTATACCCACCAAAAGTTTTGTAATTATGACTAAGCTTAAGTCAGCTTGCTTTAACAAAGCCATGGCTGAAAGATGACATGCAAAGACTGAGAATCACTTACTTGGGCAGCTTCATAGAAGGAAGCCTTCAAAGTTATGCTAATTAGAGGTATTATAGCCTCAAGATAAAAGCCTTCTAATGAGCTAATTTTATAGACACAGAGCACTTCAATGTTGAATCAGTCCGCACTCAGGCTGCATACTTGGGGCTGTGTGTATTTGTTTCTACATCAGCACCTCTTTTACACCTCTTTTATACTAAAGAATTTGCCCTGACTACCAATCAAGATACTTTACCAGAAAAAAGTACATAATGAAAAAAATGCAAGAGAAAGGACTTATAAATCTTGACATGGTATTCCCTTTTAGGAAACAGGAAAAGTTAGAGGCAAACAGCCCAGAGAAAGAAAACCATAATTGGTAAAAGTCATTCACTCTTTCCCTCATTCAAGGATTTACTGATACACAATTATGTAAAAGTTATCATAGTTAGCTGTGTGAGCTGCTAGCCCCCCAAGGAGCATGAAAGATTCAACTTATCAAGGTGAAAGTTGATAAAGTGCCAGGACATCCTGCAAAAGAACCTGAGAAGAGGCAATTAGAAAGGAGAGAAATGTGGGAGGTAAGAGGTGGGAGCTGGAAGGGGTCAGGGCTGAGTCGGAACCTGAGGAAGAGCTCACCAAACAAAGGTGTGCAATGGAAAAAATGTCTCTGCAACCACAACCAAGAAATATTGGAAGACAGCTAGATGGGAAGCAAGAACTAGAGAAATGTGGGGATAGACTGACACTGTTAAAGGAAACCTGTTTCCAGATGGTATCAAGAGAATTTTAAATATCATAAGGAAAAAAAAAAAAACCTGTTCTCCAATATGCATCTCAGACCACATGTTGAATAGGATGAAAATAGAAACTTTTTCCTTTTTGAACAGTGATTCTTTTAGGCTTGATCCAGGTCCATGGCACAGAATTGGATGTGGGAGAATCCAGGGACCCTAGAGTGGAATTTGGACAAAAGGTAATTCCTCTGGAATGTAGTTATAAGGTCATTCTGGGTTTAATTTTCAACTCTTTAACTTTCTGAGGAATTCTGATACTATAAATTTCTAAGGATGAAAAAATAGCCCTGTTGAAAAGGTAGCATATGGGGAAAGAATTTTGATTATGCTTTCTTCAAATATGAAAGTACTTCTTCAGCTGCAACATTCTGGACTCTTGAAAATGTAGTTGATTCTTATAATGTCATGAAAAAGGAAACTGCAACAGATTGAAGCGAGACAAGTTTTAGCATTATTTGAGGACTTAACAGATCAAGTATTTTAAAAAGGAGTTTGGACCAATATCAAAAATGAAAGAGGGAGGGCAACAAAGAGAAAAATTATTTTAAAGTGTATTTAGGATCCACGTGTCTATAAGCATGCTCTTACTTGCATTTTTTGGTTGTTTAGGGAGTTTATGAAGTCTTAGCTGGTCCTAATTGTTGCTGAGGTTGTAAAAACACTTTCAACTGTCCTCACTCTGGGGAGGAGTTGGCATGAATAGGGAGGGATAGAGACTAGGAGCATAATCAGAAGTGTAGGTAACCTGCTTTGGGTTCAGTCTATGTCTCAAGTTAATGCCCACTTCAAAGAGAAAAGATTTACTGAAGAAACAAAACCTTTTACTGAAGGAAAAATGTACATGAGATTCATTTGTTACTTAAACTCTCCCACCTGTATATACAGACCTGAGTCTGTATATAGAATGCAATAATTTGTTCTCCCACATCATATCTGCTCTTAAGGAGGATTGCATTCTGGTATGCAGACAGCCAGGAGACAAATCCAATACAGGATGATGATGGTGGTGGTGGTGATTGATTATGGGTAGAGTTTTGTACAAGGTACCTTGGAACATAGGACAGAAATCCTCTACATCACCTGGAAAAGGCAAGGAAACTGAACAGTTCAAAGGCAGGTATCATTTGAGATACATTTAGAAAGAAGAGTAAGTGTTTCCCAGTTGACCAAGCTGAAAAGAGGGTCATTCCAGGCAGAACATACAGAGAAGCCTATGTGGTTTAGGGTATTCAGAGAATCAGAAATGGTTAGGTACAGGAGGTTGGTGAAAGGCAATGACAGGAGATGCAGGTGAACAGGTGGGGTGGGTAGAGCCCAGATTATTAAAATGATGTTATGGAGTTTAGGTTTTACCCTATAGATGATATAAAGATATGGAAAGTTCTTAAGAGGAGAATGACATTCCCACATTTTCAGCTTTGGAATACATTTTAGCAATGAGTCTGTCAGAGCCAATAGTTCTCCCATCATATTGATCAGTCAGGATAAGATTTCTCAGTAGCTTTTGAGCTTACCTTCAATATGTCAAATGTTCAAGCTTTTCTCAGAAGTTTCTGAATCAAACTATATGACTTGCCCCTAGAAAATTTCTAGCCTTGATCTCCTTAGGTAAGTAAATGTAAATAGATATTGAGCTCCAGAGGAACAAAAAATTAACTCCTGGGAAAAACATATTTATTTTTCTATTCTTACCTACTGGTAAAGAGGGACCATTTGCAGGATCATTCATTTTCCTGGCTCCACTATTAGGAGTACTCACGGTGTCTAACCTAGGTCTAGTTTAGTTTAACTGACTGCAACAATTACCAAGAACAACACATTTTTATAAAAATCACCTTACTCGCCAAGTCCCTGGAATTTGTTGTTGCATCAGGTTGCCATACTAAGCAAGAAGGAGGAGGTTAAATTGTCGGCTATTCTTAGATGACATTGTCAGGTCAATAACATCCCCAGATCCAAGGATAGTATTCATGAGACTATGGGAAGTACCATATCACTGCCCTGTGGTTCTCAACCTTAAGTTATGTCATGGGGCTATAACTGCCCTGCTCATGACTTCTAAGAGTGGGAAGCAAAGTGATTTGAGGATTACAAAAGAAAGCCTCTCTACTCATGAGAAGAGGAAATCAAGTGTGACAGTTAGATACAAGTATTCTTAGAAACAGGCTCACATGATTTGTGTAGAAGTTATGAAGAGCTGTTAGTGAAGTCTAGTGTTTTTCAATCTCTCTGGGTGAAGTGTAAAAACTTCCTCACCTCTAGGATGAGTGGAAGTCTTCCTACATTATATCTGAGTTAATTTGGGAATTGTGTGTCTTCTTGCAGAGAGATACAAGATTGCCTTTGTCTTTATAGTTTCAATGGTTTTTGAGCTTTGGAGTTGGATCTGAAAGTGGAAAAGTGAAAAAATCATCAGTCTAGGGGTCAGAAAGCCAATTTCAGTCCTGGTTATGCCACCTACAAGTGGTCTTGTGGGGTCATTGGATCTCAATTGAACTTGGGGATTCTGATTTTTAAAACTGGGACATTACTCACCATTCCTGTTAGATTCCTTCTGCTAGAGGATGCTATGTGGGTCTAGAGACAATGTATAAGCATCAGCCTACTATTTTAATAGATATATAAATATAAGCATCAGTACTAGTAATGGCCAAAGAGGCCTGTTAAGATGGTATCTGCTCAGAAGAATATATGAGGTCATGGAGTTCATATTAATAATCTTTGAGGGCCTGAATGAATGGTACAAGTGATGAGAAATTGGAAGGTTTTAATTTTTCTCTTAAGAACTGAGATTTTGGCAGGAGAGTTTTCAGGCCTTCCAACTTAATGAAACTACAACTTTGATGTGGTAATAGAAGCTAATTTTACAGACTGGCCTTGAATTTTAATGATTCGCAAAAGAAGCCCTTAAAGATAATGTAGCTAAGAGGCTACCGTATGAAGTCAGGCATTAGACTGAACACTGCTTCCTTCTTTTTGGTAATCAGCATTTGGTTGGCCCAGGTGACAGCAATCTTGTTCCCTGATGTTTACAGCCAGAACATCAGCACGATAACATCAGATTGAATGGAAAAGACCACATAGATAAGTTGGGGAGAGAAATCACACAATTTGAGACCCATTAAATTTACCATATACAAATTAGAACATGATTATCTCCTTGCCAACATAAGCTCCCCTCTCCTGAGTTTTCTTTTAAATATATAAATGTGCAATTATTGCTGGCCTTTTTTTTTTTTTTCTCCTTCCTTTGCTCCAGTATCCAAATGGTTGTGAAGATCTAGATAGTATTGCTGTAGGTTGGTTTTGCATCCTCTCCTCGAAAGGGAGAGGATCCAAAGGCCCCCCAAGGACTCACAACACTCTTTATGGTGATCCAGACTTGAGCTCCAGACCCAGATAGCATCTGGAAGTCTAGCTCCTGCTACACTGTGAAGAATTCAATAGGCCAATGAACTAAACTTGGAGGCTACTCCCAAATTTTTGTTTCCATTGAGAGCCCCTTCTTGCCATCCTGGCAATGACTGCCTTGCAATGACCTTTTCAGCACCCTCCCTCCTCTTCTACCCATCAAGAATATGCCCTTCTGTTTGTGTCAACTCCCCACTTGCCTCTTGATTCAAAGAGTTCAGACTCTCTACCAACAGAATAAAACTTCATTCTTGCCTTTTTGAGATTCCCCTAGAGCTACAGCAGTTTTAACCACAGAAGTGGTTTTGTCCATAACTTCAGCTATTCACTCTTGCTTCAAGGGTCTGGGAAAAGGTCAACTGGATTGTTCTCTACTCTTACTTTACAGTGCTTAGTCTCAATCTGGTTTCCTGGCCACCTCCTCTTTTCTTTTCCCTGGGCCCATTACCAAATACTAGGTCTGGTTTTCACTGCATAAGAATTTGGGGTGGGGTAAGGGTGGTAATGTTACAAATGAACCAACAATATAACTGTTATAAGTGTTTTCCCAGAATTTGAAAGGTTACAAATCAAGACATGTGGTTACTAACTGTAGAAACAACTAAAACCAAATCTAAATTGCTGGATCCAAACTCTACCATCGTAATCAGCATAATGTGGTCCTTCCTCAAGTTCCTTCTGTCCTTTGGAAGTACTTGGGAGATTCCATGATCCTCCCCTGATGGGTGTCCACACTGCTCCCTTGGACACAATGTTTCCAGGCCCTGTCCTGTGGCTCCCTAAGCCTGTTCTACCAGTGTTACAACCGCTGTGTTCCCAGGACACTTCACTCCAGTTCTTCCTTTTCTGTTCCTACTGCTGCACTAGCTTCCCCCATGTGGGAGCACATTCTCCAAAGAAAGATTTGTGGACTAAGTCTTGTTGTGATAAAAGCCAAGAGGTAGGTAGACTCTGGCCACCGTCCCAAAACTCATTCCCCTGTTCACTCACTGTAATCCTCATACCTGAAAAATGAACAAAACCATACCCATCTTACAGGGTTTTTATGAGGATCTAGTAAGATAATATATGGAAAAGTTTTAACACAGGGTGTGGCACATGACAATGACTCAATAAGGAATATGAGCTATGCACATAGTCATCAAGGGAAACAGTAGAGAGCAGTATTTATTAGCACAGACTCTGGAACCAGACACTCCAGGCTTGAATCTTGGCTTTACAACTAATTAGCTCTCTGACCTTGGGCAAGTCATTCTATCTTCCTGTGCCCTTTTCCTCATCTGAAAAACGGTGATGCTGGTGATGATGATGATGCAAATAGTAACGATGATAAAACTCCTTTCATGTCACGGGGATTAAGAGAGCAAATATATGTAGAGTGCTTAAAAGAGTGCTTGGCACACACACTGTCCATGGTATTTCGGTGTTAGGTCTTACTGCTATTGCTGTGGTTGTCTCCACAGGTAGCAGAGGGCTCAGCGACTGTTTTCACAAAGGACATGAACACATGGCCTGCTCTGAATCAGATTTTCTCCATTCTGCATGGCTCCATCCTGGCCTCCTAACTGTCTTCACCATGTCATCGCCACCACCAGAGAGTAATTCAGGATGCGTCAAACCAGTCATATTTCCACTCCTAAGAAGTACAACATCCAAGGACTGGAGCAGGTATTCTCTACACACATCTGAATGCACCACAAACCCAGAGAGCACTCCCCGGTTACTGAAGTAGGAATCAAACAGACAACTGAGCATTTCTTCCTCCAACAGGTACTACCAATGCTCAAAGATGAGGGTCTCTTTCATGTGCTTCTGTTTTCATTCTAGCCAGGTGACTAACGCTACATCCCCACCTCACTCCCCTAATTAAGCTGTTTCTTTTCTACCTAAAGATGCAAGGAAGATAAAAAATGTGGCTCAAGCTCCTCATAAAAATACTAATGTTAAGCTTCATATATATTCCCATTTTGACAAGTGGTGTAATCATTTTAAAAGAAATACTTTGGCAGGTCACTGAAATCTACAGTACCCACAGTGCCCCAGAATAGATTCTGATCGCATTGTTAGCTTTCTTTCCATCTAATTCCTGTTTAAAGCTCTGATGGTGCACAGGCTGAGCTTCTTTAACACGTAGTGTAGATTAAAGGCAAGAAAATTTCATCAACAAAGCATTAAACTTAAATATCTAAATGCTAAAGGGCTGGAAATTCAACCTAATTAAAATGGCTGAATGCAGAGTCACAATTAAACAGTGAGAGAATTATGGAAAAGTAAATATTTACACACACATTGTACACTTATTAGGGTTTACAAAGAAATGCTTCTCATCTGCACAGCTTTCCTTTGTAATGATACTGTTATGAGGCAATAAATGTGGTTATAGTTAATAACAGATGTTAAATGGCATAATTCATCCACAAACCTTACTAATTACCACAGAAGCACAAGACAAATGTACAGCATCATATGGGAGGTACTGCTTATCTGTTAGTTTATAAACTGAAAAAAGAAAGGTCACCTGTAGAAACAGAAATGCTTAGAGTAAAGCCTTAGCTATCTAAATGAAAAATTTAAACACTTTAAAATTACAACAGGCTTCCCCTTCTAGAGAGTTCATGCTTCATTCAGAGACAACAAATTGGCCTAACTGAGTTTGAGTTAACTTGGCCACTCTAGTGATAATCATTTTCTAAATTAGTTTAGGGAAAATGTTCCATATTTTAAACTGTATTACGTGCTGCCTTTAGAATGATGCTTACCATCAATTATTTCATTTTCCTTCAACCCAAACGTCTCTCTTTACAAGGGCACTGGGACAAGTAAGAGGGGAAAAAAAAAAGCAGAGTATAAGGTCACCTGGAGTTATTTTATTTTACATAGATCATATAAAGAGCTCTGAAGTACAATGCTTAAAATACTTTTTCATAATACATTTGGGAAGGCTGATGGAAAAAAATAAAATGAAGGCATCTTTTGTTTTCCTCACAAAAGCTCAAAACCCAGATAATCATTGTGAAAGTCCACACCCTGTTAACATAGTTGACTTTCATTTTAGTCTGTAATGTTATTCAGTTGTTTCCTTCACTTCCATGTTGTCTTAATAGTGGTGCCCTTTGAAATGTTTGCGGTTGATTTGCACCATAGTTTACAAAGCTTTACTTCTTGGATTTAATTTCTATTGGTCTTCAAAACCAAAGAGCTTGCTTTCCATCTTGATTCAAATAAAGCCAGGATGCTGAAGTTAAAACAGCAGAAGTTTCCAGGGCTTTTTGGTTGTACAAACACACATCTGTGCACACACGGACACACAACATACAATGAGAGAGGGGCTAGAGGGATGGAGGGAGAGAGAAAGAGAAGAGAGACTGGGACAGAAACAGAGAGACAAACAGTGCTTTTCTTTTTTTTCTTTTTAAGATTTTATTTATTTGACAGAGACACAGCGAGAGAGGGAACACAAGCAGTGGGGAGGGGCAGAGGGAGAGGAAGAGGGAGAAATAGGCTTCCCACTGAGCAGGGAGCCTGATGTGGGGCTCGCTGGATCTCAGGATCCTGGGATCATGACCTGAGCCAAAGGCAGACGCTTAACGACTGAGCCACTCAGGCGCCCCAGTACTTTTCACTTTCTATGAGCTAGAAACAAATATACCAAACCTCAGTTTTCTTCACAATGTTAAATTGCCCCCTTTTATCATGGAAAGCCTGATGGTCAAGTGATTTTTTTTTTTTAATGCCTTTGGGTAAAGCAACCTTATGTCCTTTTTTTTGATTCCCTGGAGAATAACTTCCCCAATAAAACAGAAACCTGACAATAAAAATCAATGTATATCCATCACTATAATCATTTGAGTCAAAGGAGAATGTTTTTATTTCTTCCATATTATCTTTTGAAACAATCTGGAAAGAATGCTGCTCAGGAAAAAGGCAAAGTCAGTTGATTCTAGGGATAGAGACAATGGCCTGGACCAGTGTTTCTCAAACCTCAGAGTACCTCGGCATCACCTGGCAATCTTTTTAAAGGACAGACCCTGGCTCAAGAGCTCTGCAGGAAGCCTGCCCTCCTGCATACCTAGCACGCACGCCCCCAGGCCAGGCTGCTGCTGCTGCCCGTGGGCGGCACCGGGCGGCGGAAAGGCCCAGAGGGGCACTGGTAGTCTCATCTAAATCTGGTACCCCCACAATCCTGCTCATCAGTCACAGAGTTCTGAAAAAGGAAGCAAAGTGAAAGTTCATACTGAGCCTTAAATCAGAAAGCTGGAAGGGTACTTAAGGGGAACCTGATTTATTTCCCATCACATGGTGTTCTCTAGTATCACATAGAAACCATCCCAGATGGCTGAAAAAGTATGTTTGTAACAGTCTCCCTTGAAGACAGCCTGCAACATTGCTTGGTAAGTTCATTCAGTTTTTAATAACCTCCATCACATTTAGCCAAAACTCCCTTTGCTATATCATCAGCTAATTCTTAATGTCCAGACCTCATTAAGGCAAAAAATTCCTCTAAATAATAATCCTTTATGAACCCAAAAACTATTCACTAATATATAATCTCATAGTTTCCATTTTTTACACTAAGCTATCTCAGATGGTTTAGCCTTTTCTCAGTGGGGTATTTCTTGACTCTTTAATCATCTGCGTAATCTTAACCTAAGTGATGTCATTCCCCCTAGAGAGTAATTTATTTTATCCTCAGTTGAAAAGCATCCACCCTCTTCTTTGTTTTCATTCTTTCAACCCCTAATGGCCTACTTCTTTTCAAGAATTTCTATATCATCTTTATAAATCAATACCATCTCCTTAATTCTTAAGATCTTTTAGTAAGTAATCGCCAAAATCTCAGTGTTGTTATTTATTTGCAAAGAGACCACAGTTAAGATACAAAATTATCATCATATTGCACCTCTGATGTTTTTATGTTTTTTTGTTACCTCTGAAACAATCTAATAGTTCCTAAATCAAAATAGTTCCTAAAATATCCATATATGACATATGAAACAAGCTAAAATATAGAGACTTTTAAAAGAAAATATAACCTTTTTATATTTAGTTTTTTAAAAACAGCTTTAATGAAGTCTAATACACAATATACTGCAGATATATAAACATACAATTTGATACTTTTTTTTACCATCTTACCCATTTTTAAATGTATAGTTCAGTAGTGTTAAGTATATTCATATTGTTATATTTTTAGCTTTTTAATACAAAACCTAGCATTGAGTAGGTATTCAATAAGTAAAATGCATATCAGACACAATTAGATACAAATCCCTCTTACTAGCTCTGTGACTTTAGGCAAATTAACATCTTAGATTGAAAGTTTTCTTATATTTATTTTTTTAAAGATTTTATTTATTATTTTATATATAGAGAGAAGATAGTGTGAGTGGTGGTGGGGGGGGGCACAGGGAGCAGAGGAGAGGGAAAGAATGTCAAGCAGACCCCACACTGAGCATGGAACCCTGGAGCCCTATGTGGGGCTGGATCCCACAACCCTGAGATCATGACCTGAGCTGAAACCACAAGTTGGATGCTTAACCAACTGAGCCACCCAGGCACTCCTGTAAGTTTTCTTATTTTTATAACACAGATATAATACCTACATTATAGCTGTTCATACAGATTAAGTCAGATAATATCTATAATATGCCTTGCACACAGAGGGCATTCAATAAATAATTACTTCACTCTTCTCTAAGACTATCACTAGTACTTTGAATAGCATTTTCCACATTGCAAGCATTCAATAGATGTGTTGGATAGATGAATCAAAATATACAAATAATCAAGTTGAGTGGACAAAGAAAAATCTCTGGATTTAGTTAAGTCCCTATTGATAAATTCCTATCAATTCCTCAGACTTAGCTTTTAAAGGTTTCATTCCCAGGGTAAAACACTGTAACAAAACCAGATACCAGATTTAGGTGAGATTGTGTCTATCTAGGTCATGTGAATCATATTGGTATAAAAAGCCATATTAGAACGGCTTAGAATTTTTTAGAGAAAAGATAATGTAAATGAATTATATTGTATTACATAAAGATTATATCAATTTGGTGGAAGCCTTTATTTAGATAGGAAAGACTACGACCATTTTACCTAAAAGGATTTTGTTCAAAATAATACTGTCACAGTTAGCTGACAATTAAGGGGTAAGCCTCAAACAGAAGGTGGTAATAAGCAAGCTCAGACTTCTCAGTGCTCATATAGACATCTATTCACTGAAAGAACACATGTATCTTAGCATAGCCACTGATTAGTGGGGTAAATTTGGGTGTCCTGGGCTACCTAAAATTTTAATTTCTCATTTGTAAGATAAGAATGAAAATGAAAAGTTGTGTATGTATTAAATAATACAATATTTTATTACAGCCTTTATCAGTGTCCAAAAATTTTAGTTGTTTTCAGACTGTTTATGCAATATACATGTAGCCTCCTTCCTTTGTAACAAAGAAATTAGAATTCTTGAACTCTAAATCTTCAAGATATGATATATCCAATTATGCTTCTATCTAAAATAGAAACGAATGAATGGATTTGTATTTGTGGTTTCAGATTGAGTGATGATTTATGGCATTTGTTTTCATATAATAATGCTATTATTTCTAGGTTTTTATTATAAGCCTAGATGATTACATGATTATCTACTAGCAATTCTAGTTATAATTATATAAAAAATATTTCCCCCTAAAAGGAGCATAATTTTATTAATAATCAGGGAACATTAGTTTTGGTGATAAATGTATTATTAAAACTATAATTTCAGGAAAAAGCATGTAGATTTTAAAGCAAATTTGGAATGGTTTTGTCATGAATTTGGCATTAGCAAAATTGTTGGCAAGTTCTTTTAATTAATATTTTGAAGTTGTACAGACACATGGTTTAAAGGCAAATAGCTAATTCTATGTTAGGACAAACAATAAGTTCTCCAGACAAACCCCTTCCCCAAATTCCAACTCTCCAGAAGACTTTAAATCTTTTAGCTTATTCTTTTGGTATTTATCATCATATCTTTAAATAATTAGCATAACACACTACTCCAGCTTTTTTCCATTTTTGGCTTGATTTAGTGACATTACTTTTGAGGCAGCTTTATTTCTCCCCATACCCTTTACACATGTGTACACTTCCTCAGCCCCCTCATCCCAATAGAGAAAAGTCATAATTTTGGCTAGATCAATACCCAGTGCTTATATTGTTATGACTGTGTAAATGCTATGCACAGTTGAGCCGTGTAGTTTAATATAATTACTTTTATATTTTTCACACCTAATTTTTGTCATTTTTGTTGTTGACATTTGTTTCTTTTTCCTAAGATAATTTTTTTCATTCCTTAAGTTTCTGAACACTTATCACTAACATATCTAAACTCTCCTCCAGTTGAAAAAATTTCAATATATTCAGATTCATTAGGTATTTGGTCAGTGTTATTGACTGAATAAATCTCTCAGAGCCTTTTGACCTGCTCCAGTTTGCACTGGTTGTTCTCCAGACCTGATGTATAGCTCTCATCCTGGGAGTTCATTTCTTCCTTTTTAGGAGGATTGTATTTGTCCATCTCCTATGTTAGATTGCTTGTCTTCTGGATTTAATGAATTTATTGTTTTTGATTTATTCATTTTGTAGAGCGCATAATTCCATAACTTCAATAATTTGGGGAAGGTAAATTTTTGAGAACTTAGCTGTCACTAAATGAACTTACTGTACTTCTACACTTCTACACTAATTGATAGTTTGGTCGATATAGAACCATAAACCAGAAATCATTCTTCCTCAGAATTTTGAAAGTGTTGCTGTATTATCTTCCACCATCCAGTGTTGGGTTCGGGGGTCTCAAGCCAGTCTGATTCTTGTTTCTTGTATGACATCGTTTGTTGTTGTTATTGTTGCTATTCTCTCTGGAATTCATTTGATTCTTCCCTCTATCCACCATGTTCTGAAATTTTATAGTGATATGCCTTGGTATGGTGCTATTTTCATCTATTTTCAAGGCACAGTGTGAGCCCATTCTTTCTGGAAACTCATGACTTTCAGCTATAGGAAATGATCTTGAATCATTTATTTAACAATTTTCTACATTTCATTGCCTCTATTCTCTTCTTTTGGAATTTCTGTTATTCAGCTATTGGAACTTGCAGATTGGTCCTCTTCTCTTTTTGCTTTGTCCTTGTGGGTTCACAGTTTTAAAGATATGTATATCTTTACTATTGATTTAGTAGAGGGTTAGAAAGGAGTGCAAGTAAATGCACATGTTCAATCTACCACTTTTAATTGGAAGTCTCTATAACTAGTTGGCAACTATATACTGAAATGGAATATTTTAAAACCTCCTCTGTTAAAGTTTTATAGTCAAGAAGGATCCATCTCTTGTTTTTCTTTTTCTTATATTTGAATAAAATATCTTCTAGTGTTGTTCTCCTATGTGGAACAAAAGTATCAGTGGTAATGGTTGCCATACTGTAAAATAAAATACCATATTTTCCAAGCTTATTGAATCGCCCTGCAATAAATAGTTAACAAATACCTGTTGAGATTTTTGAGCTTTTTTAAACCTAGACTTTCTATTATAACTAATCACAGGGAAACTCAACTGGCCCTTTCAGGTCACAGTGATGAGACTTGGTTGTCTTTTTTGTGTGTTTAGCTACCAAGAACGGCCCTGTTTATGGAATATCCTTTGCTTTGGAAGTAAAGTCAGAACTGCCCTAGAGAATCAGCAATATTCCAACTTCTTAGAGAAGATCGTGAGACAGATCCTTATTTAAGAAGAGAAATACTTTGACAAATGCTTCCACTTTGCCTACTTGGTCTCTCTGAATGGCTCCCTTGGGCCCCTGCATTTCTGAGGGGTAAATATGAGGAGATCCGATTTTCTCTTGAAGTGTCACTGTTTATGACTTTCCAGTGGCATTAGGTCCTGTAATAACTTGTTGAAAGGTCCACAGGTAAACATAAAACAAAACAAAACCAAAAAAACCCTGGATTGACTTTCTGTTGGATTGCAATTCATGAAGCAACTTGAGCCAGATGATTTCCAGGTTTGCACTGCAGGTTTTTTTAGTTTTATTTAGTACTGCTTGTTTTCCTCTCAATCCATGCTCTACATATCTATCTTGTTTACCAACATTTCAAGTGTGGTTTCACAGATCCATCAAAATTTACAGTAAATTAGAAAGGTAATGTTTCCAAGAAGATTTAAAATTACTGGTAGTAAAATAGTGACCACAACCCAGATTGGACCCTCTGGAGAAGGCTGAGGTTTGCTTTTCCTGAAATGGTCATTTTAGATTGCGATTGAGGCAGCTTCCTGAGTGGTGAGTGAGTTAAGGAGAAGGACTTTAACGAGCCCATATGTTTCAAGTTCTGTAATTTCATCCTCTTGGTATAGATCCATCATGTTTTCTGAAAAGGTATTTTTATGTCTTTTTTTCCCTAAGCAACAGAAAATACAAAGCAACACAAAACACTGCAGTGGTGGTTTTGTTGTTGTTGCTTACAATTAAACATTTGTCAAAATAAACCTGCAATCTTGTAAAGGCAATTGAGAAAATGTTTTACATGACTACTTCAGAGGTTTAATTATCTTAGTGTTACAGATGTAAAGACCTCTCCCAAATTCTCTCCATTTAAGAAAAAAAAACTAAACGATACCTCCATTTTCAATATATAACCAAAATATAGTGACACACTGGTTTCAATTAAAAAGGCAGCAAGCTGTAAGTGGGTGTCAATTATTTGTTTATTTATAGTGAGGAAGAGAGAAGAAAGAAAACAAGGTTGGGGTAAGGGCTGTAGTCCAAATTTGCCAAGTTCCCAGGTGAGTGCTCTATTTGAATTAAAATATTGGTTTTGCCAGCTCAAGTCAATAGAGACTCCTTTCTCCACAATTCCATACAGTCTATAAAGAACAAACCTCAAAGCAATTCACTGGGTACATATTTGGTAGTTGAAGCACTCTATCTTGCAAGGCACATTAAAAGAAAAATAAAATACATTCAGATACCACTCCTTCCCAGCTGAATCTAATATGACCACAACAAGAAGTACAGAAACTAGTTACAGGTGAACCTCAAAAGGCTTAACTATCAGGTCAGCATGGACTTAACTAATCTGCCTCCATGATTTGTAAAATCGAATTGACTCCTCAATAAACTACAAGGCTAAGCACCAAATTAATGTGAAATGTTTCTTGAAATGTAGCTGTATTCCACCCCACTTAATTTTGAAGTTAACTCAATAAAAGAGGGATCTAATCTTTAATGTTCTTTATAATCAAACTTACTTTAACATGGGGAAAAAAATACACAATTTGAGTTTTTTTTCCATATCCCCTCCCATAAGTACTTTGGCCCTGTACAATTTTTATGTTCAAAATTACATGTAAGGCCATTTATTTTCTAAACATTTGATGCAAGATTTGCATGAGGATTCAAAATATTAATCAAAATTTCCCCCTACTCATTCCAAGAAAGAAATAAATTCCAGACTTAAATTGTGAGTAGAATTTTAGCTTAATTAGATGCATATGACCAGTTTTGTTGCCTAAATCCTACGAGTATTTCCAGCTTTGGATTTACAGAATTATTACATTTATAAACACAAAATACAAACTTAGACTTGCTTTAATGTTGGAATGGCATAAAACAGTTTGGCTGACTGAGCAGACACAAAGATTTTCTCCAAATGTTTCCAGACCACCAGTTTTCTCACATATGCCTACTGGGCAGGAGGCAGGAATGAGAAAAATACTGAAAGGGTGGACCGTAGACATGGTTTCCAATATTGCAGAACAAGCACACTGATAGGAGAAGGACTGATCCAAACAATTAGCAGTTCTCAGCATCTTCTGGGGTCTGTCTCTGGAAAAGTATGTGAATAACATACAGGTTTTTTTTTCCTCCTGCCAGTAGATACAGTCAGTTGAGACCAGCATCAGAAGGAAAACTCATTCAAAGCCTTTCAACCCATGAGAATAAGAAATAACCATGCACAAATTCTGCCCTCAAATCTTCCAGCAATGCTTTATGAGACCAGTGATGTACAGCATTAACCTTCAAGGAACTCAAGGCAGAGCATATAAGAATGCTGAAAAGGTCAGACCTTCACACCATAATTACTACCAAAAATTCATAGGATACTTTCTGTGTTAAAATTTTCCAATTATTCACACTTATAAAAACATCTAACAGCATTAAAGAGGAAAATGACTTTCTCTTCCAGTTTTAGGATAATTGGGCAATGCTAGTTGTGCTTGTTAGCAAATAAGCAGGATACACTCACTGCATCCCTCTTTTTTAACCTAAATTTGAAATACAATAGTGGCAAGGGTGGTTTTATTTGGTCTGAACATTATAAAAGCCTTTACATTCCTTTAGGGCATAAAAATAGAAATCTGAGACAAAAGCTTTGGAGACCACCTGGATTTCTATTCAGATATATGCTCATTCCACAGTGCTGGGAGCCATGTGGCTTGAAGTGGTTTTATTTTAATGAACTTGTCCCATTCTCATTTAGAAGACCCCTCATTTTCCAAGCCTCCCTGACACTGGTTTAAATTCTCTCCCTCTTCTTTGCCCAGTACTCAGGAAACTGGACTTGCTTCTGCAGAGTGTTGTAAAACTGTGCCCAGGTTTTCATACTAGATTGCATTTTCCACACACTCAGGACACAAGCAGGGGGATGCAATTTATATCACTAATATCCAAGGAATGGCAGGAAGTAAATCTATTCGACTTCTTGGATCCTTGTGGACCATGATTATTTTAAAGCAGGAGAAGCTTAGACCAAGATTGCACAGTTACTATGGTCTGCGAGGCAATCTGGGCTTTTCCAGTGTGGGAAGGACAAGGAAGGGGGAAAAAAAGCAACAACATGTATTTCTATTATAATTTAAAGATCACCTAGACTTACGTGAAGATGGAGCCTGTTACTGCAGCGTGTGTGTATGTGTGTGAGTGTGTATGAGTATGTATGTATATATACAGTATTTGCTGATGTGGGAGCAGAAGGCTAGCTGAGGACAGAACACAAGCTGTCACCCCGCAACACCCCCCAATTCCCAGGTGGGATCTGTGTGACATTTCTCAGGCACTCCTGGATGCCCTAAAGCTAAGGGAAGGGAAAAGCAAATGGTTAACTTATAGAGATTACAGTCCAGCAAGACATGAGTTTCCCTCAGTTTATAAAGGTTTTAGCGATTCATAAGAAAAAAGCAATCTTATCAATAACCTAACTTCCAGAAGGAAACTCCCAACTGTCTTAATGTTAATGCTTTACTAGAGGGAAGAACAAACTTAACAATGGCAAGGCCTCCAATATCTTGCAGGTTCTCTTTAGCATACAAAAATTCTTTTGAAAACCTCCAATTTTCCTTCCCCCAACGCCCAAGTATATTATCAGTGCCCCCCTCACAACCCTGATGCAGTGGCTCTTTCTGCCCAGGGGTCCTGTCCCTGTGCTTTAATAAAACCACGATTTTGCACCAAAGATGCCTCAAGAATTCTTTCTTGGCTGTAGGCTCCAGACCTCACCCCACCAAAACCAAACCTCACCTATATTCCAAAACTATACTATTTGCCTTCAAAGAAATTATACTCTATTGAAGAAAATAGATACCATAATGCTCTATCATGCAAGACAAAACAAAGCAACTATGATAAGCTTATATCAAAAGGTATCAGGGAAGCCTGGGGCTTGGGCAGAAAAATTCCATTTAGGGCTTTCAGGGAGGCCTCCCAGAGGAGCTGAATAAGATTTTGAAAGGTAGAAGCAGGGGTGGAAGGAGTTAATTAGCTGAAACTCTACAACTAAATAGAAAGCCACACTTGCCCACAGGAGAGTTCTTCTGTTCCATATTCAAATTCCCTCACAATGGTCACCAACTTGACTAAACTCATAAAATGCCACTGTTGTCAGTTCTGAAAAATATTACTGCTCCTATCTATAAAGGTAAGAAAGCAGAATTACATTACTTGCTATTTATAAAATATAAGAGCAATTCTTATCAGATTGGAGCTACAAGAAGAAAAATTTAATATTTGTAATGTTTATATAGAGATTTATCTCTGAGACACTCCTCTCATATACATTATTTCTTGGTATAATCTAATATTTGCTAGGAATCTTCCTCATGTTCAATACTTTTTAGAACTGTAATAAATAATCCAATTCAATTTAAAAAATAATAATGTTTTCCTCCAAATTCTAATAATCCTGTGATACAATCTGTCCCCAGTTGTGGTTACATGTAGTAATTTCCTCTCCTTTTCAATTTCTTTGTCAAGTTCTTTTCTTTGTCCCATTAATTTTTTTATATGTGATCTTTTGGTTCAAAGAGGTCATGAGAGGTTGGTCGGGTTCTTTAGAATTCATAGTTTCATGAGATCTTTTCAATTTATTTATTTAGTGTTCCAGATATTACTCTCTTGAAATATTACATAAAACAACTAATGGACATCATTGCTGACTGGGTCAGATGTTTCATTTGTACATTTAAACTGAACTGTAATAAATCTTATGTGAGGTTTTTTTTTTTTTTTCACTTTTCTTGATGCTAGAGGTGTAGGTATGGGGAGGCAAAGCTGCCGTTATATGTATTATATATATTAAAGCTATCTGCACCAGCAAACCTCTTTTCTGAAGTAAATTTCCTTTCTCAGCAGATGGACCCTTCCTTTGAAATAAATATTTAATTGCTGTGACCATTTGCACTCATAATTTTTGGTATAGATTTTAGCTATAACCATATTTGGATTTTCATGTCAGTCTTTTGCAAGTCTAAGGAGAAAATACTCATATGTCCAATTTAATACAAGCTATATATTTTTTCTTGTTAATGAATGTGTAAGTACACCATTCCTCAATTTCTCCTTCCCAGAAGCACCCTAGTTATCTTATAGGAAGCTGACTCCCTGCTACTTCACATATAATCTTGGGGGTTAGGTATTGGTCAGACCAACTATCCACTATGGACTCTCCTAACAATCAAAGTCTGGATCCTGGCTAAGTAGCTGTCCTTGTTTCCTGCATATTTTTTTTTATGTTTTGGTTCTCTGGTCTTTCAGTGATTCTATGAATCTTAATACATTTCCCATATTCCCCTTTTGATATTTTACTTAAGATAGACTAAGACAGTTTGAGTGGCTTGTAACAAAGAATCCAGACAGATATAGGAAGTATCATTATGAGAAGAAATCCACAGAAAAGAGGAATGTTGTCAAGGTCTTATTGAAAGGTTGAGAGGATTCAAAATCACACCTGTTAGAAGAACATTAGAAAGCACAATCCATTTTTAACCGTTTGACTTAAAATAAAAAGACCCTCAAAGTGACTACAGAGTACATAATAGTTTTGTATCTGTGTTATTTTCCTAGCATTTATAATTATGTTGTGGTATATGACAGAACTCCATTTTTTTTTTTAAGAAAATACGGAAGTCTTTAGGAGTAAAAGGGCATCATGTCTATAATTTCAAAAAAATTTTTAAAAAGTATAGCGAGGGGCACCTGGCTGGCTCAATTGGTTAAGTATCTGCCTTCAGCTCAGGTCATGATCCCGGAGTCCTGGGATCAAGCCTCTTGTCTTCTGGCTCCCTGCTCCATGGGGAACCTGCTTCTCCATCTCCCTCTCCCTCTGCTGCTTCCCCTGCCTGTGAGCTTGCTTTCTCTCTGTCAAATAAATAAATAAAATCTTTAAAAAAAAAAAAGTATAGTGAGGTGGATAGATATAAAGCAAATGTAGTAAAATGTTAACATTTGGAGGTTTGAGGTAATGAGTATTGGCAGCTAAGATTTCTTTGTATTATTATTACAAATTTTTTGTAAGTTTGACATATTATCAAAATTTAAAAAATTTTAAGACCCTTTAAGTTGTGGTGCATAATTTATAGGCTCATCTAATCCACTCTCCCTTTCTTTCATAATTTGGGAAACGTCCCTGAGAAGTTAAGAAAGTTGCTCAAGGTCACATTGTTCAACATTGGTAAAGGTTTATCCAAGGATAAAACAATGCAGAGAGCAGAATAGAGGTCTCACTGAAGTTCCAGTTGAAGAGGTCAAAGAAGAATCAAGTACAGGCCATAAGGAAAAGGTAAGAAAAGTTGGATTGAGAAAGGATCCATTATGGAGAGACAGAGCCTTGAGAGTCCCCCAAGGTGAGTCGGGAAAGGAGTGGGGGTGTAGGTGGCAGTGTGTCAGAGTGAGAAGTGCAGCTCAGAAGGATCCCAATACATGCATTTTTAGTGAATTTACTTGTCCTTGAAAACTGACACACTGGTTGCCCAATATCCTGGATGGAAAATGCAGGTGTCTGTCACAACATTTATAGACACAAGCAGTTGTAATATAGATCATAGCCTTGGGCAAGTTTCTTCACTTATGTGGCCTCAGTTTTTCAGTAGTAAAATAGGGATAACAGGACCTCATGGGTTTTAGTAAGCAATTACAGGTTAAGTGCTTATAATAATGTCTGGCACATACTAAATACTCAATAAATACAAAGTGCACAGTACATATTAACTATTAGCTCTGATGTAGGGGTGGATATATATCCCTGTTTTGTTTCTTCTAAGTATGTAATTTTACTTAAGTGTTAATATGTATATATTTATGTAATTTTGAGTTAGAGTTCTAGAAAAGGTATGAACTATCACCTGAATTGTAAGAATTGATCAGTTCCAGTGAGCACACATAATGTCTGTGTGTTGCAAAGAAATGGACTGACCAAAAAAATTCAGGAATAAAACTGAACATGCATACCTTAATCTCTTATCTCCTGGGATATGCTTGCTCTGAATGACCTTATTAACTGTTAAATAATGGTAATGAAAGTATACTCACTGAAATAAATAAACTAATGCAGAAGAATCTATGTTCCGACCAGGTTCTAGGTTCTGGGTATTCACTGGTGAACAACAGAAGTTTCTGCCTCCATAGCATTTATATTCTAGTTAGAGAGGCAGATAATAAACTAATAAAAAATGTAATATGGTAACAATAGTGTCATATAGTAATACATTCTATTTGGAAATATATAACAGGGTAAAGAAATCAAAGTTGGCAGAAAAGTGGTTTGTAGATAAAGGGAACAAAGAAGGCCCTCTAAGATGTGACATTTGAGCAGACATGAAAAGGGTGAAGTGTGAGTCATGTGAAGTTCTTTGTAAGAGTGTTCCAGGGAGGGAAAGACAGCATGTGAGAATGACCTTGGTGTGTTTGTGGAAGACAAGAAAACCATGTGTCTACACTGCAGTTGGGAAGAAGATGGGCTTAGAGAAGAGATTAGAGGAACAGCTAGGGGCCAAGTTGCATAAATTCTTATAGGCCCAGCTAAGGAGTTTGGCTTTTATTCTTGTTGGGCACAGAAGAAACAGGACCTGATTTGTGTTTTTAAAAGATCACGCTGGCTGGTTTGTGAAGATTTGACTTTGGGGAGGCAAAATGGCAAGCGGACCAGGTTGAAAGCCATATAATGGTGGCTGGGGCAAGGTGGCTAAAGCAGTGGTGAAACGGGGTCAGAATCTGGAAATACTCTGAAGGATTACTGGATTAGATGTGGAGTGTAAACAAAAGAATGAAATAAAAAAAAAATCTTAGATATTTGGCCTGAGCAAAGAGTTAAACAGTGATACCCTTTTCTGAGAAATTAAGACTTCATTTCTGGTCATGTTAAATTTGATATGCTTCCCTAAACATCTAGGTGAGTATTGTGAACAAATAGGATAGAAAAGTCTGAAATGCATAGAAGCAGTCAGAACTGCTCTTGAAGGTGAGAGGCATCTCTAATTGTGTCTAATGTTGCTAAAATATTGAAAAGATGGGAACTAATAAATGATCACTGACATCAGAAAAGTGAAAATTCTGTATAATAATAAAAATACTGGATTGATAGAATAATAACAAAAGCCTAATTGGAGCGGCTTAAGAGAAAGGAGGAAATAAAGAAGTGGAGGTAATGACAGACATCTCTTTCCAGAACTTGTGCTAAAAGAGGAGTAGAATCATGGGATAATAACTGGAGGGGAACCTGAGGTCTAATTTTTTTTTAAAGATGTGAGATATTTTTGTATGTTTATAAGTTGACAAAAATGCTCAATAGAGAGAGAGAAAAAAATTGATGCAGGCAAAAGACAAGATAATTGCAGAAGCAAAGTCCTTGAGTAAGAGAGAAGAAATAGGATATGGCTCTTAGAAGCAGGACAATCCATCCATTTTTTTTTATTATGTTATGTTAATCACCATACATTACATCATTAGTTTTTGATGTAGTGTTCCATGATTTATTGTTTGCATATCACACCCAGTGCTCCATTCAGTACGTGCCCTCTTTAATACCCATCCCAGGCTAACCCATCCCCCCATCCCCCTCCCCTCTAGAATCCTCAGTTTGTTTCTCAGAGTCCATCATCTCTCATGGTTCGTCTCCCCCTCAGATTCCCCCCCTTCATTTTTCCCTTCCTGCTATCTTTTTTTTTTTAACATATAATGTATTATTTGTTAATCCATCCATTTTAACAGGAGGAAGGACACAGTTCATAACAGTGGGATATTATACAGCAGTGAACATGTATGAGCTAAGTGTCATGGATGAATCTCACAAACAAAACTGAGCAAAAGAAGCAAGTAACAGAAAAATACATGTGGTATAATCATTCAAATCCAGGGAAATAAATTATATTGTACAGATATAATCTTAAGTACAAAACTTCTTTTAAAAGCAAGGAAATGATAAACACGAAATATAGGGTAATGGTGATAGATTAGGGCAGAGTGTATAGAGGTAGCTTCAAATTTCTAGTAAAGTCTATTTCATAAGTTGGAGGTAAGATCACAGGTCTTCATATTTCATGCTTCTTTGATACTTTGATATGCTACTTTGATACTTAGATACTTTGTATTAAATAATACATAATAATTTTAAAGTATTCTACTAGGATTTCAAAGTGGGTAGCCTTGGGAACATTCTATATGGCCCTACAACACATAGAAAGTATCTACATTGACTTCTGGGAGTCATTAACTTTAGAACATCAATGAGAATTCTGTGGAGTAATCACTGGAGCCTATAGACCCTCCGGCCATACTGGAAATATTTTTAATACATTTAGCTTTGTTGATAAATGATCAGTCCTACAACAAACCTTATCTCAAATTAGGAAAGATGATTTTCCAGTCTTCCCACACATAGCCAGCTGTCTTCCCTAGTTAAAAATCTGAGACAAGATGGTACTACTACTAACTTCATTTTATTCCCACTTTATAGGTTTTGCTCCCATCTTAACTAATATGTTCTGGCCAAGACTCAACAAAATATTGGATCTGTGTGTATAAAGTTAGGCAATAAATATTCCTCCCCACTCCTTCCCTGCCTCCACCTTCAGGACCTACACTCTCTAGCCCTATGTTCATTAGATTTTTTTATTGTTCCCAAATATATCAGTTATGTTAAAACAAATTCACATTTTCAAAACAAGTATTATAACAAAACTATTTTTTTCAGGATTCCCTCCTTTAACCAGCTTTTTCAATAACACTAAAAACTAAAAGCCGGGTGCCTGGGTGGCTCAGTTGGTTAAGCGACTGCCTTCGGCTCAGGTCATGATCCTGGAGTCCCAGGATCGAGTCCCACATCGGGCTCCCTGCTCAGCAGGGAGTCTGCTTCTCCCTCTGACCCTCCCCCCTCTCATGTGCTCTCTCTCTCTCTCAAATAAATAAAATCTTTAAAAAAAAAAAATTAAATAAATAAAAAAATAAAAACTAAAAGCCAAACTGCACAGACAAGGGTACTCATTTACCTCATAAAACTGTAGCACAATGTTCCTCAAATTGAGGCCCAAGGACCCAGACAGGCTGAAGAAGGGTTCTGGGGTCAGAAGTCTCTGCTGAGGGATGTCAGTTTAACATTATGGCCGAGGATGTGGAAGAGAAATCATCATAGGGGGTCTGAGTGTTGACTGGACTAAGCAGCTGTCCATCAACACCATCCAACAAACGAGCTTAGCTCCAGAGAGGTTTTATGTCAGAAACCTAGGACTCCTTGGGAGATTCTAAGGAAAGCAGGTTTAGGGAAGTCTACTTTTTTTACCCTCTCAATTTACTTGAGCTAAAAAAATAAAACACAGAAATAGCTCACCCATACCCACCTATGGCAATCACCAATCCATTCTTTATATCTATGAGCTTGGTCTGCCTATCTGTCTAGCTAGATGGCTAGCTATTTTAGATTCCACATATAAGAGAGATTATATGGTATTTGTCTTTCTCTGACTTATTTCACTTAGCCTAATGGCCTTGGGGGTCCATCCATATTGTTGGAAATGGCAAGATTTCATTCTTTCTTGTGGCTGAATAATATTTTATTATATATTTATATAATAAATATATATAATCACAGTTTTAATGCATTCATCCACTGATGGACACTTAGGTTGTTTCCACATCTTGGCTATTGTAAAATGCTGTACTGAACATGGGGGTACATATATATTTTCAAATTAGTGTTTTTGTTTTCTTCAGATAAATACATAGAAGTGAGATTGCTGGATCATAGGATAGTTCTATTTTTAATTTTTTGAGAAACCTCCACATTGTTTTCCATATTGGCTGCACCAATTTACATTCCCACCAACAGTGCATGAAGATTCCCTTTTCTCCACATCCTCACCAACACTTTTATTTCTAGTCTTTTTGATAATGGCCACTCTAACAAGTGCGAGGTGATATCTCCTTGTGGTTTTGATTTGCATTTCCCTGATGATTAATGATGTAGAGCATCTTTTCATGTACCTGTTGGTCATCTGTTTGTTTTCTTTGGTAAAATGTCTATTCAGATCTGCCCATTTTTTAATTGGATTGTTTGCTCTTTTACTGTGGACCTGTATGAGTTCTTTATGTATTTTGGATATTAGCCCCTTATCAGACGTATGATTTGCAAACATTTTCTCCCATTCAATAGGTTGCCTGTTCATTTTGTGAACAGTTTCTTCTGCTGTGCAGAAAATTTTTAGATTGATGTAGTCCCACTTCCAGATTTTTGCTTTTGGTGTCTAATTCAAAAAGTCATTGCTGAGACCAATGTCAAGGAGCTTACTGACCATGTTTTCTTCTAGAAGTTGTATAGTTTCAGGTCTTATGTTTAAGTCTCTAATCCATTTTGAGTTCATTTTTGTGTCTGATGTAAGATAGAGATCCAGTATTATTCTTTTGCATGTGGCTACCCAACTTCCCAGCATCATTATTGGTTTTTAGAAATGCAACAGATTTTGTGTATTGATTTATATCTTGCTATTTTACTGAATTTGTTTATTAGTTCCAACAGTTTTTTTGATGGATTCTTTAGGGTTTTCTATCTATAACATCATGCCACCTATAAACAGTGATAATTTTACCTTTTCCTTTCCAATTTGGAGGCCTTTTATTTCTTTTTCTTGATTCATTGCTCTGGCTAGGGCTTCTAATACTATGTTGAATAAAAGTGGCAAGAGTGGGCATCTTTGACGTGTTCCTCATCTTAGAGGTAAAGCTTTCAACTTTTCACCATTGAGTATGATGTTAGCTGTGGGCTTGTCATATAAGGCCTTTATTATTTTTAAGTACATTCCCTCTATACTCACTTTGTTGAGAGTTTTAACCATAAGTGGATGTTGAATTTTGCCAAATGCATTTTCTGCATTTGATGATTATATGATTTTTATCCCTTGTTTTATTAATGTGGTATATCACATTGACTAATTTGCAGATGTTGAACCATCCCTGCATCCCTGGAGTAAATCTTACTTGATCATGGTGCATGATTCCTTTAATGTATTGTTGAATTTGGTTTGCTAATATTTTGTTGAGGATTTTTACGTCTATGTTCATGAGGAATATTGGCCTGTAATGTTCTAGGTTCACCAGATTTTTAAAAATGTATTGAACCAGTAATGTTTCACTCTACTTCAGTTCTCTCCTTCCATGTAATACAGTAATCATTACCTTACATAACACTCATATCTTTTCCCCTTTCTTCCTCCTTCATCTTGGACTAGAAAAAGACCAACGCTGGTTAAACACAACTCTTGGTGTACTTCATGGCTGCAGCTGGGCATGACTGGTGAAATCTATGCAAATAAGCACCACCTGATCATTTCACTCTCCTCATGTCCAAGATGAGGTGTTTCACACTATTTTCTCTGCTAAAATATCTTATTTTACTAAGAGAAGCACCTGGAAGAATCTATTTTCCTTTTTTTTTTTTTCTGCTTTTGAAGAGTTTTCATTGTTAGGGATAAGTCCAGTTTTCTTTTTTTTTTAACTTTTTTTATTAACATAATGTATTACTTGTTTCAGGGCTACAGGTCTGTGATTCATCAGTCTTACACAATTCACAGCACTCACCATAGCACATACCCTCCCCAATGTCCATCACCAGTCACCCCATTCCCCCCCCACTCCCCTCCACTCCAGCAACCCTCAGTTTGTTTCCTGAGATTAAGAGTCTCTTATGGTTTGTCTCCCTCTCTGGTTTTGTCTTGTTTCATTTTTCCCTCCCTTCCCCTATGATCCTGTCTTGTTTCTCAAATTCCTCATATCAGTGAGATTATATTATACTTGTCTTTCTCTGATTGACTTATTTCACTTAGCACAATACCCTCTAGTTCCATCCATGTCATTGCAAATGGCAAGATTTCATTTTTTTGATGGCTGCAGAATCTGTGTTCTATCAATAAATTTACACACCTATCTGTTCCTTTTTCTTTTTTCCCCTGACTTCTGCCAGTTTCTATTTTATCTTCTGTTGTCCACCTACTTCTTGCTTGAGTTTGTACATTTCACTTTCAAAGAGGTAAATTAAAAGGACATAGTTTGATCACAAT
This sequence comes from Leptonychotes weddellii, assembly GCF_054177405.1. Lineage (NCBI taxonomy): Eukaryota > Metazoa > Chordata > Mammalia > Carnivora > Phocidae > Leptonychotes > Leptonychotes weddellii. The sequence continues at coordinate 19,862,449 of NC_138382.1, read as the reverse complement.
TTTTATAGTCTCCTCGGTAATATTTTTTCTAGTCATTATTCTAGACAGATGAGGGTCTAAAATAAAATTCCATTTTATTTAAATATTTATTTTTGCCTTACAGTATCTTTTTCTTGACACTGTTCCAACACCCTTTTCTTACTTGTCATTGAAGGAGTTACATTCCCCATTAGGGGAGGGAAGAGGCTTGTTGCCTTACACACTTCACTACCCTTTTTTGCATAAGCATTGCTTCCCCCAAATATGGCTACTTCACATGACAATTTGTATAGCCTTATTTCCTATGTATTTTTGATTCAAATCACCCAGTAACTCTTCTTCCCCTGAGCCCCTAAGGTATTTCCTGTCCTTGTTTTCCGGGGGAAAAAAAGCAGTGGAAAGATTTTGCTCTTCAAAGAGACTTCTTACTTTCTGCAGGTGTATTTTTTGTTGGTTCTTTCAGAGATCTGCTGCCATTTGAATTTACCTCCCCTATGTAGTTTCTGCACAATTTTAATAGCTTTTACATGGTTTTTATTGTACGAATTTGTATGCTTCTTACTTTGAAAATAAAAAGATGTTTTAGAAGAATTTTTGTGTGGATAAATGGGGTCAGAATTCTCTTTGTTCCTTCTGTATGCTTTCAGGTGGGGAAAAGCAAAGATGTTGACAGCTACATTCATCTAAAATTGTGTTGTTACTTTTTTTATGTCTCTGGATGCTAATCTTATCAATTTGTAGCCATTCTTCTCTACTAATTATAAGCATTTCACGCTACGTTTCTGAGTATCTCTTAAACTTTATCCTACAAGTTTTAAACACAAATTTATTATCATTTGGTTAGAAGTATTTTAGGGACCCCTGGGTGGCTCAGTTGGTTGAGTGTCTGACTCTTGATTTCGGCCAAAGTCATGATCTCAAGGTCATGAGATCCTGCCCTGTGTAAGGCTCTGTGCTCAGCCTTCTCTCTCTCCCTCTCCCTCTGCCCTTCGCCTGCTCATGCTCTCTCTCTCTAAAATAAATAAATAAATCTTTTTTGAAAAAAGTATTTTAAAGGTTTCAATATGATTGCTTTTTGTCTCAAATATCATTTATAGGGGTTTTGCAATTTAAATTTTTTTTTATTTTAACTTTTTCTTATAGACTTCCAACTTAACTACAATGTGATCATAGAACATAGTCTGTATAATTCCTATTCTTTGGAAGTATTAAGACTTACCCCATGCCTGGTACAGAGTCAAATTTGGTAAAGTTCTGTGTATGATTGAGAAAAAAGAAAACTTATAATCCTGCTAAGTGTGGGATTCTATATATGACTATTAAATTAAGCTTGCAACTTGTGTTGTTCAACTGTGCCACAACTTTACTTGCTTTTGTCTGCTTGACCTATGAACTCAGAAATGTTTGTTAAACTTTTCCAAAAATGGTGAATTTTTCTCCCTGTATTCCTATAAATTTTTTATTTCTATATTTTAAAGCTATGTTATTAGTTATAGGTATGTTTAGAATTATATTATTCTCCTGGAAAGTGACTATATATATTTTTTTCAATGAATTCTAAAGTAAATAAGTATCTTGACACATCTCTTGAAAATCTAAGTACCTTTGAACACTCAGTACTCATCTAAATTCACATGATTTTTTTGTCTATTATTTTAGCTCTATTTCTGATCAGAAATATTGAAAATATTTATATTTATATGTGGGTTTATCAGTTTCTTTGCAATGTCTTCCTTATTGTATCAAACTTTTTTTCTGATGTCATTATTATTCTTCCTGAGGTACATTTTTTTAAGTTCCTTTAGAAAAAAAAAAGATGATAGCAGGAAGGGAAGAATAAAGGGGGGTAAATCGGAGGGGGAGACGAATCATGAGAGACTATGGACTCTGAGAAACAAACTGAGGGTTCTGGAAGGGAGGGGGCTGGGGAGATGGGTTAGCCTGGTGATGGGTTAGCCTGGTAATGGGTATTAAAGAGGGCACGTACTGAATGGAGCACTGGGTGTTATACGCAAACAATGAATCATGGAACATTATATCAAAAACTAATGATGTAATGTATGGTGATTAACATAATTAAAAAAATTTTAAAAAAGAAAAGATTTGTTGGTGGTAAACTGTTAATTTTAATTACTCTGAAAAAAAAATCTTTTCTTTTTGGTCTTAAAAAGTAGTTTCATTGTGTAATTTTAATTTCACAGTTATTTCCTCTCATCCTTTTAACATATTATTCTACTGTTTTCAGGATTTTGTCATTGCTGTCAAG
>NC_138382.1:19850165-19860104 GCF_054177405.1 Leptonychotes weddellii | reverse complement strand
ACCCTCAGTTTGTTTTTCAGAGTCCATCTTCTCTCATGGTTCGTCCACCCCTCCGATTAATGAAGCTCAAGTTTTAAGGTCCTTCATTTGCATGGATGATTTCCAAATCTTTGAAAGGGGCATCAGCATTATGTTCAAATGCTCATATATTGTGAATTTTCAAAATAAGATATTTAATCACCAATCAATTAATTGGCTGAAGTTATTGTCTATTTCCTCTTCAACTTTCCTTCCTTTACATTTCCTTAGCATTGGATAGCACTGGAGAAGCTGCAGGCATTTTGGGATCTGGCTTAGAGCAAGTTGACAATTTGGGTTCAGTGAGATATATTTATATAGTTTGCAAATCATTTCTATGTGCAGGTAAGTTATTACTAGGCACTCGTCCAACTGAGTGTAGTCATAGTTTCCAGAAAATATCCTAGTGCCTGCCGTGGTTACTTAATTGACATCTTGATATGATAGTGCAATATACAACTAAAATCCATAATATGCCATTACATTAAAAATATTAATGACAAACTGGTAACAAGGGTCATCAGTTCAGAGAAAATTTGGAATACTCTGAAATCCTGTAATTCATAAATAGGCTTCAGGTTCCATAAATATGAATATGCCCTTTGGCTCTTTATGTATTTATTATCTCTCACCCAATTGTCTGTATTTTCTCACTCTGGGCCTCTTATTACTTATTTATTAGGACTTCACATATAATCTTTCATATCTCTTAACCTTTCTTTCATATTGTCTTTCTTGTCTTTCTGCATTGTGGTATATTTTTCTCCAGATCAATCTTCTAATCCACAAATTTTCCCTATAACCTGTTGTTTAACCTTATGATTGGGTTTTTTAATTTCAATTGTTCAAAGTTTCTATTTATAAAAGCTCTATTTCTTTTCATTTTCCCAATCATCCTTATGGAGTTGTGTTATTTGTTCATTTTTGTGATTCCATTTTTATTTGTGTAGACATCTTATGCATAGTTACGTTTTATTCTGTATTTGATCATTTCAATATTTGAGAAATTTAGGGGTCTATATCTGGCATGTTGTTTCTGCTGGCTACCTCTCATGGTGGCTTTTATCTCATGTGCTTGATAATCTTTGATTGTGAATCTATATTTGGTTGATTTTAGAAAATGAACTCCTGAAGGCTTAATTTGGAGATGTTTTTTTTCCAAGGATTTTCTTTTTCTTTCTTCAGGATCCAAGGATATGGGCAATCTGAGATTTCTTTAGCCCCGTCCATTGATCCTGGTTTAATGCCAGAATAGCAGATCAGCATTTGTGTTGACCTATGCTTCCTTTGGGCTTTCAGCAGACTATTTTTCCTTTGTTTGTATATTTTGAGGGTTACTGACCCTTGGAGTTTTTGTTTAGTTCCTGCAAGCCTAAGAATATATGAATGAAATATATGAATGAAATAAGAATATATGAAGGAAAGCCTAAGAATGACATCTGTTTTGATGTAGGACCCAATTGTATTACAATAGAAGGGCCCTTCAAGGTATGTACTACTAGACATCCTGCTAGAGCCTTCTAGAAGAATGCTTTTGGTATTAGGTTTTAAGTGATTTCTCAAAATAAGGGACAGTACCTTTGTTATGATCTGGGGGCTCTTTATTAATAAGTTATATAAGTATATTAATCACAGGCTGATGAAACTGAAAAGGAACTTAGAAGTAATTTGTCCAATTCCCCTAATGCTTTACTCTCTTAACATTCTGATATAACCTGTTTGATCACAAATTTATCAAAGTATCACTAAGATGAACTAGGGTTACCAAAAAATATTCATTCTTCAAGAAAAAAAAAAGGACTCAATGTTTAATGCTAAACTTTAAAAAATATCTTGAACGTTTATTAATTTGGATATTTTTCCTAGAAAACTGTCTCATGCAAGCATTACTCATCTTGGTGTCATTTGCCTAGAATTAGTTTTTCCTTTAATGGATTTATATAGACTTAAAAATTAATTATGAATCTGAACGCCTGGGTGGCTCAGTCGGTTGAGCGACTGCCTTCGGCTCAGGTCATGATCCCAGGGTCCTGGGATCGAGTCCCACATCGGGCTCCCTGCTCTGCAGGGAGCCTGCTTCTCCCTCTCCCACTCCCCCTGCTTGTGTTCCCTCTCTCGCTGTGTCTCTCTCTGTCAAATAAATAAATAAAATCTTTAAAAAAAATTAATTATGAATCTGGAACTCTATCCACATATTCTTAAAAGGATATTATTTTCATGCAACTAAAATGAAAAGCATGTTTTATAAAAGGATGTATCTTTTAAATGAATCTAACCTGTGGAAAAAATAATTATTATACATCAAACTCAAAGGCAGTCCTTCATGCTTCCCAGAAAGTAATATGAACAGATGGATAATAAGAGACACTCATTCTGCCTTCCTCAAAAGGATTTGTAGCAACCCTAATGTTATCAGAAGTCACTTTGCACCAAAAACTTCTAAAAGACAATCTACAAATCAAGCACTAAAAAAATTAAAATAAATGTGTTTTAACTGAAGTGAGAATAACTTTGTCTTTTCAAATATTTTGTCAGAACTTTACTTTGAGAATGGAAGAGTTTGGTTACCTGGGACGTGAAGTTAGCTATTAAGGGACCACCTTTATTCCCCTTTTAACAACACAATTTTGGATATCAGATGCTATAGGAAAGATTTTCTCCACAGAGGGAGATTACAACATTAAAGACTTTTCCTTCCTCAAAGTGTCAATTCATTTTAAGGACTGTACTAAGTTATAACAGGGATTTCTTCTCAAAATTGAAGGTCAATGGAAAAAAACATGATCAAAAAATAAACCTAGGAAATATTTAAGTAGAAAACCTAATTTTATTTTATTTATTTATTTTTAAAGATTTTGTTTATTTATTTGTCAGAGAGAGAGAGAGCAAGAGAGAACACAAGCAGGGGAATGACAGAGGCAGAGGGAGAAGCAGGCTTCCCGAGGAGCAGGGAGCCCAATGCAGGGCTCGATCCCAGGACCCCGGGATCATGACCTGAGCCGAAGGCAGACGCTTAAGCGACTGAGCCACCCAGGTGCCCCAGTAGAAAACCTAATTTTAAAAAGGCAATATATGAAAAAAAATAAAAAGGCAATATATGGTAAAGATGATTTTTAGTAGAAATATACAATCCTAAATAGGATGGCCTAGGCTATGCTCAATGCTAAGAGGAGTACAGGTTGGCATATACTGGAAAACAACTGTGGTGTATGTTACCCAAGTAGTAAAAATGTGCATATCCTTTGATTCAATAAACTCACTTCTAGAACAATGAGGTTGCTTCTAAATAGTAAGATTAATTACACTTTTTAAATTTATACCTTTGTATATTTTTCCAGTTTTTCTGTGATTACCACTAATTACATTTTACTAAGTTATATATTCGTTCATAGAATCTTTCCTTGAGCAGATTCAGACTTACTATGTACAGAGCACCCATATCAACCTGACAATTTGCCTTCCATATACTGATCGGCTATCATAGATGATTTCTAAAAGTGTTACCAATGTTATTGATAAACTTGCTCTTCTTAGCATTAGCTGTTTAGAGCAGAAATAACACTGGCATAATATAGAGGATTGGGCTGGCTAATCTCTGATGTGCCTTTTAATTTTAAAATAATTCTTGCCTTTTAAAACGTTTTTCCATAAATTATAAAGAGACTGCTCTGTAAGTAGATCAACCCATTAAAGTTAGAACAGTCAACATTTTCATATACAATGGATAAAATTTACCAGATCTATACCAACACTTTTGTCACATACTTTTGATGAGCTAAACATGTAAAAATAAGATAATGAAAAGTTTCTCAAGCATAATGAAGTAAAAGGGAAAACAGGAAAAAATACATAAAAATATTCTGAAGTGCAACTAGTATAAGTATTATAAAATATTAGATAAATAAATGTTTAGGTAATATGTAAATAAAGCAAATGTTATGAAAGTGACAAAATGGACAACTAGTATTTGGGAAACTCCTCGCTGATGTGTTGTGCACATGCTGTGTCTGTGATTTTTATGTGTGTTATATGTATTTTCTGTGTAGTGTATATTATTTGTGAGTGTTATGTGTTTATCTATGTAGTTATATAATAACCCATGCATGTGTGGTATGATTACTGAGTATTTGTGTTGGGTATATTTGTGTGTCACATGTATTTGTGTGTTGTATGTATTGACTTCTGTGTGAGTTTTATTTATATTTTGTGTATGTATGAAATTGTGTATGTTGTAGTTGTAGGTATCTGTGTAAATCCAAGGAAGCTGGATCAAATAGAGACTACTAAGCCAAAAAAAAAGGAAAAGAAGAAAATGTTGACATTCTGGCTACATATCAAACATTTAAGTTACATGTACATCCATGGAGATTGCAAACAGCATTAATAATAAGACTGAGCATGAAGGACGAGATTTTAAGTGCACTGTGCATCTGTGTGATGTGTGGGAGTGCATGCATTCATGCACTCATACATAGACAAAATGTTAGGAGCCTGAAAGCATAGAGTGGGCCATTTTACAAGGATCATTAATTTCATGGGCTCCTCTGGGCTTCCTTTTCCATGGGTCTGGTTTTCTGAGCTGGCTAAAATTGTAGTAGGTGTGGATTTCTGCCAATACATTAACAGTCTCTGATCTCTGCCCTATCGTTGTAGATGAGGGAATCAAGAGTAATTAATTCTCTTTGATGCTTTCTTACTTACCATTGAATAATAAACTATAGTTTGAAAGTGAGTTCACAATCATTAAAGCGTTTTTCCTTACAATTCTGGGAGGAAAGGTATTCTTCCTACCCACACCTCCTCCAAGGAAAAAAAACTTGAAAAGAAGATAGAACAGTTAATTTTGTCCAAAAAGGAAACTGAAGCTCAGAAAGATTAGTGATTATGTCTAAACACATGCGACTTTAAGTGTAAAGTTGAGATTAGAAATCACATTTTATGATTATTAACCAAGTGCTAGAAATACCTTAACATATTAACCATGTTTTCCATCCTGAGCATATTTTCATTAACATTTTATAATAATATAATAATAATTTTATAATATCTGATAATAAGGAATTTCCTTTAAATTATCCTTGAAAGATTTCAATCATTTTGTAGATTAACACTTCCTTCTCTGGCAGATGTAAGACCTGGCAGGAAAATGTGTTCAATAAAATGCTATGCACACAGTTCTCATCTTGGTTCAAACCCCTATAATTAGGGTATATATATATATATATATATACACTATATATACACTCTATGACTTGGTTTCCTTGCCTTGAGTCTTTACCTTTTTCTGCTGTATCATTCCCAATGCTGCCAGGAGTATCTTTAGAAAACGGAAATAAGATCACCCTTTACCCAGACTAAAACCCTTTGGTTGCCCCCACTGCCCCAGCAAGAAATTCAGTGTCCTTAGCAGGCCTCTCTTAAGGAGCCTGGAGACCGAATTCATTTCTTTCCAAATTTGTTTCTTACTTTGCACTACATCCCATACTCTATCTCAGCCATACTAAATCATTGTTCAGTATTCAAATCTGCCAAACCGTTTCAAGCCTCTGTAACATATTCACAATTTCCCCTTCCCAGAAATGCCATTCCTCCTCTTGTGTACCTGAAGAAATTTTTACTATGCATCTAAATTAAGAATTCTCTCCCCTGCACTCTGTATATCACTGTCATGCTATCCATAACAATATATTTATTTACTTATATGTACATCTTCTCTTACTAGTCTGAAAGCTCTTTGATTGCAAGAACCAAGTCAGGTACATTTCTGTACCTCCAGTGACTAGCACAGGACATGACATATAGTACGTGATCAATGAAGTAACTGACCAGATGCTGTTGACTTTCAGGGGTTGGCAAAATATGACCTATAAACCAAATACAGTCCACTGCCTGTTCTTGCAAATAAAGTTTTATTAGAACATAGCCCTGCCTATTCATTTACATAATGTCAATGGTTGCTTTCATGCTCAATGACAAAGCTGAGTAGCAGCGATGGAGACAGGATGAACTACAAAGCCAAAACTATTTACTATCTGGCCCTTACAGGAAAAAAAAAAAAAAAACAACAACTGCCAACCCCTGGCTCAGATCATCTCTAATGACCTTGAAGTACTGCTTTGATTGTATAACTTTTAACATTATGGGCTTTAAGAAAAATCACATAAAAAGCAAGATATTTAGAATTTACTGCATTGTGCTCACTGAAGTACCCGAAATTTTGCATTAATCCTATTTAGCTCTTGTTATTATTGTTGCTGTTGTATATTCTGACCGCAGAATCTATGTCATCTCAATAATGTGTAGTTCAGATAGCAAAGGACTAAACTGCCAGGTAAATATGGATAAATGTTTAATTAGGAAAAATACAGAATATATTCTTTACTCAGAAATTTTAAGGGATAATGGGTATTTGAGTTTTCAAAAAAATATAAAAGCATATTTGAATACCTTTAAACACATATTTGGATTAAAAAATCAATCAAACTACTGGATAAATTCCAGTCAATTACTGAGAGAATATATTCTTGTTGTTTAAATTTATTTCACTAAACAGTAAATTTATTTTTTATTATAGAGATCAAATTTATTTTCTGCAAAATGACTAATAATTTTATAGTGACATTCTCTTTTCTTCTTCTTTTAGTAACAGGGATATTTCATAATTTGCTTTCTCTAATTTCCTTTGAATCACAATCTTGATTTTATTGTTATCAAGTAAATGTATCCCCTAAGCATAGCCTTATTCAGAAAATGCATACCTTCTTAGCCTTCATGGGGCTTAATTATATTGAATGATACTGTATTAAATATTTCTTTATATTGCATCTGGAAATGGAGGGGAAGGTTTTAGGATAATGAGACTAAGTCCATTATTTTCCTTGGTTTTATAATAATGTACCTTTACCATTGTATTAAACCCTGCCATTGTTTCCTAAAATTCATAACCCTCTCCAAGGCAGCTACCATAAATAAGCTAAATGGCATTTAAATTAAGGAAATTTAACATAAGCAATCTCTGAGAATTTTTTTAACAGATCCTCATATCCCTAGACCTAACTGGAGGTATGCTAGTGTATTATAAAACCAGGGTTAGCCGTTATTTAGGAGTTGAACCAGTAACATATATCACTCACTCTAATTGCCACTAATTTAAATATACTCTTGAATAAAGATTTTATTCCCTGTCATTAAGCCCAAACTAAGCCCACTTCACCTGTTAAAGCATAATAATGACAATTGTAAAATGATAAAAATAATAACAACCCAACAGCAAACAGAATTCAAACCCAGAAGCAATTCAAGGTATTACTTTCATAGTGATAAACAATTACTGTATTTTATATATATGCTCAAAATGCAGGTAAACATAAATGACAAGTGAGATAATCAGTATGTTTAGGTGCCACACAATATTGTGATAGTATACAAAGAAAAGAAGTAATACCTGAGGGTAGTTATCATTTATTCTGAAATTTAGCCTGTTTTTTCATGATAAAATATTTGACAAAATAAAAGAGACAAGATTTTTCACTGCTATTCCTTAAAATGTAGGCTATCTAAGCTTATATGAAGGAAAATTTCAATATGGAGTGTTTCAAAGGTTTGGTTTGTTTAAATGGTAAACCCCAAAATTTGGCAAGAGAATTTCTTACATAAAGATGTCCCCAGATTTACATCTTACTCTTGTTATTCAAGTCAAAATACTATAAAGACTTTTTATATTGTTTATGAAGAGAGCAGAACTGACCTCTATTTAAATTTCAAATTTTCTATATCATGATTTTTTATTTGCTTATTTTATTAATTTATAAGAGAGGTGTGTTAAAGTCTCTCCCTGTAACTGTGCATTTGTCTCCATTTTTGGTTCTGTCATTTCTTGCTTTATGTATATTGACACTATGTTATTTGGTGCATATTGATTTAGAATTCCATCATCCTGGTATATTAAATTTTTATCAACATTAAATGTCTCTCTTTATCTATAGTAATGCTTCTTATCCTAAAATCTACCTTGTCAGATATTTGTGTAGTTTCTTTCTTTTCATTATTGTTTGCATGGCATCTATCTTTCCATTCTTTCACTTCCCATTATACAATACTACTGTATTTAAGGCATGACTCCTGTAAGCAACATCGCTTTAACTCTCAGTTTGAAAAATGTTTATATTACATTTAATGTAGTTACAGATATCTCTGAGTTAATATCTAGCATCTTATCTGTTTTCTATTTGTCCCACCTATTTTATACTTTTTTATATTCTCTCCTTGCCTTTCTCCTGGGTTAATCCATATCTCTATTATTCAATTTTCCCCATCTATTAATTAATAATACAATCTTTCACTATTATTTTAATGGTTACCCTACAGATTTTAACACACACCTTTCCTTTATGTCATTTATTAATTTTACATGTTCCCAGACATTTAGAGCTTTAGAACACTTCAACTCCATTTGTTCCACTGCCCCTTCCTTTAATGTTGTTATGTATTTTAATTCCGCAAGGGCATTAGTGTTGTTCCGTTCAGATGATATTAAAATATATCTGTCCACATATTTTCACTTTCTGTTACTCTTCATTCCTTCCTGCAATTCTTTGTTTCAACTTGAGTTTATTTTTTTCTTTTTGAAGACTTCCTTTTGTATTTCAATTAATGCAGATCTGATGGGGATGAAAATTTTCAGTTGTTTCCTGTAAATGTCTTTTTTTAAGATTATTTATTTATTTTAGAGAGAGAAGGAGAGAAGCAACTCTGGGTTGGATGCAAGCCCAACGTGGGGCTCGATCTCATGACCCTGAGATCACAACCTTAGCTAAAACTCAGAGTCTCATGCTCAACCAACTGAGTCACCCAGGCACCCCTTCTGTAAATGTCTTTACAATGCTATCATTTTTAAAGGATATTTTCAGTGAGTATAAAGTTCTAAGTTGGCAGAATTTTTCCCCTAGCACCTTAAAGATAATCATATTATTTTCCAGCTGCCATTATTTGTGTTGAGAAGTGAGCCAAGAATTTTATTGCTTCTTTGAAGGTAATGTGCCTTTTTCCTTCTGTCTGCCACTGATATCTTCTCTTTGCCTTTGGTTTTCAACAATTTCAGTAAGATATGCTAGGTGTATAAAGAGGCAAAGAATCTGTACTCAGAAAACTATAAAATACTCATGAAAGAAATTGAGGAAGACACAAAGAAATGGAAAAATGTTCCATGCTCATGGATTGGAAGAACAAATGTTGTGAAGATGTCAGTGCTACCTAGAGCAATCTACACATTTAATGCTATCCCTATCAAAATACCAACAACTTTTTTCAAAGAAATGGAACAAATTATCCTAAAATTTGTATGGTACCAGAAAAGACCCTGAATAGCCAGAGGAATGTTGAAAAAGAAAAGCAAAGCTGGTGGCATCACAATTCCGGACTTCCAGCTCTATTACAAAGCTGTCATCATCAAGACAGTATGGTACTGGCACAAAAACAGACACATAGATCAAGGGAACAGAACAGAGAGCCCAGAAATGGACCCTCAACTCTTCAACAAAGCAGGAAAGAATGTCCAAAGGAAAAAAGACAGTCTCTTCAACAAATCGTGTTGGAAAAATTGGACAGCCACATGCAGAGAAAGAAACTGGACCATTTTCTTACACCACACACAAAAATAGACTCCAAATGGTTGAAAGACCTAAATGTGAGACAGGAGTCCATCAAAATCCTAAAGGAGAACACAGGCAGCAACCTCTTTGACCTCAGCTGCAGCAACTTCTTCCTAGAAACATCGCCAAAGGCAAGGGAAGCAAGAGCAAAAATGAACTATTGGGACCTCATCAAGATAAAAAGCTTCTGCACAGCAAAAGAAACAGTCAACAAAACCAAAAGACAACTGACAGAATGGAAGAAGATATTTGCAAATGACATCAGATAAAG
>NC_138382.1:19831187-19849665 GCF_054177405.1 Leptonychotes weddellii | reverse complement strand
TCTTCTTTATCCAGTCATCTGTCGATGGACATCTTGGCTCTTTCCACAGTTTGGCTATTGTGGACATTGCTGCTATAAACATCGGGGTGCACGTACCCCTTCGGATCCCTACTTTTGTATCTTTGGGGTAAATACCCAGTAGTGCAATTGCTGGATCATATGGTAACTCTATTTTCAACTGTTTGAGGAACCTCCATACAGTTTTCCAGAGTGCTCTGACAATTTCTGTCTTTTAATTGTGTGTTTAGACCACTGATATTACATTTTAACTTTATTCATGAAAACAGTTTACTGTGAAACTATAAAGTTGTGTCTATATCCTAGGACTTTGACTTAAATAAAATGAACATCATGTATTTTTAAATTTTGATGTAAATATCCTGCAATTATTCCATATAAAGTAGAATTTAGCATAAAGTTAGTGCATCTTAAGGTTCCAAATGAAAGGATTTATATGCTGCGCATTTTAATAATTCAACAAATATCTATTGAGTTCTGAATAACCTTTAGGCCTCATTATTGTGTACTGAGGATACAGTTGAAAATGACATAAACAGAAGATGGCGGAGTAGGACTACCCTGGGCTCACCTTTTGCCACATGGCCGCCTAGAGAGCACCCACATTGGCATAAATAAGTCAGAAAGCAGCCCGAAAACTGGCAGAACAGAATCTCCACAGGCTGGCAAAGACAAGAGGCCACAGTGAAGCAGATCCACTCCCTCCAGTTTCTCTTGGCAAGATCCCATCAAAGTGGTGCCACAAGCCTGGCAGTGTGCGTGCAGCCCAGACAAGGGTCAGCACCACTCCAAAGTGAGTCCTGCTCCAGGGAGAGGGGAAGATAACCACACGCCAGTCTGACTGTGACCCCAGCTGTGGAGTGGGGGCAGGCAGCTGGTCTGACTGCAGGCGCCAACCACCAACAAAAGCTTCTCAGGGGACAACACAGGGAAAGTGCCTGCAATTTGGTGCTGCTTCATCTCTGGCAAATGCCTGGTCTGCCTCAACTCAAGCCCAAGGCAGCCCCGGACCAGCCCACTAACACCAGAGGAACCAGACTCTGCCCACAACAGGCAGAGAGCCATCGCAGGCTGGACTGAAGGCAAACACATCCCAGCCACAACGGTAGGACACCCCTGGAGCAACACACATATGAGACCCCCCCCCCCAAAGCACCATTTTCTGGTGAAAAGGAGAGATTACACTGCAGGACCTCTTCTTCATAAAGCCACTACTTTCAAGTGCGGGAGACATAGCTGACTTTCCTAACACAGAGAAACAGACACAGCAATAGACAGAATGAGAAGACAGAGGAATATGTCCCAAATAAAAGAGCAGAACAAAATCAGAACAGGAGACCTAAGCAAAATGGAGTTAAGTAATATGTCTGATAGAGAATTTAAAGTAATGCTCATAAAGATACTTGCTAGCATTGAGAAAGGAGTGCAGGACCTCCATGAGACCCTCCACGAAGAGATAGTAGATATAAAAAAGAATCAATTAGAGCTATTGGACTAAATGGAAATAAAAATAGACCACCTGGAATAAATAGCAAACAAGAAGAAGTAGAAGAATGGATCAGCCACTTGGAGGACAGAGTAATGGAAAGTAAACAAGCTGAGCAGATGAGAGGGGGAAAAATAAGCAAAATGAGAATAGACCCAGGGAACTCAGCAACACTGTCAGGCATAATAGTCGCATGACAGGGATCCCAAAAGGAGGAGAGTGAGAAAAGGGGGCAGAAAATTTATTTGAAGAAATGAGAGCTGAAAACTTTCCAAATCTGGGGAAGGAAAGAAATCCAGATCCAGGAGGCACAGAGAGCCCCCAACACAACCAACCTAACCAAGACACAAAGTAAATAAGGTGGCCAAAAGTAGTGATAAAGAGAGAATTTTAAAAGCAGCAAGAGAAAGGACAGCAGTTACATACAAGGGAAACCTGATACGGCTATCAGTGGGTTTTTCAGCAGAAACTCTGCAGGCCAGAAGGGAACAGCATGATCAATTCCAGCTGCTAAAAGGAAAAAATCTACAGCCAAGAATACTCTATCCAGCAAGGCTTTCATTTAGAATAGAAGGAGAGATCTAGTTTCCCATAAAAACAAAAGTTAAAAGCATAACCAGCCACGTCCCCATCACACACGATGCCATTGGCCTGTGGGTCCCAAATTCACAGTCCAGCTGCCCTCCTGCCCGAGTCAGCATGCAAGGCCTGCCACCTGCTCAATGCCAAGTCAACATGCCTTCACCTCAGATTGCCAAGGTCTCAAACTGGCACTCTTCCCCTCAAATTACAGCCCCTGTGCTCAAGTTTGTGCACAAAAGTGGGCATAATTATAACAGCAGAATGAAGCAACCCAAACAGTGACACTATTTCTGTGGAATATAGAATGGATAAAAAGAGTGTGCTAGGCTGAGAACATCTCCAGCAAGCACATCAAAGAACAATGCATACAGCATGATTTTCGTTAGTAAAAAAAAAAGCAAACCTGGGAAGAATAAAACAAGATGAAATCAGAGAGGGAGACAAACCATAAGAGACTCTTAAGCATAGGAAAGAAACTGAGGGTTGCTGGAGGGGAGGTTGGTGGGGGGATGGGCATGAAGGAGGGCATGTGATGGAATGAGCACTTGGTGTTCTATGCAACTGATGAATCACTGAACTCTACCTCTGAAACTAATAATACACTATATGTTAATTAATTAAATTTAAATAAAAAAAGGACTCCCCCCAAAAAGAAAATGACATAAACAAACTCCATTCTCTTATACAATTCATGAATAAGGTGATTTCAAAGAATAGTATGGTACTATAATGAAAATTAAATGTGAAGATGACCTAGAGGGTGACTGGGGGATGAGGAAACTACTTTATATAATGTGGTCAAACAGTATCAGTCAAGATTGTCTATAAAATGCTGCAGTAACAAATAATCCTCAGAGCTTAATGGGTTAACAGCACAAAGGCTTATTTCTTTCTCAGGTTACATGTGTAGTGCAGATAGTCAGGTGGCAGGAAGGTTGTGCTCTAACATCATAGTCTGGAGAAACATAGGATGTCAGAGGCTCCATTTCTATATATATGTATATACACACACACACACATACATACATACATATATACATATATATACATATATACATATACATACATATATATATGTGTGTGTGTGTGTGTGTGTGTGTATAATGTTTTCATGATCACCATAGCAGGGGAGAGGAGATGTAGTGAATCAAACACTGGTTCTTAAAAGCTTCTATCTGGAATTGACATGTGTCACTTCTGTGTAAAAGTTCTACATGCCACTTCTGCTTAAATTTCATTGGCCACAGCAAGTCATGTTGCCATGCCTAACTTCAAAGGAGGTAAGAAAATCCAATTATATCAAGTGCCCAGAAGGAGCACTGGAATATTTATGAACATCCCTAATGACTATCAGAAAAAGCTTTTTTGAGGAGGTGACATTTTAGTTCAACTTGACGAGCAAGAATGAACCAAACATAGTTGTAAGCAGTGATTTTTAATCCTTGCTGTCTCTTAAAATCACCTTGCACAGACATTGTACTATATGCTTTCAGGCATTAACTCTATTATCTCACAGGAATGATAAGATTTAATCTTCAGGGCGCCTGGGTGGCTCAGTTGGTTAAGCGACTGCCTTCGGCTCAGGTCATGATCCTGGAGTCCTGGGATCGAGTCCCACATCGGGCTCCCTGCTCAGCAGGGGGGTCTGCTTCTCCCTCTGCCCTCTTCCCTCTCATGCTCTCTGTCTCTCATTCTCTCTCAAATAAATAAATAAAATCTTTAAAAAAAAAAAGATTTAATCTTCATCTTTATTTTACAGAAAGAGAAACTGAGGTGGAGAGAGGTTATGTTACATTCACAAGGTCACAAAAATAATAAGTACAAGAATCAGGATTTGCACTCAGTCTGATTTCCGTATCTACAATCTTAAATATTCTACTATAGTCTCTACTTAGGTTATATAAATTATGGTCTTATATGTAACTAAGTTTAAATCAAGAATGCTGCTCCTTAGAAACCCTGAGGAGCCATCTCTACCTGGGCCTCAGATGTGTATGCATGTGTGTGTGTCCATAGAAGCATGTGTGCCTGCTTGTGTGCATACACTCCAACCCTTAGTAGACTGGACTGCTTACTGTCATGGCTGCGCTTGTTTGTCTACTCCAAACATGCTAGTCTCCTTGCTATCCTTTGGAATCTTAAAGCACCATCCAACCTCAAAAACTTTTTACTGCTTCTTCTTGCTACATGGAAACCAGTTCCCCCAGATATCTAAATGATTCACTTCCTCACCTTCTTTAATTCTTTGCTCAAATGTCACCATTTCAGCGAGGCCTATCATACCATTTAAAATTGTTACCATCCTTCTGCACTCCACATCTTCCTTACTTGCTTTATTTTTCTCTGTAGCACTTATCCCCATCTAGACAAATATATTTTTCTTTATTTAGTATGTTTTCTTTTCTTTCTTTCTCTACTAAACTCTAGGGTACCCCAGACTATATGAAGACAAGGATTTTTCCTGTTTTAATCCCTGATGTATCCTCAGGGCTGAGAAGAGGGCTAGCACGTAGTAGGAATTCACTAAACCCTTGGTTACCTGAATGCTTCATGAGAACTCAGGCCAGAGAGATGGCCATGGAGGGTAAATGAGATTGGATGCCACAGTCTTTTTTCTTTTTTTTTTAAAGATTTTATTTATTTACTTGAGACAGAGAATGAGATAGAGCATGAGAGGGTCAGAGGGAGAAGCAGACTCCCTGCCGAGCAGGGAGCCCGATGTGGGACTCGATCCTGGGACTCCAGGATCATGACCTGAGCCGAAGGCAGTCGCTTAACCAACTGAGCCACCCAGGCGCCCTGGATGCCACAGTCTTGCCACAGTATGTGGAGGCTGAGATATGCCTATCTTGGAGATGTGGTATGATGGGGAGTTCACTCCTCAGCAGCCTTCTGTGGTTGTCCTTATCCCAAAGAGTTCATAAACTAACCTAAGCAACAGTCATTGCAGCCAAGGAGAGGAATATAATCTTGCATAGCCAAGAAAGAAACATTTTTATTCCTCTTTCACCCTTGCCCAACTCTTAAAAGATCAGCACAGGGAAGGGGAAGAGTGCAGGAGGGTGGGTAAATGGGTGGATGCTCACATGAAAAGCTCCACTCAACACTAGACTGCTAGAGTCATAGTCCATCCTACCCTGAAGGCAAAGAGAAGTTTGAATCAGAACTGTATCTTCCAATACTGAAATAAGATTGTTCTAATAATCAAAATTCACTGAAAATTTGTGAAATCTGCCACAATTTTATTAAGGGAGTCAGTACACAGAAGGAAGGTGAGTTCTACATAGCTGACTTGCTATGGAGGAATGTGTTGAAAAAAACATAAAATTGTTTATTGTTTATACCTCAGAAAATTATACTCCTCAATAAACCAGTTTACTTTTATTTTTTAATTTTTATTTTTTAATTTATTTTTTTCAAGATTTTATTTATTTATTAGAGAGAGAGAGAGCATGAGTGGGGTGAAGGGCAGAGGGAGAAGCGTACTCCCTGCTGAGCAGAGAGCCCAATGCAGGACTTGATCCCGGGAGTCTGGGATCATGACCTGAGCTGAAGGCAGACACTTAACTGACTGAGCCACCCAGGCGCCCTAAGTCAGTTTACTTTTAAACTAGATATTATTATCCCATTATAGAGAAGGTTGAAGTTAAGGTTTAGAAAGTTAAACAATAAGTTTAAGGTCATACCATGGAAAGTATTAGCCAGGATTAAATATCAGGTCTGGCTGGGTTTTTTTCTGACCTGCAGTGAGATGGAAGGACAAACCAAAGGAAAAAACACACACGCACACACATACACACACACGTTTCCTTCTGCTCAACCCATTTTATGTTATTCTGATAAAGTGTTGAATCTAGGTTTTCTCTTCATGGGAATCTTCTTAAATAGTTTGATATCCCTAAATTTATGCAACTGGAATGTTATCCTCAACATCAAGAAAATATTAATATACTAGATGGAAGTTAGTTGCACTCATTCCTTTGTGTAGTTTTCCTCCCTTTTTTTTTCAATAACATTCAATTAATAACTAGCATTCAGTTAAAAGCTTGGAATTACTTCATTAGCTTAGCCAAATTATCTTTTTATGCTGGTGATAAATAAGCAGTTATTAGTTATGGTTCACATTAGTTCCATGGTTTAAAACAGCTAATTTCCTCTTGGATGCTTTACAGCACTCACACTGATACTTTTGCTCAATGTATTCGTATTACTGGACTTGTACTAACAAGGTCACTCTCCTCTCTTGAATAAGACTATAAATTTCTCTTCTCTATAGGGCTAGGCTTGATAGATCCTACTTTATTAGAGGTAGGTATTTGTGTTTAGATCTCTGGACTGGTTCAAAGGCCTAGGGTGAAATATGGAAGACAGACTAGCTCTTTCAAATGTTGAATAAATTTTCAAGGACATGAATAGTGCATGCAGGACAAGCCAGTGACGTTGTGGAGGAAGGAACTGAAGGTCCCACGGTTCTTGTTTTCTCTCTCTGTCACCATTTCTCTTGTCCTTTGCCTTATCCTTCCACTTGATTTTAGCAAGAACTCAAATAGACTCAAAATAGATAGCTTCTTTCTAAAGTTCAGTGTGTCCTCTGTAGAATATAATCATCTTGCCTTTGGTGCTTAATCAGTAGAATGACTGGCCCTGAGAGTTTTGTCTTACTGTCAGAACTTAAGTTGATGTTCAGTGACTTATCACACTCAACATACACCTGTTTATCTATAGATGGTCTTGAAAACAGTCTCCACACAGTATCCAAGTGTTCTATAAGCACATTAGGAGGAAATCAGCAAATAAAAGTAAATTGGAAGTACCAATTCTTCTGTGTTGATTGGTGGCTTTGTGCTCATTAGATCAAGTTTCAAAGGTTAAATTCTTACATGTGACTGTGATGTTTGCTGTTACTTTATAAATTTATACTCATGATATTCTTCCTTGGCATATTTTGGCAACAGTTGAACAATGGTCTTGTGGTCTAACAAGCTAGGATTCTTAGAAGTTTCTCAACACACATAAGGCACATTTTATTTCATTTTTTGAAGATTTATTTATTAGAGAGAGAGAGAGCATGTGTGGGGGTTGTGGGGAGGAACAGAGGAAGAGGGAGAGGGAGAATCTCAAGCAGACTTCCTACTGAGCTTGGAGTCCAACACAGGGCTTGATCTCACGATCCTGAGATCATGACCTGAGCAAAATCAGGAGTGGGACGCTTAACCAACTGAGCCACCCAGACACCCCTGAAATAAAGCACATTGTAAATTTAATCATGCTTTTTTTTTTTTAAAAGATTTTATGTATCTATTTGAGAGAGAGAGACAGAGATAGTGACAGATAGCAAGAGAGAGCATGAGCGGGGAGGAAAGGGGAGCAGGGAGTTTGATGTGGGGCTTGATCCCAGGACCCTGGGATCATGACCTGAACTGAAAGCAGGTGCTTAACCGACTGAGCCACCCAGGCCGCCCCTAATTTTGCTTTTATAGAAAAACAACTTTTATAAGCATGTAAGTCTCATTCTATTTGTAAAAGTATATTTAAGAAGGATTTTAGAAGAAACTATTAAGGAAACAAATGTTTAGATATAATTTAGTACTTTCTCACTGAACTGGGATTCCTCCTGGGGGTGGTAGTGCTTCCTTTAATTCATTCTGAATCTCTTAAATTAAGTCAGAGCCCTCCCTGTTTGTGTTATGCTTCAAAGTCTTAGGCTACTATCTGGTGGTCTTACTAAAATTCAAAACTCTTCTTTTATACTTGCACTCAAGAGTGAGTCAGTTTCTATATATGCAACTTACCAAATTTGGGTGGGGAAAAAAGAAAATTTACATGATAGCATGAGACCATTTATTGAGTGGAAATACCATAATTGTGATTTGGGAGCCATTTCAAGGGACCCAATTTTTATAAATGGTCTTATAAAAATCTTAGCCAGGTTTCCTTTTAAAAATGATTAAATAGGGCGCCTGGGTGGCTCAGTTGGTTGAGCGACTGCCTTCGGCTCAGGTCATGATCCTGGAGTCCCGGGATCGAGTCCCGCATTGGGCTCCCTGCTCAGCAGGGAGTCTGCTTCTCCCCCTGACCCTGCCCCCTCTCATGCTCTCTCTCTCTATCTCATTCTCTCTCTCAAATAAATAAATAAAATCTTTTAAAAAAATGATTAAATAGTTCAAAGATTCTTAATGAATAACTCATGTTATCTCCTTTATGTCTTTTTAATACTAAAACAGGAGTTCATGATATCACCTTGCCAATTATTTCATGTGTGTTTTCTTGTCTTTCCAACTAAAGTTAAGTTTATTGGGGGTAGAAACTATGTCTTAATTATATTTTATAGTTCCTAAAATTTTTCATCAGAGTTGAACTCATAGTAGATTCTCCGTGGCTAACAATTGATTTTAGTATGACAACTAGAGTGATCATGGCAGCAATGGAAGCACAATAAATCATTTAATGTGTTGGGTTTGGCTTTCAGTTCAATTCCTGGTTATCCTTAGTATTTTGTGGGACTGTTGGCCTGTAGCAGTTCATTGCTGTATTTCAGAACCCATCTAAGGTACAATCCATGTCTAATTATGTCATTTAAGTCCTTTATCAGGCTGTAATGGAACTTAGAGCCTATTCTCCTACAAACAAAATTTGAATTATTATTTTTTTGAAGATTTTATTTATTTATTTGAGAGAGAGAGAGAATGAGTAGGGGAGAGGGGCAGAGGAAGAGGGAGAAGCAAACTTCCTGCTGAGCAGGGAGCTCAATCCCAAGACCCTGAGATAATGACCTGAGCCCCATAGGCAGCCACTTATAACCAACTGAGCCAGCAAGGTGCCCCAAATTTGAATTACTTTTTAAAGACATTCAGAGACAATTTTTTTTTGGTAATGGTTTTATTGAGATATATTCACATACTGTACAATTCACCCATTTATAGTGTCCCATGAATACTTCTTAGTATATTCACACAGTTGTGAAACCATTACCATAATCAATTTTGGAGGATAGTCATTACCTCAGAAAAGAAACCCTATACTCCTGAACTATCACCTGTCAATATTCCTATCTTCCCAGCTCTAAGAAACCACTAATCTGCTTTCTGTCTCCATATATTCACTTATTTTGGACATTTCATATAAATGGACTCATATAATATATTGTCCTTTTTGACTGACTTCTTTCACTTCGCATAATCTTTCAAAGTTCACCTATATTGTAGCATATATCACTACTGCATTTTTTAAATGGCTGGATAATATTCCACTGTGTGGATATATAAAATGGAAACATCTTGTTTACCCACTCATCAGTTGATGGACAGTTGAATTGTTTCCATCTTTCACCTGAAATTTTTATACCTACTCAAATAGGCTCAAGGTTCTTTGTGCTACTTATCCCTATCAGCTTGAAATCCCATGGCCAGAAGAACTTAAATTATATCTGTAAACTTCAAAATTTTACGATGTTCACTTTTTCTCAGGTCATTTATACAAATATAAAAGAAGAACCAGTCTCTGATTTACTGCTTTGTTTATATATCTTAACCCCCAAAGAACTTACTTATTTCTATTCTATCCCTAAGCAATTCCCTATTCATCTATTATATTGCTAACAGTGTTCCTCAATTCTAACGCATCATAGAAATAGGAATAATTTCATATTCAAAAAAATTAGTGTTGCCTGGCTATAGTATTTGAGGTTAGCCATTCATTAAGCACCTACTCTGTAGTGGGCCCTTTTTTTTCCCCCTTCTACTTTTAAATAACTTTTAGTATAATGGGAGACATGCATTGGGCAATGAAAATTTATAATAGAATGGGATAAATGGCCTTTAAAGTCTTATAGAAGTTTAGAGGGAGGAGTAGCATATGATTACATTGGAACTTGGGGGATGCTAGACAGTGACTCAGAGAGGAGAGTATCCTAGACAAAAGTGACAACATAAAAAAAAAAAAAGCCATGGGAGTAAAAATTATGTGGGAGTACCATAATCTAAGAGAAAGTGAAGAGAGATGACCAACATTATAGATAGAAGGGTAATTGGGAACAGATTTTTAAGATCATGGAGGATCATTCTGAAGTATTTATAACTGATGGACAACCATTAATAGGTGTTTGTTTGTTAAAGTGATTTAGAGAAGGAAGATAGGAACTTCAGATAGGAAGTTTTCCATGATCTGTTAGAAACATGACTGATAGAAATGTAAACGTTGGAAAACAACTGGTAGGCCATTTATGATATTCAAAATTACAGAACGTGGAAGTAGGCAGTGGCAGTGCAAATGGAGAGAAGAAGATGCATTCATATATTTGAATCAACAGGATTTGGTGACCTTTTGAAGGGAATATGCTGAAGAAGAGAGAGTAATCAAGGACGCCTCCAGTGTTTCAAATGTGGGTACAAGGCAAGGTGATGTCCTTCCCTGAAGGAACACATATTCATGTCTAAACTTACATGCTGTGTTAGTAATATAATACACTCTCTCTAAAACATATTAATAAAGAGAAAAACAATATTCAGTAGTTGCCCACTGTCTATAGAAGCCTTGGAATGATCCTCTCTGACCTTGACAGTGCCATAAGTATGCTATATAATGAACTCAAAACTCAGGGGCATATCATATTAGCATCTTAGAGTTCACCTGATCTAGGTAGATTCAGTTGGGTTTGGTGCCAGTGTCCCTCATCTTCCTTGGACTAGCAGCTACTGGAGGCATTTTCATATGGCCAAAGTTTGGGGTTCAAGAGAGTGAGCCCATTGTGCATCAACATTTCAGTATTTTTGCATGCCATGTCCATTTCATTAGCTAAAGCAGGTTACATGGCTAAGGCCTCATTCAAGGAGTAAGAAGTATATTCTAACCACTATAAGGCTAGGACATAGGTATGGAGGTATGATACTATTACAGTAGAGTGAAATATTGAGACCAAAAAAAAAAAAAAATCAATCTACAATACTCTGTATGGCTGTTTTTGTTACTCTGGGAACCAAGATCCTCTTTTGTCACTGAATAAACATTAACTCATTTTTTTTCTGGTTAATCATGAAAGATGATGAAGAGCCGTCACAAAGGAAGCCTCCAATTGACCCTGTTCTAGCACATGTAGATGATGCTGCTGAACTTGGGTGACTATGTATTTTTCAGTAAACAGGTATCTAAGTTGGATGGGCATGTTCCGTTTAGGTCATACCACTCATCAGAAATCCAGCAGCCACAGCTTCAGCCCCTTCCCTCCACTGCTCTAGTAAATCTTAATATCTTCCCTAGAGATCAGCCAATTCCAAGATATTGATTGGCCTTGATCCTGTTTAACTTATGAGAACAATCAAGCTCCCCACTTGAGGTGATACAATATCTGCAGTTCTTGGGAAAGAATGACTAAATAAATGTCACAGAGGAGAAGCAATAAGTGGCAGTGTCCACCTCTGCCCGTAAATGCTGTGTGTGTGTCTTTGTGTCGGTTTTGCTGTCACATGGAGTGCTTATACCTTAGTTGTTGAAGGGTTTCCCCTGCAGTCTCTTTTTGCTATCTGTTGCATCCCTTCCCATAAGGTAGGCAGTTTGCAGTAATAGCACTGGAATGAAGCTCTGCTTCAGGCAGGAAAGGTTAAACATTTTTAAAATGCAAACTAGATAAATTTTTAAAAACCTCAGAAGAGTCTTGGTGCCACAACGCCTCTATGCCATCCCCAGCCCTTCTCTTAACAAAAGATGCTTCTCTCTTCTGCACGCTTCTCATTTGTCAGAGGAGAGATTTCCCCATCTCCTCAGCGGCACACTCTGTATAATTTAAGGTGACTCACTGTACAGGAAAGTTCACCTTCCATTAGCATGTTTTCTTTAGTAAGCACTCTCTTGCAAGTGCTGTAGTGTAAACATGAGTGCCTACGAATATGAACATTTATTAAATAGCACTGATGAATATTTCAATACCTCAGGGAGAGCAATTCACAGCTCAATCATTTAGGCTGTTTTAAGTGCAGCACAGGACAATTCCACTACATCTTCCATTAATATTTAATTGCCCATTTTATTCTGTTTACCTTTTTGGTTAATATATAATTTAAAGCCCTTCTACTAAAAAGGGGGGAAAAGAGAACAGCTGTTCATCTGCTTTTAACAAATCTCTGGTGAGAGCTTTTACCTCATTTAAAATTCATTGCAAAGAGTTTTTATTTAATATCAGTAACACAAAACCTCAGGTATTAAAAGTAAAACTTGGAAGTGACTCTCCTGCAAAAAGCCTAGCTGTTACTCAGGTTTGATTACAAATCCATTCGTGAGTGGCAGGCATTGACAGGAAACGTCTGAATCGCTGGCAATGGTGCCGTGTGTCACGTCCTCATGAAACAGAATCACAGTAACTCGACCTGACACATTCTGACAACATGTCGGAAAGTTGTTATTCACCCTGCAGAAAGTGAGTCCTGTCATCCCAGCAATGCAGATTTTACTGATGGGATAAAACACTTTCTGCTTGCTAAAGGACAGGGGAGTCAAATATGTGCATGGCCTCGAGGGGCTGGGGAATCCCTGATGCACGAACCATTCGAACCATTCGTTTCTCCTTGGTCCTGCCTTAGTGGATGCCATCAGCTTCTCTCTTCACCATGTTCAGACTCCCAGGGCCTATTTCTTGTCATTTTAGCTTTCTTTCCTCCCAATTGGCTGTCGTCATTTGTCACAACTCTGTCGTTCGGCCCTACCTGGTGGCAGGGTCCCTGACATTTGCTGACAGACCTCCCAGGCCAGTGAATAAAAGCTACCCCAGATCCACTCCAGAGAGGGTTACCCTTTCCCTTCCTTCTCAGTCACCTGGAATCAACTGCTTTCCAGGACAGTAGCTGCATAATCTCCTGTTTTTCCTGCTCCACTTGATCTCTGTGGCAGATTCGTTGCTCCCTGTCTATTGTGCTGTGGCCTGTTTAAATATTATCAGCATGGCCAAGCTAGCAGCAGCAGGAACTTCAAAAACACCATCACTGCTGTCATTTTACTTCAGTCCCAAAGTCTTCTCTAGGGTAGATTTCTCTTATATGCTTTGCATCACTCCATGACTGCTTTCCCCAGTCTCTGTTGAATTTGGTTCACTTTCTCCATCTGACTCTGTTAATAGAGCCTCTTACATAATGCTTCCTTTCACTCATTCATTTATTCATTCACAAATATTTATTGAGCATTTGAGCCAGGCATTGTTTAATGTGCTGGAAATACAGGAATATAGTACACAGTAAGATGGGAGGGAGAATGAGCGGGAGGAAGGGAGGGGAGAGACAGAGACAGAGAGAGAGATTGAGAGGTTGAGAGAGAGAGAGAGTGCCAGTGTTCACCTGCAGGAGCCTACCTGTCCTTCTGAAGCTTACATAATTTGAGGAGGAGTCACTGATGTTGAGCTCTGCTAATGGTGAACGCAGGTATGATGGCATGTTCCATGTTCACCCTGTATGAACTGACCAATGGGGATGACACAGAGGATGAGGAGTTCCATGGGATGGATGAAGAAACCCTACTTCAGGCTCTGCAGCCCCTATAACAGGAGCACAAGGCTGAGATCATCATCATCAGCGATGACCGAGGCGTCAAGTTCTTCTAGCAGAGACTTATCTCCTTTTACTTCTTACCTCCCACCCTCCCAGGGCTTTCAGAAGGAGACAAACCCAGTGACCCCACAGACTGGATCTATGACTCCAACCAGACTCAAAAGGACTCTAATCCAGGGATGGGTTTCCCACTTACCCCGTGTGTCTGTCCCTGGGGAACAGTGAGGCTGAGGTGTCAGGGAGAAAAGATGTGCTTCTCTTTGCCCTACCTCCTCTCCCATCCTAGACTGTCCCCGAACCAGAGTCTGTAAACCTTTAACTCCACATGTGTTCACACACGTAAGTACATACACACACATGCCTGCACAAGCTTCTGTCTCTCCCCCTTCCCACCCCGTTAGCTGTTATGGCCTCCTCTCTTAGGCTGGTGCTGGATCCTTCCTAGGGAATGGGAGAAGCCCTGGCTGCAGGCAGCCTTCCAGGCAATATGAAGATAGGAGCCCCAGGAAGGGGCCTGGCAGTGAGAGGCCAGGCTGGACACTGATTTATGATATTAAAAAGCTCAACCCCAAAAAAACAAAACAAAAAGAACCCTTGCCCTGGATGCTGGGATGCTCCCTGGATGTGCCCAGAATGTCTGATGTTTCAGCTAGAAAAGGAAAGAGATGGTACTATTATAAATTATTGGAAAGATGCCTCCAACTTTTGACCCCTCCCCATGTCAATACCCTCTGAAGCTTGTCTTATGAGGTGAAGTCTATTCTCCATCTGTTGAATCTGGACTATCCTTATGACTTGCTTTGGCTAACAGAATGTGGATTAAAGTAATGGTGTGCCAATTCTGAGTCAAGGCCTCAAGAGGCTTGTTTGATTTTGTTTTCTTCTGAACCCTGCCTCTGCCTGCACTAGCCTGCAGGGGAATAAGAAACCACATTGTGCAGAGATGAGATATCCCTGATGAGACCATCCTATACCAGCTAATAGCCAGCCAACCAAGATTGGCATGGTGCCTATCCAACACATAGTGGACCACAGATGTGTGAGAGATCCTAGCTAAAACCAGCAGAACTACCCCGACAAGAAGGCCCAAAAGCCAACCTTCCCAGATACTTCTGGGCAATAAAAATGCATAATGTTTTGGGCCATTAAATATAGAGGTGTTTTGGCATACTGTAATAGCTAACTGATAAAGATAGTCCTTAAACTTCTATGAGCCACTTAGGTGAGATATACTCCTGCACTCCTTTATCCTGTGGCAAACCCCACTGAACCAGATCTTAGGATTTGATAGTTTGGACTTATTTTTAAATTTTTTTCAAGTTTCAGGGGTAGGCGACTGGATCAAGTCCCTTAAAAATTGAGCTTAGACCACAGTGAGCTAGAAATGAAATGAGAACCCAAGGCTAAAAGAAGGGGAAAGATATGATTTAAATTCATTGCAAGAGAGAATTGGATGACTGTTTGGATTGATTTATATCTCATCAGAAAGGGCTCACATATCTCTGGTTGTAGTCATTTACCAGCTTGAGTGGAAAAACTGATGCCATGATGTAACTGTACACAGCTCAAACTGTGGTTACAATTCACATTTCCATCCCTCCTCCCCCATTATCCTCTGTATTAATTCAATCAAAGAAGTTAGGTGGGTTGATAGGGAGAACTATTAAGTCATCTTGCTTTTCCCCAAGAGCCATATCTGAATTTCTACCCATAGTATATTTTCAAATGCTTTGTCCAATAAAGTTGAAAATGGCTTGAGCAATGGTCCACCCTAAAAGCTTTAACTGGAAGCATATTATTCTTTAAGCGCTTTACTGGAAAGGAAATTAAAGCAGTCAAAAATAATTGGAGTTTTATCCGACCAAAACCCACACAAGCAAGGAAATTCAAAGTAATGGTCAGATTTTCTTCCCTCTCTGTCCCCTTTTTTTTGCTCTCTGTTTTGCTATAGAGGTATCAGATGCCTTTGGGTGGGACCTGAGAGCACATTAGGGTTAGGGTTGGGTATAACAACGAGTCAGGGACTGCCTGAATTACATGGCTGATCTGAATTTCTCAGATATGGCCAAATCCTCAAAAGTTTATCAGTGTCAGAAAATCTAGGTGATTTGTAAGAAGGGTAATTTGAACCAGAGAGAATTACAGTATTGCATTTTGTTATAGCTGAGCCCATGCAATCATCTAATAATTTCCAAATTGTGGCCTCAGGCCAAATTATGGCCTTAAACCCTGGGTTCTGATCCTAGTGTGATTACTTCAACTTTCTATAGAATATGATTATTCTAGAAATATGAAAATGGAATAAAGAAATCCAATGTAGAGTAGCTCCTGAGCTGGGAAGATTTTTGTGGGTTTCTGGGTGGATAATCCTGGGTTTAAAAAAATTTCATGATGAAGAAATTCAAATACTATTGAAAAATGAGATATAAAAAGCAAAAGTCCCAGTACATACCAATTAAAATGATAAAGATCCAAATTACTGACAATACTAAATGCTGACAAAATATGGAGCACCAGGAATTCTTTCATTGCTTTTGGAATGCAAAGTGGTACAGTCACTTTGGAAGACAGGTTGGTAGTTTCTGACAAAACTAAACATACCCTTACCATGTGATCTGGCAGTCATTTTCCTTGTTTTTTTGTTTTTTGTTTTTTTTACCCAGATGGGTTGAAAACTTATGTTCACACAGAAAGCCATACATGGATGTTCCTAGGAGCTTTATTCATAATTGTATAATTGTCAAAAATTAGAAGCAACCAAGTTGTCCTGCAGTAGGTGAATGAATAAATTCTGGTATTTCTAGACAATGGAATATTCAGCACTAAAAAGAAATGAGCTATCAAGTCATGAAAAGACATGGAGGAACCTTGAATGTATATTGCTGATTGAAAGAAGCACTCTGAAAAGGCTACATACTATATGATACCAACTATATGATATTCTGAGAAAGGCAGAACTATGGAGACAATAAAAAGATCAGTTTTCCAGGGGCTAGCAGGGAGGAGGGAAGAATTGGCAGAGCACAGAGGATTTTGAGGGCAGTGAAAGTATCCTGAATGATACTATAATGGTAGACACATAATGTTGAATATTTGTCAAAACCCATGAAAAGTTCACCAAGAATGAACCCTGTTGTAAACTTGGGTGATAATGATGTGTTATTGTGGATTCCTCAGTCGTAACATCAGCTGGTGTGAAATATTGATAGTGGGTGAGGCTATATATGTGGGGGTAATGGGTATATTTGGAAACTCTGCTTTCTAGTTAATTTTTCTGTGAAACTGAAAATAAAGTCTGTTAAAAAAAAAAAGTCTAATGTTCCACAAATAAGTGAAACCATATGATAATTGACTTTCTCTGCTTGACTTATTTCACATAGCATAATCTCCTCCAGTCCCATCCATGTTGATGTAAAAGTTGGGTATTCATCCTTTCTGATGGCTGAGTAATATTCCATTGTATATATTGACTACATCTTCTTTATCCATTCATCTGTTGAAGGGCATCTCTGCTCTTTCCACAGTCTGGTTATTGTGAACATCGCTGCTATGAACATTGGGGTGCCTATGTCCCTTCTTTTCACTACCTCGGTGTCTTTGGGGTAAATACCCAGTATGCAATTGCTGGGTCATAGGGTAGTTCTATTTTTAAATTTTTGAGGCACCTCCACACTGTTTTCCAAAGTGGCTTTACCAACTTGCATTCCCACCAACAGTGTAAGAGGGTTCCCCTTTCTCCACAACCTCTCCAACATTTGTTGTTTCTTGCCTTGTCAAGGTTTGCCATTCTAACTGGTGTCAGGTGGAGGACATTAGGGGAAGGAAGGGAAAAATGAAGGGGGGGAATCAGAGAGGGAGATGAACCATGAGAGACTATGGACTCTGAGAAACAAACTGAGGGTTTTAGAGGGGAGGGGGCTGGGGGGATGGGTTAGCCTGGTGATGGGTATTAAGGAGGGCACATATTGCATGGAGCACTGGATGTTATACGCAAACAATGAATCATGGAACACTATCGAAAACAAATGATGTACTGTATGGTGACTAACCTAACCTAATAAAAAAAATTAAAATTAAAAAAATAATTTAAAAAAGCCTCCCTTTGCCACATTGGGATCATTTTTAAAGGCAATCAAGTCTTGCCTATTTTTCAGATATAATTATTATAAATATATACCAGCACAGCATATGGATACATGTATGTGTGTGTTTCTGTATATAAAACACATACTCTTATTTACAGAAAGTAATCTATCATCTATTTTTCTATCTATCTTTGCCATTCAAATGGATAAAAATGGCATCATATTTGTTTGAATTTACATTTTGAGTTCTGGATAAGGTTTAGCTTCTTTTTGTATGATAGAGTTCATTTGCATGTATTTTCTGTGTGCTCATTTTTGCTCATTTTTCTATTGAACTACTCAAAGAACAATTACTGAGGATGAAGGCAAGATGGCGGAGGAGTAGGAGACCTGGATTTCGTCTCCTCTCAGGAATTCAGCTGGATAGGGATCAAACCATTCGGAACACCTACAAACTCAACAGGAGATCGAAGAAAAGAAGAGCACAACTCTCTCATCAGAAAAGCAACCACATTCTGGAAGGTAGGACGTGCGGAGAAGTGAATCCAAGGTGATATTCGGGAGGATAGATGGCGGGGGAGGGGCCTCCGTCGGCCGCCTCTGGCAAGTGATAGAGCCATGGAGCACAAAATCGGAACTTTTAAAAGTCTGCTCCTCCAGCAGGGACCCAACAAGCGGCAGATCCAGGGAGACTCACCTTCCTCCCCCGGGAGGAGCGGCACGGGAGCGCACCGCAGGGATCTGCTGGGTTTGGAGACTCCACCCGGGGTCGGGTGCCA
>NC_138382.1:19815514-19830687 GCF_054177405.1 Leptonychotes weddellii | reverse complement strand
TACTGAATGGAGCACTGGGTGTTATATGCAAACAATGAATCATGGAACACTACATCAGAAACTAATGATGTAATGTATGGTGATTAACATAACATAATAAAATTTTAAAAATGTAAAATAAGAAAAAAAGATACGCTAGGTGTACTTCTATTTGTATTTATATCTCAACCAATTACCTCCTTTATATACTGTTTCTGCTCTACTTTTCCTCTTCTTCTGGGACTCCACTACATATCAGACATTTTGATGTAATAATCCTTTCTGCAGTTTTATTCTTTTTCCTCTCCATGCTTCAACCCAGATATTTTCTAATGACCTATTCTCAGTAACTAATGTTCTCTTTTTCTAATGCTTCCAATCTGCTACTGAAGTCATCATTACGTTAAGTTTTATTATATAAATTTTAATTCTATATTTTTATTTGGTTTTTAACTAAGTCCCACTTCTTGGTCGCATTTTTCATTTTCACTTTGTTGTGTATTCTTTTTAGCATTTTAACAATACATTATTTTATTTATTTTTTTATGATTTATTTATTTGAAAGAAAGAGAGAAAGAGGGAGATGAGTGGGGGCGGGGGCAGAGGGAGAAGGAGAGAAAATCAAGCAGACTCCTCGCTGAGCGCAGAGTCCGATGTGGGGCTTGATCTCAGGACCCTAAGATCATGACCTGAGCAGAAACCAAGAGTCAGCCACTCAACCAAGCCACCTAGGCACCCCTTAATAATACATTTTAAAGTGTGTGTTTGGAGGCACCTGGGCGGCTCAGTTGGTTAAGCATCCAACTCCTCATTTTGGCTCAGGTCATGATCTCAGGGTCCTGAGATCAAGACCTGTGCCAGGCTCCACACTTGGCCTGGAGTCTGCTTGTCCCTCTCCCTCCCGCTCTGCCTCTCCTCTCACTCTCTCTTTCTAAAAATGAATAAATACAAATCTTAAAAAAAAATAAAGTGTGTGTTTGATAACCCCAATAAGTGGTTCATTTGCCTTTTCTCTTGATTTTCTTTCTTGGTATGCCTGGTAATTTTAGTGAATGCTAGACATCTTGTATTAATAATTGTAGAGGTTCTAGATGATTTTATCTTACTCCAGAGAACTTTTACTCTATCCTTTGGATAATTAACTTAGGAGGCAAGGCTGGGTTGCAGTGATTATAAACCTTGGTCTACATCTGGTTCACACTCATTCTTAGAATATAGTTCTTTAAGGATCCCAACTGAGCCTGATGGATGCTGAACTTAAACTGTTTTCCTCAAAACCATGAAACTGCTAAATATTCCACTCTGTTTTTCAGTAGTTTTCTGCTTAGCTTCCAAGCCTCTTTTCCAATCTGACTTAAGAATTCAGAATCATGAAGTGTCTAACACTTCCTTATGCCATGCTTATCTCTACAATTTCAACCCTTCAGTTCAGACCTTGGCTATGGCAGCATTCTTCTACGATCATAATTCCTATTAGGCAGCCCCTCCTCCTCAATTCTGGAAACATTCCTTCCATTTGCCCATTTGGGATTAGAAGTGGTAATGGCTTTTTATTGTTGCTGGTTTCAGGGTACTTCCTCCTCTACTGTTGCTTACTTTAGTCATACCCACACTTCTTAAATACTATCTTTATTAAAATATCTTCAGTTAAACCAATTCAGTAGGTTATTCCTTACCTTCCAGTACCCTGACTGGTACAGTATAAAACTGCCAAAAAGGTAAGAACTGATCCTCTGAGGAATTAGTATTTTAAAATCCATAATCTTAAGCAAAATTTGTGCTTTAACTGGATGCTTTAAGATATATCAGAGTTTTGTTATCAATCAGATTCATATAAGTAAAGAGGCTATTTATATGAGACAGATAAAAACAATTTTATACAAATTGTTCTTTGCTGGAGCTAATCTATGAAGTCTAAGCATTGGCTTGAATAAAATATCTCATTCCTTTCTGCTTCATCTTCTTTTGATAAATACGTGGAACTGTTTACAGAGCCCTTCTTATCAACAACCTCATCAGCCATCAGACATTTACATATCATAAACAAAATGAACAATATGTTGAATATATTGTTTCATCAAGGCCAGTGCCTTCATCCTTCAAAAACAGTCATTCAAAAATGTTGCATGGATGTCACACTCTAGTCTCCCCAGATAGAAATCTTGGTGTCAATCAAAACTCCCTGTAATTTGTTACCTACTGATGAAGTTACTTCCCCATTTGAAAACTTTTACATTACCCTTGAGAGAAATTTCAGTGTTCCCTCCATCACACCCCATTGCTTTTTAAATTAAGACATATGCCATACATTATAAGAACTTGTAATCTATAATACAAGACAACAATAACTAATAAAAATCATAATATGATTAAGATTTAAATTATTAGGTAAAGACTAAACCAAAAAAAGAGTCCAGGAAGGTCAATTGAGTATGACATGGGATTTGAATGCCCATAAATGTGAGTAGGAGTCACTTCTACCTGGTTGGGAAAGAGCATGAGTACATATCTTCACCAAAGTCAGTGAGAAATTTCAGTGGCAAAGCTGGGTTTTAAAAAGAACTAATAATCATATGTCTAGCCATTTGACAGGTCCTTTGAGCCCCACTTCCTCTCATTTGATCTAATACTTCATAGGACATTTTTGCTAGAGAAATGAACTCTTACACATAGACTGCCTCAGGTTAGTTCTCTGCTATTAAATCTTTAGAAGAGGAGTGAGCATGAAAAAGTTTCTAGGATTAGCAGAGTGACGTTCTGAAGTTCCATTGTTTTTGAGTCCTACTTTTCTGATACAAGTTTTCTCTACCTCATCAAAGAGAGTTGTTGGTGGAAAGGAAGAGTAAATATGATGAGGTGAGAGAAATGAGTTCCATGGTGTTCATATCATCCATTTGGGCCTCAAGGTAAAAATGCTGTGCAAAGGTTCTTTGCTGGTACCAAAAATAGAGAAACTGTGAAAAGTGAAAGCCTCTGGGATTCAGGAGCCCCAAAGCAACATCAACAGTCTCCATTTGCCACCTCTAAGTAGGTTTTTAAAGGGCAGAGAACTATTTAGTTTTGGACATGGGACTTGAACATCACAGAACCCAGAAATACCTGAGCAATGATGGTAGTAAGGGCCTCCAGAGCCAACCAGAGCAAACTGAAAAGGAGCCACAAGTCCAATGTCTTTGCTTCTTTCCAGATGAAAAACAATTCTAATGAGCTGGGGGTGGGGAGCAGTACCCAGCCCAAATCATATAATTATTCATATTAGCTGATATTAATTAATCACTCTGATGAGAAATTTATACGCCTAACCTCACTTAACTTTCCTAACAATCTCATGTAGTAGGTACTATTATAATCATGGAAGGCAGAAAACTGGTTCACATGGTGACTCCACCACCTCTGGGCTACAAAACCACAGCAAGTTATTTAACCAATCTATGATTAAGCCTTCCCTTTTTCAAAATGGAGATGATAATATCAACAACAATAATAAAAACAATAAAAATAACATCAGCAAGCCATTCAATACATTAATTCCATCCATTAGAAATGCATTTCTAAAGACATGTTAGGCACTTATTTCACTCATCTGGCATTGCTGTTACTCCTTTTCCCATGGAGATGGCTTTAATGAGAGAGAAAGGAGGGGTTCTCTCCAATACTTCCAACATTAGGCAAAGGAAGAGGGAGAAAAAAAAACTTTCCTTTACATTGTCCAACATCTTGTTGCATTATCTGTGCCTAGAAACCACCCAGAAAAAAATTCTTATGTTGTTTTTATAATGGGTAAAGTGATGGTAATAATGATGCCAAGTTTTTATCTCAAAAAGAAAGTGGGCTTCAGAAGTAGAGTTAAATAAGGCAACTGTATTGTAGACTCATGAATTCACACTCACAGCCCTGCCCTCAGGCACCCCCTTGACCTTCTGGCATCTCTCAGAGGACAATGAAATGTCAGCCAGCAGCCTGAGGTCATTATTTCTGACACAGATTTTATTCCACTTCCAATAATCTTAGTGAAGGTTCCAGCTTTCCCCCACATGCATCACATGTCCATCAGCACCACAACATGCATCTGGGTATAAGCCATAGCAAAGAGATTGTGAATAGGTCATATTTAAATTTTTCTTTCCATACTGACAGATGACATGGGGCTCCTATGGGTGTACATTTGACACCCTCATGAATACAAAATGAATTTATTATGATTAGTGCTTTCACCTAGAATACGACATTAATTCATAATGATTGATGGGCTACTTAAAATAAAGTAGTAACTTTTTCCTAAGGTGGCTAGGTGACCCCACATCCACTTCATTAGTAATATTCTCTGAACTGTGTTTATGTAAATGGAAAAAATATCATAAGGCTACTTTATCCCTTATAGTCGAGCACAACTCTCACTATATCTTATGCAAACCAAAGTACAATTTTGTCTCCAGAGTATTTGAAAATTTTTATTTCCATCCTTGAAAAATAAGTACACTTGAAACTGAACAAAATGTTCACAAATTATCATTAAAAATATGTAATGATCAAATTTAAATCATATTAGGAAGAGCTGTTTATGTGCCTTTTGCTGTCAAGAACTATTATTTAGTTCTACCTTAGATAAATCAATGGTGAGTCTTGCTCACATGACTAATATGATGTTTTCACTACTGCATGTGTTATATATTTATGAAAAAACAAAACCTCGGGTAATTTAGTATGGATTCTTACTCATTCCTTTGGACTAGAATATATGAACAAAGGGAATCTCTGCACTCTAGTTTCATGCTGTTGATTGTTTAGAAATTGCTGAATAAGAAAGGGCAAGAGTTTAAATTTTTTTTTTTTAAATAGAAAACCAGCTGGGAAGTTTAATACACTGGGTTTTCTTTGCTTTTCTACCAGTTCTTTTCAATGTGGTACTTCTCACAGCCTAACTACTTACCTACTCATATCATTATGAACAAGGACCCCACCCCTTTTTAGTACAATTTTGATCTAATGAACAAAGTAAAGGTTACATGAAAAGTAAAATACACAATCCATGACACATTGAAGTAAGAATAACATGATGCACAAGATATCAACAAGGATGAAAAAACTGACTTGCCTAAATTGTAGTCTCCCTAAAAACACAGAGGTTTATATCACAAATAACATAGATACTCTCCATTTCTTATCTGGAGTGTGAACTTAGGTTTATAACTCCGCTGGAGAGGTGTGGACTATGGAAGTTAACAAAAGCAAATTAGCACACCCAATTTTGACAAAAACACATTGTTCTTTAGTGAAGCTGTGTAAATTAGGATCTGGATACTGAGCCCCTCCACCCACACTCTGACTCTGAGAGTATGTGACATTGAAAAGATGATGTAACATCATTGTGCCTCAGTTTCTTTTCATTTAAAGTTATAATATCCATCTGTTTCATTCCCCAGAGTTGTATTAAGAAACAAATAAGATATTGTAATGGAAGTGTTTTTTAAGATACAAAGCATAAAACAAAACCAAACATTATGGAATGCTATTTAACCTCTCATCAATGTGCAACGTAGGAATCTAACATACCAGAAGCAATGGTGATTCATCCAAGCTAATATTTGTTGAGAGCTTTCCATGTGTACTGAGAGGGATGCAAATATAAAATTGGTCATGACTAGAAGAAAAGTGAAGACATACACATAAATAACTAATATATATAAGACAGGCAGTGGCAAGTAACAGTGATACACAAAATAAAGATAATTGCCTATAATAGTTCAAAGGAGAACGAGAAAGGCTTGTGAAAGAAAGTTCACTAAATCTAGGCCTTAAAGGATGATAGGATATAGACTTAAGAAAGAGATGGGGAGGCAAGTCACCCATGTGGGAAAAAAATGAGATCAGGCACCAAACCTAGGATTCCACTAACAAACTTCAAGGGGTTCCATATAGCTCTTAAGTTAAGGATGAGTGAGGAAGATGTTTGGGAAATATTTATTAGTAATATTTACTGAGTGTCTGCTATGTGCCATACACCATTCAACAGGCTAGGGAAAGAGCAATGACTAAAACAAACCGAATCACTGCCCTCGGGGCAAGAGGGGCAACATTCTAGTAGTCACAAATGTATGCCACAGATGTCTTGAGCCCATGATCACTTTCCACAACAGCCTTCCAGCCTTCTCTATGATTAATCTCCTTCTCCCAGAGTAGACAAAGCAAACACACACACACACACACACACACACACACACACTATTCATTTAGACCCTAAAATTTAGAGGATCACCATTAATGTTGTCTAATTAATCACCAATTAATGTTTTCTGATTATATTTGAGGAAATCTGGCATTTCTCAAAGTGGGTAGGGGAAAAAAAGAAGATGGGCCCAAAAAGGGGGTTAAGAGAGGAATTTCCCCTGGTTTTCAACGCTGGATGCATGTTAGAATCATCGGGGGAAATTTAAAAAAATACCCATGTCTGGACACTGACTCCAGAGCAATTAAACCAGACTCTCTGGAGGTTGGATTCAGACATCATTATTTATTTTTAAAGTTCCTCAAGTAATTCAAATGTGCAGGCAGATGAAAAACCATTGAAGTAATCAATACTCCAAAGGACTATCACACTTTTTTTTTCCTGCTTCACAGTATAGTTTAGATAAGTGGATAGATAACTTGTATTAACCCCCTAAATCTTTTGTTATAATCCAGTCAGCAAGTCAGAATTTTGGAGATGGAAAAGGCATCAGATTTTGGGACAGATGAGAAAAAGCCTGAAAAAGTCAAACTGACAGTCATAAGGAGAATTACTTGGAGATGGCATTCAAGGTAAGTGGGGAGAAGTTGAAATGCAAATATGATTTCCTAGATTTGAGTCCTGGCTTCACAGCTGAGTTTGTGACTTTCTCATCTATTTGAACTTTGATTTTCTCATCTATAAAACTGAAAAATATAATATAAGACCTCTTCCTCCTACCTTGCAGGGCTCTACTGAGAATCAAGGGAGACAGTATTGGTAAAAGTCTATTGTAAACCAAAAAGCTCCAACACAAGTTTGAGGGATTACGTCCTAATAGATGAAGCAACATCAGAAAAAAAAAAAAAAGTCCTAGTGAACAATGTCCAAAGCAGTGTCTTTACTATACATTTAGTATGCATTTAGACATGGCAAGTAAAACCAACCCTATTAGAGGTATGTTCACTAATTAAAGTCATTTTCTTTCTATGCAAGGTATTTATGTTATATATTTTACCAGCTAAGATTTTTCTATAGAAGCTCTACTGGAAATCCTTATTAATAATGGTAGGAAACAAAAACTAATCAGCTGTTAACCGGGTCAGACTGTGCTAATTTAGCTTACAACCAAATAAGGAGGAGGAAAGGAAACATTGGGGGGGAGGTGGAGAGAAAGTCTTAACAATTCATGAAGAAAGCAGTAAATCTCACTGATAGAAGATAAACTTCTTAGGCATCAAGGCAATGAAAATGGTGTTGAGCTATGTGTCCGCAGATGTGGCTCCAGGGTTAATCTGTCCAGCTGCTCAGTATCAGGACAGCCACGTGGGCAACACCTCAGGGAAGATAAATAGGAAACCTCTTACTCAGGGAGATAAACACAACTGCTGCTGCTAGTTCTTACATGGAAAACCTGCTGATTGTCACTGTTGGGTGGAGGAAGTGCTACTGAAACATTCTGAGGCACAGAGAGCAAAACACCTGGCCACACATCCAAGAGGTGATAGGATGCAGACAGACATAAAGTTTTGCTTGTATCAGTTCTCTCAGGGTGGATAAGGATATCCCACTGGATTTCCTTAGGTATTGCATCAAGCAAGTTTAGAAAGCATAAAACAATTGGGAAACTTAAATGTAAAATAACATGTAAAATTGTGTAATTTACACAATTGTTGTATGTAATATATACAAGCTACCCCTCAAGTTTAGGGAAGATCAGAAATAGGAAAGTTTGGAGAGAAAAAATGAGTTGGTATATCAGCCAATGGATCAATACCCCATATTCCATTAGCATTAATGAAAATCAACCCAACCTTTAGGTAAAGATGATCTTATACTAGCAGGCAGGAGGAGAGAAGGGAATAAAACTATCTAATGAAAAGAATGTGGAAGGCAGCTTGTTTTAAAAATAAACATTTTGGCCTTCTTAGAATTTTCAGTCAAGCAATATGCCAAATTCAGGAAATAACATGGATGTTTCAGAGCAAATCCAATACATTGTTGTTCCTTATGTGTATTTATTCAGCAATTACAACATGTAGATACAATCCTAGGTGCCATGAGGAAGAAAAAGGAGAATCAGACACAGAATCAACTTTCAAAGAGCTTACAAAGCACCAAGAGAGATGACACCACATAAAAAGCAGCAATGCACAGTAGAAGATACACGCCCTAAAGCAAAAAGTACCATAAACGGTGAAAAGGGAGGGAGATTCCTTCTAAAAGGCTTGATTGTGAAAGGATGAAGCTGCTTTTATTTTCCTGTCACTTTCATAACTTAACCTAAAATTGATTCTTCCTCATTATAATCTCCTTGAATATCTCTCAGTGGAATAAATAATCTTAGGTTATTTCTCAAGAAACTTAATTGAATTTCTGCCTCTAGTTTCAGTAGGACCCCAGCCCTGAGACTAAAGGTCTAGAATGGTGTCCAGCCTCTGAGAGCAGTTCTAGGTCATTTCTGACTTTATTTATACCTAGAGGGGGGATTTATTACCAAGGGTACATCCATGGGCTGCCCACATTGATGGATACTTTGACATTACATGCAAAAATGCTGTATGGAGGCACCTTTGTGGGTCTTTTTCATTCTTTCATCAAACTATGTCAAACCAGGAGTTCTTTTGAGGCATTCCTCAGATTTGTAGAGAAGTGGACACAAGTGGGTTCCCCAGGACCTAGATGGAAATGGGATGAGGTCCTGGAGAGCAGAGGTTCTCTCAACAAAGATAATTTTTTTGTTTTGTCTTTGGCTTTGTATTGAGAGGATTTCCTTGGTCAAGCTTCTGCTTTCACCCTTTTCCTAAGAGAGCTATGTGAAAAAATAGTTTTCAGATCATATAATATGTATGTGTTGAAATGATAATATTGTCCCCAGGTCACATGACATTCAGATATTCTACTGGTTATAATTCAAAATGGTGAAAGCCACTGAATTTGAGAACATAATCCTGGTCTTTATCTAACAGTGTTGGCAACCATTTACCAGTGGATTTTTCAGAGTTCTATAAAGTGGGTGTTGATGGTACCCAAAGCAGGCATTAATAATCTTTACTGGAACAGAATGAATGGGAAGGAAGGAAGCTAGAAACTTTCTGTTTGGCATAATTGTAGTTTAATGTGCTTTATTACATCCCTGGATTGACTTGTATAAGGCACATACACACACACACACACACACACACAAACCCCAGTCGATTTCAGTGAACACAAAATACCTAAAACCAGCTATTTATATTGTATGTAGATAATCACTGCTTGACTGACTGAATTTTTCATGTTCTAACCAGCCGTTTTGGCATTTTGTAGACACAGCCTGAATAATTCCATCTACATTCTATCAGTCCTAAATTAAAGCGACAATGTGTTTGTGTTTAGTAGCATTTTCTAAAATTGATAACTTTGTAAACAATTAGATGGTTGGCCCAGCTTCCTAAAATACAGACATTTCCCATAGTAGATTGGTTGTTCCAGAAAAAAAAAAAAAAGCAGTTTCCTCATTTCCAAAGGGCATTACAGAGACCACAGAACTAAACTGACCACCTCTTTTTTTGTTTCCAGGATCCACTTTTCAATGCCTCACGTAAGTGGTATGTAAATTTATTTTAAAGGGCTTACCTCCATTTAGGTGCCTATCAAGAGAAATGGAAATGTCTGTTCCAAAGTTATCAAAAATTTCCTGATAGCAATTTTTTTATTTAATTAAAAAATGAGAGGGAGAAAATCAAATCATGTCACAGGCAGGTGGAAGGACACCGCAGGCAGGACTGTGTTTTCCAACGGCATCCAGCAAGATAATGAGTCCATGTCTATGGAAATTGATTCATTAATATTTCATCGAGGCAGCTTCAGAGCAATTCAAGAACCAGCTCCCAGGAATTCAATCAGTAAATTCAATGAATTGTTGAGCTTAAAATACCAGGGGGGCAAAAATATACATATATTTGGCATGTGTGCATATTTATACATACTGATGTGACACGTATATGCACATGAATACAGGCATACATATTAAAACACAGCACATGTAAGAGACTGTCATTTCTAGGCTTAAACCCAGTCTCACCTGCCTATATTCTTTACTTAGGAAGAATTATTAAATAAAAATTCACTCCATTTAATATCATTCTGCTCAGTACCTGACATGGAAAACAAGTTAAAAAAAAATGTTGGCCACAACTTGTTCACTGTTAATCACATGTTTATCAATACAGTCCCTTCAATCAATTAACAGCACATAAAGACAGCTCCCAAGGACTCCTGTTGAGACTGGAAAAAGAGGGCATTAAATGTTCCATGGAAGAAGGGCTGCTGATCTGGGGCAGAACAGGTAATTTACCATGTGAAACGCACATTGAGAAGGACCAGTTAGGGAAATAGATTCAGATTATCATGTCGGCTAAGTAATTGGTGTTTGGGTGTCCCTAAACACCAACCTATAAATGATTTTATTTTCATTTTGGATCAATGTCTTCTAGCCCTTGTCTAACTAACCTGTATTGATGTCTCTTTAATTAAACCATGCGTGATATGCTCGCTCGGCAGTGGGGCGTACTGAGCGTGCATGCTAGGAATCCCAGATAAGGTAATTATGCTATTTGTCACTGTCATGATTAATGTGTGACAGCTGTTATGACAGCTGTGCCACTGTTTCGTCACAATACTCTGTTCATCCATAACAAAATTAGCTGTCGCACTCAAACGTACACACTTGCTGCTGTTTCTTTCTGAAGTCAACAATGAGAAAATCGAGAGGGAATATTACATGAACTCTGTGACAAACAAGAAAAATGACATCTTTATTTTTTTTCTTTAAATGATGATATAACCTGCCCGCATTGGAAAT
Organism: Leptonychotes weddellii; assembly: GCF_054177405.1. Lineage (NCBI taxonomy): Eukaryota > Metazoa > Chordata > Mammalia > Carnivora > Phocidae > Leptonychotes > Leptonychotes weddellii. The sequence continues at coordinate 19,819,657 of NC_138382.1, read as the reverse complement.
GCAGATAGCTCACCTCTAGCAAACAAGCTGTCACAAGGAGCCAATCCACCACTAATCTAGCTAACAAGGTCTCAGTGTGTGAGGGGTTTGCTTCATAATTTGAATCTGCCTTGTCAGGCAAGCCTTTTAGATGTTACCCAAATTAGCACTGGCTGGAACTGTTACTGCCTGTCAAGGTGGAAAACTGCAAATGCAGAGTTATAATAGGAACTGGGAGACTGACTCACCCTTTCCTTTGGGCGTCAGTCAAGCGGAGCAAAATAGGCGGCTCTCCCTCCACCTCCCTCAGGAGAGCTGTCCCTCCTCCTGCACCTCTGCACCCCTGACTGGGAAGGATGCTTGTAGGCGCTGACTCCACCTCCCTCAGGAGAGCTGTCCCACCTCCTGCACCTCTGCGCCCCTGACTGGGAAGGATGCTTGCAGGAGCTGACTCCAAATAGAGACGTAAAGTGTCAGATGAAGGTAGTTATTAATGTTAACCAATACTGTTTCTTACAGAGCCCTAAAACTGGACTATAAAACCACAGTAGACACTGATGTGAAGAGACAGATGGCTACAATAATAGCGTCATTATTCTATAGCTTTGGGTGAAGTGGATACTGCATATGTTCCATAAATTTTAAAGGAAAAAAAAATCCCATGTGGAGTCTATTCATAATAAAAAAAAAAAACATTGTAACATCAGAGACCCTGAATGCCATAGAAAGAAAATATGTCAGATAGGCGTATCTAGGTGAACACGGTATTTTCTCTCTTAAAAAATTAAAGGGAGAACAGCTGTAGCTATTATTTTGCAACAAACGATTAGTTTGATCTACTCACAATATATTTAAATTTGCCAATAATTGAACCAGCAAATATAATGTCCACTTTTAATAAGGATACTGCTTAAATCAGGCCCATCTGCACTGTCTCTCCCAAGCCTCTTCTCCAAAAACAATCCTGGAACAGAAAACTGAATTATTTCAAACAATTATAATGATTACAAAGGAACTGTTACCACCTGCTGCTGACTCTTGGCAGTCATCAGTCACTGAAGGATTTAATTAGAATATTTATCAACAATGACCAAAACTCCTTTTGATTTGTCCCTGATTTCTCCATGCGGGAAAAGTAAACTCTTTGCAAATTCAAACAATTAAGAGATGCTGAGAAATTTGGGAAGCTGATTTAAAATTAAAAAGATTTCAAATCAGGACAACGAGGCTTTAGTCAATTGCTCTAATTGGTTTTCTCTGTGACAAGTATGAAAGGTCTTGATGATTCCTATCACTTTTGATGAGTGTCTCCTTTCTATCTCAAAGGAGACCAAGAACATTTGTTGCCATATATTATTACCAAGAATATAGCACTCTGCTACTAGATCACATGTGGGTTTCTGATGAAGGAAGAAATGGCTGTTTCCATGTGATGTATGTTCATACATTCTTGGCATTTAGAGAGAGCATCTTTGTTAACTGTTTCCATTCGTCCTGAGAATTGCCTGTTGTCAAGAGTCCATCTTCAGGGTCCACCTCCAATGCCATCTCTTTCATGAAGCCTTTGCTGAAATGTTGTCCCCATGTGTTCTTGTCCTTCCTTTTCTTTGAGCTCTCACAACACTTAATGCTTGTTTCTTTGTTTTAGGCACTGACTGCATTTGATTTGGGATAATAGTTATTTGTGTGCTTTTCTTACCCACGAGCTCCCAGAGCACCAACCAAGAAACACTTACTCAATCTTTTAACTCCTTACATAATCTAACATACAACCTGGCACACAGTAGGCCCTTTTGTTCACATTTATGAAGCAAATCACTTACTACATAATTGAATGTTGAAAAGAGTGTTTGTGTATTATAGTATCTGTATTTAAGTGATACTTAAGAATTTAGGAGCTATTTAATGTGCATAATTTTTTATAAGTGAACATGAAATATTTAAACAAAAGCTCTTAAGTGATACCAATCAGACCACTCGTAACATCAACTGCTATACCCTGGTGGGATGTCAGATGATGGAACACCTGAAATAACCATAGTAACAAAGGCTCCTAATCAAAGGGGATGTTCCAATCACAGAGATAACTTATTCTTGTCTAAAGCCAGGGGGAGCTCTAGACAACACCTCTCTGTATAGTTGAGAAGGCATCTATAGACATTCACAGGTAGTACCAAACAGAACACAATTTTTTGCAGAAGTTTTGTAGGAGGCAATTTTTGCAGAAGGCAATTATCCTGGAGGATAACTGCACTTCCAGAATTCCACAGGTCTGTGAAATTAGCAATTAAGCACCGAAATAGCTATAGCAATCGAAATATAGTAGATGGGTTGTGTGGAGCAATGGCAAGCTGAACTTAGAACTCTAAAAATTAGATAACATCTAGTACCAGGAACCTGAAACACCAGGATGAGATAGGGAGTAGAGAGGTCCAAAGATGACACATAATTAGCAACAGGTAGGAAGAAGAAAGCCCAACTCAAAATCTGTTGGACTCTGCAGACTTCTCCCTAGTAGGGAGAATAAGTAAGTACCAGAACCCACTAGAGCTTTATTTGAACTTAATTTTTAATTCTATTTGCTTGTTTTTAGTTAACTATGTAGTAACCTAAACATTTTATCTCATTATGGGGGCTTGATTTCTTTAAAGGCACAACTTAACCATTACTATTAAATCTATAATTTAACTGAAATTAATAATGAGGAGACACCAATCCAGTAACTGAAGTGATCATTTCGGGGACCTTGATATGGTGACATTGTATTAGCTGCTGAACATGCCTTTTTCCCTTACACATACCAGCTCTTGTACTTGTGCCCTGAGAATTAATTGCATGGGCTCCTCAATGATCTAAGGACAGAAGAGAATGTTTGAATTGCATCTGTTTTCTCAGGTTCTATTTTTCTTTTTAAAGATTTTACTTATTTATTTGACAGAGAGAGAGACAGCAAGAGAGGGAACACAAGGAGGGGGGAGTGGAAGAGGGAGAAGCAGGCTTCCCGCCGAGCAGGGAGCCCAATATGGGGCTCGATCCCAGGACCCTGGGATCATGACCTGAGCCGAAGGCAGACGCTTAACGACTGAGCCACCCAGGCGCCCCTCAGGTTCTATTTCTAAGCTACAGACAGGATAGCTCCATGATCAGTTTATCCAATTACACACTTGAAAACTTTGCTAACTCTAGCAAAATTCACATACTACTAATTTATCCTCATCCTCAACAACAACAAAAAGATGGTTTGTAAACCATTATCCTTTCAGAGAGCCTTCCTATAAAGCTTTGTTAAGGTCAGATGGAGTCTCGGTGACAGGGTAGAGTCAGTTAAAGTTGTGAGGCAAGCACTAAAAAGGCTAAAAGAGGCTAAGAGGCCCATAAGCTAAGAAAAACTTCTGCATTGTTAAATGGTGGGGGAAATTCCAAAGAAGGATATTTCATGACATGTGAAAGTTATATAAAATTCAAATTTCAGTGTCAATAAATAAAGTTTTTTTGGGATGTAGCCATGCTCATTTGTTTATGTGTTGTCTAAGGCTGTTTTGTGCTACAATACAGTTAAGGGTTTGAGACTGAGATCGTGTGGCCTGCAAAGGCTAAAATATTTATCTGGCCGTTTACAGAAAAAGTTTGCAGACCCCTACTCTAGTGATAGGGTCCTTTTCCTTCCTTCTTACTTGCAACTGAAAATGTGCTTGGTTTTGCAGATTATATTGGGTTCTCAAGTTGCAACCCTCTATCCCCGTGTGTACAAGTGTGTGCAAACACAGTCTCTCATTTTGTCTCCTTTTATTCTGCCTTCTCACTTCTGCTCTGGCAACCAGGAAATCTGAGCAGCATCTGCTTCAGAACCAATTCTATTTCCTTTTCCTGGCCACAAGAATGGAGTTCTTGACTGAAGCTTGAAAGTAGAGAGAATCACCTTTCTTTACTGCATGCTGCCTCCTCTGGCCTGGCTCCTAGAAGCCAGGGTCTCTAACATATGCTACAACTTTTCTCCCAGGCTTTCTGTGTGGAGAGCATTCCAAAAGGGAACAGACCTTTCTCTTGTTGCAATTTTCTATCAAGAAGCCTTGTGGCCAACAGACACATGAAAAAGTGCTCAATATCGCTCGGCATCAGGGAAATCCAAATCAAAACCTCAATGAGATACCACCTCACACCAGT
>NC_138382.1:19770755-19815014 GCF_054177405.1 Leptonychotes weddellii | reverse complement strand
AACTAATGATGTAATGTATGGGGATTAACATAAGAATAAAAAAAATAAAAAAAAATAAAGAATCTGCTATATGGGTGCGCCTGGGTGGCTCATTCAGTTAAGCGACTGCCTTCGGCTCAGGTCATGATCCCAGGGACCTGGGATCTAGCCCCACATCGGGCTCCCTGCTCCACGGGGAAGCCTGCTTCTCCCTCTCCCACTCCCCCTGCTTGTGTTCCCTCTCTCGCTGTCTCTCTGTGAAATGAATAAATAAAATCTTTAAAAAAAAAAAAAGAATCTGCTATATGGAATAAGAGATCATACTGAATGGAGACTGTTAGAAACAATAAGGGCATCATCACAGAAGAAAGAACAACAATAAAAAATTCAAACCCCCATTTTTCAGATTAAAATCCAAAGCACAGAGAAGTTAAGTTGCTACTTCAAGACACACGGCAAGCTAACTAAAGTCAGAACTAGCCTTATTCTCTATTAGGCCAATGATGTTTCCCCAGGAGTCATTTACATTAAACACAAGCCATCCTATTATTGCATGTTTTGGTAATATCTTTGCTTTGTCCAAACTAGTAAAGGTGTGCATTTTTCATATGAGGGGGACTAAGAGTAAATCTTTTTAGAAGTGTAATTAATATACAATATTATCTTAGTTTCTGGTATACAACATAGTACACTTCAACATTTACATACATTATGAAGTGATCACCATGATAAATCTAGCTACCATCTGTCACCATACAAAACTGTTACAATATTATTAACTATGTTCTCTATGCTGTACATTATATCCCTTTGATTTGTTTATTTTATAACTGGAGTTTGTACCTTTTAATCCCCTTCCCCTATTTTGCCCATCCTCCCATCCCCCACCTCTGGCAACCACCAGATTTTTCTCTGTATCTATGAGCCTCTTTCTGTTTTGTTTTGTTTATTCATTTGTTAGAATGAATTTTGATTGAAGAATTATGCCAAAGCCCCTTACAATGCCCAGAGACAGTCTTGGACTTGAAGAGAGAAAATTCCTCCAGATTTGTGCCCATTCCAATGTGATGGCAATATCTGTGTCTATTAATCCTAATTAAATGATTCCCATGGCATTTCTAGCATCTTGTCCTTCGAGAAACAGAGTTTTAATTTTATCTGAATTTCCCATCAGTGCACTTCTCATGAGAGGAAGACAGCAGATTCAATAGCAAGTCTATGATCTATAACAAGGCCCTTATGTGAGGCAGTTTGTAGGGGAATCTAACATTTTAGTTTCTTGAAATCTTTTTTTTTTTTTTACTTTCATCTATAGATCAGATGTCTATCAAAAAATAGGGTACCCTTAAAATACCAAAATTTCTACATTTGCAGTAAAAGGATAGTGTTTATAATTCGTTATTAAAAATAAAGACTATGGTCACCCTCTAGCCAAATCAAGAGGACACATTAGGCCAAGTTCAGCTGAAGACTGCAGTTATCTTTTGAAATAGTACTTTGCTGTTTGTATAAATGACAATTAAATAAATTAAATATAAGGCACCAAAATGTCTTTTGATGAGGGAAACATCACATATTGTTGTTCTAAGTCTTCCTTCCTCATTTTTTCTAAAAAAATAATTGAATAGGAGACCCATAATTAACTTGAATATTGCAGACTTTTACTTGAAATACAATGAATTTCTCATTCTATGTTGAGTTTCCTGTTCTAATGTCTTTCTTTTGCTTCTCTTCAGCTTAAAGAATGATACAGAAATACCTATTTAAGGATTAAAATAAATAAATCACTCCAAAATTCATAGTACCAAACTCATATTACAGTTGTTATACCCTCTTTTGTTATTTATGTAGCAGTTAATCATTTATGAAATGCTTCCATATATATTAACTTATCATGCAACACCTTCAACAGCACTCATGTATAGGAACAACAGGTATTCTAGACGAGTGTTGAATAGAGAAGGAAAACAAGACTTTGAAAGATTCTACTACTTGTTCCAGAATCACAAAAGTGGTAACCACTAATTGTTTACCTCCCGTTCTTAAACATCAGGCTTTATGTACAATTCCCACAAATGACCTTAGAATGTTAGCAATTCGCCAAATAAATCTTAGTAAAGACAGAAGAAGTTTTTCAAAGATTAGGCAATGCCCTTTAGATTCCTCTTTTGTGACCTGTTCTAGAGAAATGAAATCAAGTCATAAAAGAATATTAGAAGCAATCGGTCACCCTGGAACTCTCAGGAGGAGTAATCACTTTGGAGCTCTTCCTTGGATAATGCCAAAAAAACACTCATACTTGAACCTTCACAATGGTCTCTTTTGTTACATTTATGATTAGGCTGATATTTGAAGCTTCAGAGCTATCACACAGCCTGATGCAGCTAACTTTAATCAACCCAAAATGGAAAGCTGGGCAGTGTTTATACATAAATGTTTACATCTGAAGGGCTAGCAGCTGATAACTTCCACACTTGGAAAAGAGGCATAGTATCATTCAGGAGAAAACTGTTAACATCACAGTTAAAACCTCATACACACACGCACACAAAAATCTCATTCCAAATGCCAGGAAAATGGTATTTAGTTTTTTACAATTCACTACAGAATATTTTTTAAGACCAAACTAACATATCATAAACTGACACTTGAGTATTAAGTTCTTATTTATTTCACCACTTGATGAAGGAGGCCCTGACACTATGGAAGGAAGGAGCCTGCAGTTCAAGCCAGGGCTCTGCATGCTCAATAGCCTTAGATAAGTCACTTCACTTCTTCTAGGTTAGCTCCTTTTGTATAAATTAGAAATAAGAATCCTTTTTAAGTAAATATATATGGAAGAACATAGACTGGAGAAGTTAGGAGGTTGGGCATAGGAGTAGACTATCTGAGGGTACACTTTGGCTCTGCCACTTATAAGCCATATTATCTTAAATATATTACATAACTTCAGTGTGCTTTAGTTTTATCATCTGTGATACGGCAGTTGTTTTAACTAAAATAATAGAGAGATCACTTTGTCAAGTTCTAACATTTATATTTATGGTTATTATTTCTATGTAGCACCATGCTTCAATAAACAGTTGTTCTTTAACTTGAGTTTTTACTCGGTAGAAAAAAGAAAAACTGGGGCGCCTGGGTGGCTCAGTCGGTTAAGCATCTGCCTTCCACTCGGGTCATGATCCCAGGGTCCTGGGATTGAGCCCCACATCGGGCTCCCTGCTCAGCGGGAAGCCTGCTTCTCCCTCTCCCACTCCCCCTGCTTGTGTTCCCTCTCTCACTGTCTCTCTCTGTCAAATAAATAAAGTCTTTAAAAGAAAGAAAAAAGAAAAACTAATAATATATGAGACTTTCTTGGCATTTATTGGCATTGCCAGAAATAATACAGTTTTGTGCATTTGGGAACCACTATACAATAGAAGATAATGGCATTCTGAAAAATAAGTGTATTTCTTGAAATGCAAAAGAGTTATTCATAAGAGTACTCTGAATGCACAACATCACTTTCTAGGAGGAAAATCAAACTGATAAAAACAATTCCAATACATGGTGAATACAGGAATTAACAAAGTTAGGTAGGAACATCTTTTTAAACTAAGGCTTATTCTGAATATTGTTAACGATAGACATGTAGGGCGCCTGGCTGTTCAGTCAGTGGAGCATGCAACTCAGGGTTGTAAGTTTGAGCCCCACATTGGCTGTAGAGATTATTTAAAAATAAAATCTTCTAAAAACTAAAATAAAATTGTGTTAAAATTATGGTGAGTCAAATTCTGACTTTCTCTAGGGCTAGCAATATGAATCTAAAGAAACCCACAATGACCTACCTAATTTTTTTCTAGATAATTGCATACATTTTAATTTGTATTCTATGTGCATGTGTAATTATTTTTACTATTGAACTTTCCGCCACAACCAGGAAATCAAAACAAGTTTTTCTGAAATGTATATTTTGCAATTCCCAACATAGTATCTGCTCTAGAATTAATCAGATATCATTAAAATGTTCTTAATTCCAAAAAGAGGAAAAAATAGAGAACTTGGTAAGCTAGTGAGTAAATAAATATTTTTAAAAACAATCTGGAGGCTAAAAATATCAGAGTACACTGAACTTATGCTCAGTCTTCTACACAGATGGCGCACTAGTGAGAATTTATGAAAGTAACCAAGTTTTTGGATGGAAAATCTATAGCTGATGCTGTTAGTTTCTGCTAACATCTCATCACAGAGCTCTGGGTAAGATTTAGAAAATTTGTATATTTTTAAACAGAAGGCAAGTGCTCCTCTATTTCCAGAGTTTTCTTAGCAAGAGGATCTATCCTCAATTACATAGCTTATCTTAAATGCATGTTTATTGTAGAGATTTATGTTTATTTCCAGTGATCCAGTTTAACAACCAACATTTTTAAGAGAAACTATTATTTTCAGCATCCTCATATCAATATTTTACAAGCCATTACATATTTTACCTGATTATTTCTTTATATTTGTATGATTCATAGAAGAATTGTTAAAGACATGGATTTGAGAAGGTATAGAATTAACCATACTTAGTTTTACAATAATTTATGAAAGCCCAGAATTTGTCAAGCAGGCCAGTACTTAGTGACTCAACCTCCATAATCTCATTTAAGTCTCACAACAACCCTGAGAGGGAAGAATATGTTATAGAAACAGACATGGAATTGGCCTAAGACTGGATCAAATGGTCAGACCAGTGGGATAGTAAGTGGCAGAGCTGATGATGTGTATGTCTGTAACCTTGAAGTTATCCTTTCACATCTCTTAAAACTTGGGTCTTGTAAAGATTTTAATTTTGAAACATGGTAGACTAGACCCTCTGATCTGAAAACAACAAAAATGCTGGGAAAAATACAGAAAGCAAAGAGGAAGGAAGGAAAGACATTTTTAATTACTGGGTTGGCAAGGAAGTCAGGGAAACTTCAAAGGTCAATAATGAAGTAAAATCAGAATCTGGGAAGACAAAAAAATCAAACCAATTTTCACCCTGAGGACATGTACCCAACCTTGGGCACAGAGTTTCTGTTTTGATAATTAAGTAGAGTGCTAGGAATAGGAGACAAGTGGTAGGACCAATTCAAAATGGGAGTTCTATTAACTATATAAAGTAATTCTCTCAAAGGGCTATACTTATGGTATAGCAGTGGCCCAGAAATAAATAATACCCTTAGAAAAAGTCAAGAAAAATTTCCATTCTCAACCTTGGCACTGGATGGAGTAAATATCTCCTTCGAGAATTCATAATCATGAGTCAGCCATATTTCAGGATAATTCCCAAGACTTTAGGCCAAGATTTATATTAATTTTGTCCTGAATTACTGGTCTACCTGGGCATCTGGCAGAAGCAAATCCTCTGGATGGAACATACCTTCAAAAATACCTCCTAGGGCGCCTGGGTGGCTCAGTTGGTTAAGCAACTGCCTTCGGCTCAGGTCATGATCCTGGAGTCCCGGGATCGAGTCCTGCATCGGGCTCCCTGCTCAGCGGGGGGTCTGCTTCTCCCTCTGACCCTCCCCCCTCTCATGTGCTCTCTCTCCCTCTCAAATAAATAAATAAAATCTTTAAAAAAAAAATACCTCCTAGAATTAATGTAAATGGAGTTCCATTGAACAGGAGCTCAAAGTCAAAATATCTCAATACACACAAGGAAGGAAGGCACAAAAAGAGAAAGCCAGCAGAAAGAACAAGACTTTAGAAATGGAAAATATCAGGCTTATACTATAAAACCAAGTATGTTCAATACATTTAAAAAAATAAGAGAGAAGAATGACATATAAGTAAGTAGTCTATAAAATGACTAAGTTGATTTGTTAAAGAAAGAGAGAACTTTTAGAAATACTACTGAAGAAGAAAACATGGTGAAAGGACTAGCACTCCCCAGGTATCTAGAATTATAATAAATTATAATAATTATAATAAATGTATAATATAATAAATTATAATAAAATAAAAATTAAACATTTGCTATCAGTTCAAGATTAATCAAACAGACCAGTGGAAAAGACCAGATATTCCAGAAAAGAGCTAGTATTGTAAATAATTGGGAGAAAAGAGGAACTATTCAATAAATGTCACTAAAACAGCTGGTTATCTATGGGAAAAAAATTAATCAGATCCTTGGCTTAAATTAAAATAAATTCTAAGTGGATTAAATAATTAAATGTGAAAGATAAAACTATAAATCTTTTCAGAAGACTAAAGAAGTATATCTTTAGGAACTCAGGGTGATGATTTTGTTAAATAAAACACAGATTGAACAAACCATAAAGGAAAGAAATTTATAAAATTAAGTATATTAAAATTAATAACTTCTGTTCATCCAGCAATATTATAAAGAAAATGAATTTGTGAACCACAAACTGGAAGGAAATAACTGTAACTAATCAACTGCTTTTCTGTGCTTTACTGTTGCCTCTGGCTCATGGATCCTTTGCTGATCTTCACTTCTAGGAACTCCTTTCCAGTGAATACTAATAATTTTTGCATTTTAATTGTCCCTAACACATTCTGAGACTTACATTGAAAAGTTCTCCAATTTATGGATCAACTATAACTATTAACAGGACCAGAAGACAAAATATACAACCAGTGTAAAGAGTGATTGTAAAACCTACTGCCAAGATCCAAATATATGAGCTTTATAAAAGGGATAGGAAAGTTGAAAATAAAGATATAGTGAAAAATGCACCAGAAAGAAAGGAATGAGGCAAAGAAAGAAGGAAGGAAGAGGGAGCTAGAAAGAGGGAAACAACAAGGAATGACTAAGTAGAGCTCTGGGAAAAGAAGGCAAAGCCTAGGACCAGCTCAAAATAAGAGATACCTTAATAGAAGACAACTCTGTACAACGCAGGTATTTCAAAGCACTATACCCACAGAGTAGCATTTCTTTTACTGTCAGTTTGGCCATCAGCAATGGCAGCAGCTAGAGCATCTTTGGTGGAAAAGAGCCCATGTTATTGGATCCATGAATAATAACCTCCATCTCTGACACCATGTTTCCTCTGTAGGTGATCTTACTGTGCAACCACAAGGGTGCCAAGGAGAGAGGCTGGTTGGCATTCTCAGAACATTGTTCCTCCTAAGCCTATGGTTCATCTTTTTTTTTTTTCTTAAGATTTTATTTATTTATTTGAGAGAGAGAGTGAGAGAGAGAAAGAGCACAAGAGGGGGGAGCGGGAGAGGGAGAAGCAGACTCCCCGCCGAGCAGGGAGCCCGATGCGGGACTCGATCCCGGGACTCCAGGATCATGACCTGAGCCGAAGGCAGTCGCTTAACCAACTGAGCCACCCAGGCACCCCAGCCTATGGTTCATCTTGTTCCTAGTTGATTTCAGTAGCAGGAACTGGTTCCACTTTACAGTTTTTCCACACAAGTAGAGCCAGCTTTATCATGCCCTTTCAGAGTTAACAGCACATCAGCTGGGGCCCCTTCCTCGTGGGTCTAAATCCCAGCTTCACAGGGTCCATCCACTGAGCTCATACAGCACTTATACCAGCCAAGCAGGACCCTCCACAGGAATTGAGTCCCACCTTTACAAGGCCACTCATTCAAGCCTCTAGATTTTAGTAATTCCAATATTTTCCCTTTTACACCCAACCCTAGGAGGGATAAAAGCTTCCTGTAGTTACTACTTTTTTTTCCTTTTTGTCTTTTTGTTCCTTTTTTGCCTTTTCAGTTCTCTAATACCAGGTTAACAATTCTCTATATTAATACATCTTTTAAGTAATTGCTATGGTTTCTGTCTCATGAATGGACCCTGACTGATAAATGATCAAAGCCCCTTATAACAGAAAGCAGGAGAGTTAGTAGAGCCCTAAGGACAAACAGTGCCAGTGCACCACTGTCCTTACTATATAAAGATGAACTTATGTTATTCTTCCTATTGATTGCAATTCAGGACAAAGTAGTCACCAAATCAACAGCCACATACTAAATAATAGAGTCAATGCTGATCTGTTTCAGAAAAGACACCACATTTAGCAAAGCAGCTTCAATTAGGGTACCACCTGGTTAAGTTTATGGTAGTCCCTTATCTGTTGTCATAAGCCACCTGCTTTCTGTAGAGTTCAGGAAGGAAACAAAACAAGGAGCACCACTGCTACATCCTTCACACCTTTGATAGTGGTACTAATTTCCACAATTCATTCCAAAAGCAGTATTATTTATGATTTATTATCATGGCTGTGTGGCAGGTGTTGGGACAATTTTAGGGGCTTCCACAATGCTTTCTACCATAATGGGTCTTACTTTATAGATCAGGAAACCAATGTTAGGGTTCTGCCAGTTTCTATGTATAGTATATACAATTATGCCCTCTTGGGCTGAGGAAATAATCATAGAATGGATCCTCAAACCCACTGGATCCATATAATGCCATTTATCATGTGGTTTCTGTAAATCCTGACCATGATCAGACCATAATAACATTTCAGGTATCCTGGTATCAGTGTCCACACAAACCTCATACTTGAGAATCCACTAGAGGTCTAGTATCCTCTTTCCCCAGGGACAAGTACTTTTTGGGGAATAATCAAAGAAACATTTTTCCATATATACTTTTGGAAAAATTGTACAGTCCTTTTATTTATTTTCTTAAAGGTTTTATTTATTTATTTGACTGAGAGAGACACAGCGAGAGAGGGAAAACAAGCCGGGGGTTGTGGGAGAGGGAGCAGTTTTCCTGACGAGCAGGGAGCCTGATGCGGGGCTCGATCCCAGGACCCTGGGATCATGACCTGAGCTGAAGGAAGACGCTTAACGACTGAGCCACCCAGTCGCCCCTATAGAGTCTTTTTAAAAGAAACCCACTTTTCCCTTCAGTCAATGAGTTGTGAGTCAGAGAATTAATATAGATCTGGAAATGGAATAAAGAGCCACAATTTTCCATTGTGGTGATGGGTGTCGGCCTTGTACTCAACAATTTCAGGATTATTATTATTACTATTATTATAAAAATTGTGCAATATTCTAGTCACTATCCATATGTCTTACTCCAAGGACACCACCATGATCTATTACTCATTACCATAGACTTCTTGTGGGTGAAGGCACCGTGACTGTCACTCTGCTTTTGCTGTCCATTACAGTAAATACATATACTCTACATCTGACAGTAAAGGATTGCCACTTGAACTATTTTGTTTTAGAATCTTATCACTCCCATTGATATTAGAGAGCCCAGGGCTATGGCAGCATTCTCCAACCAATATGCCTAGCCTACAGAGGACAACCATCACTAGACATCTCAAAATTCTGGTACCCTCCATCCAAGTACATTCTTTATTGCCTAAGTGAAGATAGTGTCCCCTGCCCCATCTCCAGGGTACACAATAACGTGATGGATTCTCAGATACTACACAATAATACAGAAACCATTCTCATTTTTCTGAGTTTTCTGATTCTTTTCTTCATATCATGCCAAGAAAGTTCCAGAATGTTAACTCTGTTTAATGGGTAGCCATTATAAGATTCAGGAACCATCTTACTTACAAGATTCAAAGAAACATCCCAACAAATTATCACAGCCAGTTCCAGGTATCCTTGCAGAACATCGAATTCCAAGTCAAAGGTGAATCTCATGACAATGAATTTTCCCCATCCAACTTTATATTCTTTCTTCTACCCCTACAGGTGTAACACCCAGATGGCCACAACTTTTTAAGAAAACACAGCTGGTTTGTTCAGTTGCACAGGATATTTGCCATATGAAACCACTGCATCTTAAGAAATCCACCCAGGGGAGAATGAGCCAGAAATTTGTTTACCATTTCCTATCTCTCATTGGTTAAAGTTTAGTCCATGGTGAATTAACTCTCTCTCATTTCTAGATTGTGTTATTTCCTCCTCTGAGAGCTTTTGGGATGGGAAGCCAGAGTTTCAGTGGGTGTAGAGAACTCACTGGGATCCACTTCCCCATCCCTCACCCTCAATCCCTCCTTGTATATATCAGCTATAGACATGACTTTGTTTATCTGCCTAAATGGGGGCAGCGGTGATGGAGAGTGAGAACATACATCATCTTGCTAGATAACTGTTTTATGTAAAAACACTGGAGTCTACAGACACTGTGAGGCCATTCTCCCTCTAGAAAGAGAAAAGGGACTTTTTCTAATGGCCAGCGAGAGTCAGGGGATTGGAAGGGTTCAAGTTTCTTCAGCTTATCCACTTAAATTCTAATCTCGCTGTCTTACCCTTTCCTGTTGAGGACTCTGACTTTGACATGGAAGATCTGACAGATGCTTATTTTGTTTCCTTTGCAGCTGTGTGTCACATTTATAATCAGATCCTAAGCTTGATTTTTTTGTTTTGCTTTGTTTTGTTTTTTAGTCTTCTTTAGGGCTGCTATAGAAGTCTTCTGGCATTCACAGCATACCTCATGTAAATAATTATTTCATCTATCTATATATACATATATATATATATATATATATATATATATATATATCATGTTCTTTTTGCAAGCCCTCCAATCCCATTAAAAGCATCTACCTCATGCCACAATTCTTATATTATTTTTCTGTCATTCTAATCAAGTGCAGTAGCCATTTCATTTCCAATGACTTGCCTTTATCTGCACCTCATCTTAATTCATCACCAATGGAAACTTTAGTAATTGTGAAGTCATGCATACCAGAGATGATTGCCACTCCCCACATCAGCAGTAAATAGCAGGTTCCTATTACTCTCTGCTAGTCAGGCAATCCAACATCCTGAGGGTCTTCTTTCTATGGCCTCTCTTGATATCAGGGTTCTAAAGAAATCTTTAGCCTGGGTTTCCTAGAAGATAGAACCTAAGGCAAGTTTACTTGTTTAACTTTTTGGGGGGTTAGGAGTATTATCCCAGGGAAGCAAGAGTAAGGGGAAAACAGAATGAAGCACAGAAGGAGGGCAATCATTACAAGGTAGTACATTACCCAGCTGACGACAGCCTTATAAAAACACAACCAGTTTGGTTAATTGTGCAGGATGTTTGCTACATGGAACCACTACATCATCAAATAGTCCACAGATTGGGGACCACATCTCTAAGTAGTCCACAGTAATCTTCAGCTCCTTTTCATCTTTTGTCTAACACCTTCCTTATGTGGGTTGTGTTAGTAGTCCCTCCAGGCAACTACAGGGGAGGAAAGCCAGAGCTGTTTAGTGGGTCCAGTTGGGTTGAACCTGCACACTGGAGTTCCAGACATGGAAAACAACAGAATCCTTGCCACAGCTTGGCCCTTACTCTGTCCAAGAATCAGAGCACTGGTTGAGGCCTGGGAGGCAGAGAGGGCTGAGCAGATCTGGGAGGTACAGAAACTGGCCCAGTACAGTATTGAGAACTTTTACTACCCTATAGAAAAGGGTAGGTTTTCCAAAAATAGGTCAGCACTTCAAAACATTCATCGGGGTCCCAGACAGATTTTGTCTCTCCATTCTGCCACACAGGCTGCCTTTCCTCCACTCAAGCTTGGTTCTCCTCATAGTAAGGAGATGGCTGCCATTTGCCTAGAGAAAAAATGTTTCCTTATGTGCATGAAACAGAAGACAGAAAAACTCCTCCCCACTCTTCAAATTTTGGGAGATAAGAAAATAATATATTCCATTAATGGAGAAATATTTCTAGTTCAGTATTGTACAAAAAATCGTATACATAAAAATTTGTAATTAGACTAATTTCATAAAGTAATACTCCTATATTTTTAAACCTTGCACTAGGGAGTCAGAAGAAATAAATGTATGGTGAGGAAAAACAAAGTTCACAGCTTTTCAACCTTGTCATTCTCCAGTAACACTGGCAAGTCTGTGTGCTTCTAGACCTCTAGAAGTGCAATATCACAAGCTATTTCATGAATCCTACTCACACTCCAAAATAATTCACTGACTTCCTTCCCACAGAAATAACTAGGACCTTCATTTGGAAACTCTAAATACCCAAACATCTAAAAAACAAGTTAGATATGAAAAATATGATTAACTTTTACATTTATGAAAAGGAGTTCTTACTCTCTAATATGCAGTAAACTCAAGAGGAGAAATAAGAGTAGTTTTCAAGTGGCACTGATAATCTAGAATTGAAATCTCAGCATCCCTGGGTTTACCCCCAAAATGTCAATCAATCAGCCTCCTGACCTTTGACAAATCAGTCACCGTTCCAAGTCTGTTTTTTTCACCTATTAATTGGCTAACTTAGATGATCAGGAAAAATTCATTTGTAACAAAAGAAAATGTTCCTAATTTAAAATGTTGAAGATACTGAGTTTGTTTATTGGCATCTGAAATCTGGAAATCTCAAAGCTCAATACTGTTTAGATGTTACACTGATTCTTCAAATAAACACTGATGTCAAGAAAGAAAATAAATTTAATACCCAAAAATAAGGCCAATGATTGTATTTTGTCTTTGTTTTGTTTTTGTACATATTGAAAGTGAGGGATGAAATTAACTGTAATTTCAAACTTTTCCTCCAAGAGAGAAGAAAGATATTTTAGTGGTAAAAATAAATTCTGAATGCTTAGAGCCTACTTTGCGCACTAATAAAAAATCAAATGAAAAAAAAGCAATTTGATTAAATTATGTGTGCCTTTTGCTATGCCAATGGAGCTTAACTAAGCAAACAGAAGCAGTGAAGTAAATCAATGTTGGTTTATTAAAGATCAGAATTCAATATTGCAATGGTTGAGGGGCTTACGCACCAGAGTGCTCACTGTTTAGCTTTTCTGTGCTGAGAAAGTAAACATGGCAGCACCAAGGAGAGACTTGTTGAGAGAATGACACTGACAAGCCAGGTTTCTCAAGGAGCTTACCTTGTAGCTCTCAGCAGATATTTTGTAAATAGTATATAAATTTTATCCTAGTGTTTCACATGTTTCAACTTCTCTTCAGAAGTATTTATTTTAAAATTTTTTGCAATTATTATTTCTTAGATATTTGTATTTTTCACCAGGGAAAGCACTTCCATCTCCCAATTAAGAAATGGAAAGCTGAAATGCCTTCACCAGTTCTCGTATTACTCACCAAATATTTGTGAAGAAATCAGAGATTAATTTCTTAATTCGGATCCATCGTACAATGAAGTCATAAATAATAGCAAATTTGTAACATCACATTAATATCCATGGCAACAGGCTTACTGCACAAACAGAGGATTATGACTTCACAAGAGAATCAAACAGAGAGTGGGCTGTAAGGAAGAAAGCTCATTTTCAAACTCATATAATCTACAGTAATTGTACTGGGAATACAGGCAAAGCCTAGCAAAGCAAATTGCTTTTCATAGAAATATTGTTTTTTTTTTCAAGTTTGTTCCATGATGAAAATCTTTCTCTAAATTGCATGGAGTGTGTGACATAAGGCAATTTTAATACATAGCCAATGTGCGATGAGCAATCTGAGATATAAAGGTTTGAACTGGGACTGACAGCATCAAGAGAGAAACACTAGGCATCCAGAACAGCACTATGTATGACTGGAGAAACACAAAACACAGAATTGCTATTGATGTGTTTACTATCCAACCATCTAACATTTATAAAGGAATCAGATTCTTTATCTTTCCTTTCCTATTTTACTTTCTCTCAAACACAATTTATAAAAATTATACTTTCCTTTTTTGGATTCACTCCCATTTTGGAGAGGTTGCAATATTCTTATACCTAACTGCCATCCTTGGGTATTATTCATATGCAAATTCTTTTATAAGATTTCTCCAACTATTCTTTTTCTCCAACTGGTATTCTTTCCTGTAATCTCCTTTCCTCTATAAAAGAAAAATCCTACTCACAGCAAGCCTAGGGCTTTTACAGAACTCTATACCCAGGCAATAGTGCTGAGTTTTTTTCTGAGGAAAAAAAAATTAATAAAGCCACACCTCGACAAACTAGGCCAATGGATTACCCAGTGGTTTTTGTTGTCATTGACTTATGTTGTGTTCTATATCAATTTGCTTTTCCAGTTAAGTGGAGATATCTTTAAGAAAACAACAAGAAAAACAAACTAAATGAACTAAAATTATCCATCAGTTGTACTCAGTAAAAGGAAGGGTTAAAATAATAATTTAACCGTAGGTCAAAAGATTGCAAACTCTTCCAAGTCTTCTAATATTTACATTGACACGGGGGCCTGAGTGAAGTGTTTTTGGAAAGCAGCCGGCGTTGAAACAGTCAAGACTTTTTTGTGAGCCAGTATTTTCATGGACTGTCCCACTAATTTCCCATCTGCCTGTGCAGAAGGCCAAAGATGACATACAACTTATGATTAAGGATAAGTCAGTGTGAAAACTACTTGTGAGTTGTCAAAGAGCAGACCTCATTACCCACAACTGGTTCAATTAAATACTTGAGGCAAGAAAATGATCTGACCAAATCCTCAGAAAATATTATACCAGGTTGAATGACTTGAGCCCTTAACATGTTTGAAGTCAAATAGAATTCCAGGTTCCTGAAGCTTTTATAATTAGATGGACACTGACTGGTAATGGCAGGGTGTATATTGTATTTTCTTTCCAACATCTAGCTGATACTACACTTTCAAAAGAGATGTGTCATCAAATCTTTCCTCTTCCACCTTTTCAGCTGCCTGCAAGATGTATCCAAGTGGACAAAAACAGCTACTTGATTAATTTGGTGCCAATGTCATGTCTTGAGTCAAGATCAAAGTGGGAATATGGATTTTGTGGTGTTTTAATAAACACCAGAACAAGTGAGACTACAATTCTTCACAGACCCTCCTTGGGCAACCTCTGGAAAGTCTTTATTTACTTAGTTATTTACTCAAATCTTCCTGGCCTTTCCCTAAAGCTTAGGCTCTAATTGTCTTAACTCCTCTCTTCTCATCCACATTGACTTTGCTTATCCTTTCCAATGTGGATTAAAATAATTGTCTAAGGTGGGCACCTGGGGGGCTCAGTCAGTGAAGTGTCCAACTCTTGATTTCAGCTCAGGTCGTGATCTCAGGATCGTGAGATCGAGCCCCACATCTGGCTCCACACCCAGGTTCTCTCTCTCCCTCTCCCTCTGCACCCCCTACAGCACATGCATGCTCTCTCCCTCTTTCAAATAAAAATAATAATTGCCTAGGAAAAAAATTCTAATCAGGACCCAGATTAGAAATATATTTATAAATAAACAGTAATAATGCTGCATGTACAATATCAAGGAACTTGGGTAACATAAGTAAATACTTACAATAAAATGAGTCCCTTTTAGTCAATACTCTGCATGATAAATTCCACTATTACTAGTAGTGGACTTACTCATAATAGAAAAAATAATTTTAACAATTGCCATTTTTGAGCACTTGTCTATCATGACCAGTTTCTGTGCTATCTGCTAATGTATTATCTCATGTAATTCTCACTCCAACCTTAAAGAGTTGGTATTATGAATTATGTTTCATAGATGAAGAAATTCATGCTTAATAGATTAATAATATCCTCAAGTTCACAGAGTTAGCAGGTGATAGAATAGGGATTATTAACTAGTCTGTCTGTAATATTTTCTTTACTTTTCAGTGACATCTGTTTATAAAGTTTCTGCAACACAGTGCCAAACCAGACAATTAAACTGCAAAAGACAGCAACTCCACTAGATGGGATCTGAAAAGATCTGAAAGTCTGAGGTTGCGAGATACAGATATATGCGTACATATAATACACACACACATATATATGTATATATATCACATAATGTGTCATATTTACATGTGTGGTTGTATGTGAAACATATACATACACACATATACAAATAACATGCCATGCCATCATATGTATGTATGTATGTGTATCTCAGCCTTCAAGTTTCATTTAGTTATATATCTATATGCATACATCAGCCAATAAATACTTCCCACCTCAAAGGCAAAGAGGTATGATGGCCTTTCCCCAATCCCATCTTCCCTATTGCTTCAGCGGCCTTTCTGTGACTTCTTTTCTTATTCCATTCAGCCTTTATAGTTGCTGAGAAGAGGGGAAAAAGATAAACAGAAGGGCCAGATTTAAGAGTCTGCGGCTCTTCAAACTCTCACAGTGAAAATCCTTGGAGAGCCATTGAAATATTTAGATACCTCAATGGCTCTTTAAAAAAACAAAAACAAATCAACACCTCAAATTTGAGAGCAGGCTTAAGGTCAATGAAATGATCCCAAATGCTTCTACTTGCTAGATCAAAAATTTATTTATTTTAAAAGCTATCAAACTTCCTTTGATAGCTTTTAACACTATTTTGATCAATCAAATAATGCCTCCAAATAAACTTAAAGTTGTGACTTAAATGTTAATATTTGTCATAGCAAGCATATTAATTTGAGTTAGGCCAAATTTATGACACAGTTGATTACTTTATGTGTTATATGTACACTTTATAGTTTATAAAGGTCCCCTGAATAATCAATGCATAAGGTGTATTTATGCTCCTTTTATGAGACTTGAAACATTTTACCACTTGAAATTACTACTTAGATTTATAATAAGAGTATCTTCATTTACAACATTTGCTGATGACACTTCTGAGTAATTAAGTGTGGTGACCTTGGTCAGGAATATAACCCCAGTTATACTGCTACTCTATACTGGTTAGCTCGCTCATTGTAACAAAGGATCCATTTTAAGACAATGTGCTGTTTGACTCATTTGCTCAGAATTTTTCCTGTTCAAATACCAGAAATGCCCTGGATTACAAAGAGCAATAACTTTAAGTGAGGGTTAAACAAATAAGTTAAGACCAAGCTCATACTGCTTTGTTTGTGAACAAAGCCTTTATTGTTAATAACAAAGTAAAACTGAAGCTGGTAGGGGGGCTGGGGGACAGTGGGAAGGAGGACAAAAGAACACTAATCTAGTGGAAAAGCTCCGACAAATGTTGGCCTCTCAGAGCATTCAGTTTTCAGGTTGTTAGAGATTTTTTTTTTTTTATCAGTATCATATTGGTTCTCAGGACAGAGAAAATACTAGAATAAAAAAAGGCTGCTTTTTCCAAGCTGTATGATGTACAGTAGGCAAATAAAGCCTATGGAAGATCTGTTTTAAGGGTCCTTTTCCATCTGGCTTTGTCCATCTGGCTGTGCTCCTCAACACAGCATCAGCATATCTCTTGCCATCTGCAGTTTCACCAGAACAATATGATGTTACCATTAATACTTTGTGCATGATTAATACTTTTGCACTATACTTTGTGCTAAATTTGCAATAAAAGTATTTTCAATTTTAATCTCAATAAAACCTTAATACTGGGTATGATTATACTCATTTTACAGATGACAAAATAGAGGCTGAGAAGCAGTCATTAGCTTACAAAGATCCAGGTCCTGGCAGGCCGATTGTCCACCACACTGTCCTGCTTCCACAGCATCCGCCAGCCTAGGAATCTTTCAGGCTTCACCTTGTACTTTCACTATAAACCACTGTTGATAAGGAGAGGTTGTAGCCCATGGAGGCTAGTTTTGTAAGTATGCAAACAATATTCTGCCTGGGCTTGAAATGGTTACATAACACATCAAATCCCAAATGGGTACCTTGAATTGTTATGATTCAAAAGCTAGCAATAGCTGTGCAGACAGGGAACTCTTAGCTGAACCCAAACAGGAAGTTTTATTCTTTCCAAGTGAATCCTGGGAGATTTTATAGCCCTCCTACCACCTTATGGTAAGAGAAAGAGTGAGAGAGCACAGTGAGAGCAAGAGGAGGGAAAGAGAAGGGGCAGGGCATGCATGCCAGGGTACCTAGGAATCATAGCCTATTTTGCAGTCTTTACATTAGAGAATGGCAAACCTCGTCATTTCCAGGTTTGCCCAAGGCTGTGCAATAATACAGAGGAACAAGGTTAGCAAAATCTATAGATGCAATGACCAAAAATAATTAGAAACATGCTAAAGCCTCAGCAGTATGGATTTATTATTTCAAATTATTGCATATTCATATAAATAATCACAATTATACTACCACTACCAGTAATATTATTAAAGAAGAGTTTTGATATGGGAAAATTCTAAGTAAAAGAAAGCAAGTTACAAAATAGTATGATTTCAACTTTTAATCCACACACACAAATAAATACCTGCACATACACAGAAAGGAAAGTACGTACAGCAATGCGTTAAAAGAACTTTTTCCAGGGCAGGAAGATTATGGGTTTTTTGTTTGATCATCTGGCTCTTCTTGGTTTTCTAGTGTTTCAACTGCACATTTAATTTTTTTAAATTACTAAATAAAATATCCACCTAAAGACAGGTAGATTATAATGATCAGTGCTTTATATCTAAACTTTTATAATTATAAATAAATGCAGGATGTAGACCAATACAGGACATAAACCAAAAATAACAAATATATAAGAAAAGGATAAAGAAGAAAAAATCTAAACAGATCAAAGGGAGGTATTTCTCTTAATGTAATCTAGTTTTTCCTTAAGAGTAGGGATGAATTAAATAACCAAGCCACTTTGCATATTATTTGTAGCTTATTGTACAGTACATATTTGCTAAAATCAGGTATTTCATAAACCATGTATCTATAATTCACTCCTGTGTGTGTTCACTCATTCTCAACTAACCATTTCTATTTGTCACCATAATGTCCCAAGTGAAAGCGCCCTTATGATATTGTTAACTTGATCAGATGAAGTAAAGGGCAATTATCATCAAGAGTCTAGCATTGCCAGTGGACATGCCTGGTAAGCAAGAGCCCTCATAAAAGGATGGGGCCTGAGTAATACCTGCTTTTCTACAGTAAGTTAAACTGTACCTTACACAGTTGTACCCAAACAGCTGAGACTTAAACAAACCACTGTTATTTATTTCTTAGCATGTGATGGGTATTGTGTTAGGTGCTAATGAGGGTACTGAAAGACTACATAAGGCTGTTTCAAGGACTTTTTTGACACACATACAAGATACACCTTAAAATTGTGGGGGGGGTTGCCATTTGTAATGTGTGGAATGATATATCCACCTTGACCTCTGCTCTGAATTACTGCAACCTTGTAAGCATTTGCAATATTTAATTTCAACTCTTCAGTCTCTCCTTAGTTAGCAATAACAAAATGTTGTCCAAGGTTGCAATAGCTCCAGCCAGTGCCAGTCTTCACCTGCTGCCTTAAGTTCAATCAATAGCTGACTTCACCACTCCTCCCTGCTTGGTGTAACTGGAGGAGAAATTGCCTCATGGGCCCAGACTAAGTCATAAATAAATGGCCAGGGACCATTTTGAGCAGAACACTTTATGTTCAGCAGATATTATAAAACTAAAACAAAAGTGGTGGGGTCACCTAGGTCAGGGACTGTAGACCTGCCAGTCCCCTCTCTGGCAGAGCGTCTAGCTCTTGTTTCCTTTTGTTGGCACCTGTCTTTATGCTATTGCTATGTTCCGTTCAAGTCCAGGAAGCAGCTTGTTTCGTTATGTTCTGTGTATCAGTCTCTACAGTAGTATTAGGCCATCACACTCTTTAACTTAAGAATTAAGTTATTATAATCACTTAATGAATATTGTTTAAGAATGACTTTTCCTGCCCCCATTGAAAATCATCTGATTTTTTCACCAAAAATTGTGACGAAGAGGAGAAGAAGGTGTGTTGGGAGCAAAGGAGTTTAAGAGAGTTAAGTACTCATCTTTTATAATAGAAACTCAATCTATAATTTCTAAAGCTGAAGAATCAGGAACTAAAATTATAATTGTATTACTTAGAAATATGGTGGCAATACCAAGAGAAATGTCTAAAAGAATGGAAAATAGTTGCCCTTGGAAGCAAGATTTAAGGTGAAGAATAAGAGGTCAAATGAAAGGTCTGCTATTTTTCATTATAAGTCTTACAACATTATTAATCTTTATAAACACACTATACATGGCTTACTTTGATAAAAAAATAAAATTTAATTTTTAAAAATTACTAGCTCATTCACCTATTCAAAGGCTAAATGGTCACAGTCACTTTCACCTTGCCTAAAACACTTTTATTAAATAAAATCTTACTATAAATACAGCTATCTGGTTTCATCTTGTGCTAAAACTAGTTCTGTCTCACAGTATGAAATCTTGAAACTGTCACGCATACTCTAATATTATCCTTGGTTAACCATGTCTGTAATGCCAATTGCACACCCAATCAAACATCTAAAGTTACCAACTGGCTCCAGAATTGGTACCCTGGTTACAAAACACTGGCCAGCTGCAGGAAACATAGAGGGAAAAAAAAAGTTATGCTTTGGCTACTGAGTACAATCCATGCTCAGTGTTAACGATACTATGTCAGTCCATAAATTATAATGGCTAACGCTAGAACATTACCACCACCCAAAAACACACTCGTAAGCAAGCCAGCATGGCAAAATGAGGTCATGGAGAAGCTTAAAGCTATTTTAGGATATATCTTGAACACCAGTATAGCTCCTTTGACACCACCTGCTCTCATTTGGAGGACTGTATATTCAAGTCCCCCAACAGCAACTGGGCTCAAACCCAGTGCTGACTCTACAGTCCAGTTCAGGATAAACGCTGCCCTGTTGTTAGGTGTTGACCTTTAGATGAGACATTTAAATCCCCCTGCCAACATTCCACACCTTCTGCTTAATTGGCACAGTATAAAAGATGTGGTTGGAAGAGCATTCAACAGTGGTCATAGCTGCTTGCATATTATCATAGTAATAGAAGCATGTGATTTATTTCTTTGAAAAAAGAGTTGAACAATATAATCCAACATAATAAATCATTCTTTTTTTTTTTTTAAAGATTTTATTTATTTATTTGAGACAGAGAGAATGAGAGAGACAGAGAGCACATGAGAAGGGGGAGGGTCAGAGGGAGAAGCAGGCTCCCTGCCGAGCAGGGAGCCCGATGCGGGACTCGATCCAGGGACTCCAGGATCATGACCTGAGCTGAAGGCACTCGCCTAACCAACTGAGCCACCCAGGCGCCCTAAATCATTGTTGCTATGAGGATCATGGTGGCATCAAGAAAGCAACTTGCACTCACCTTAGGAATTTATTTTTTCTTTCCACAGAACTATTCTTGCCTCATAATGAAATCAAGAACACTTATCTTAGTGTCTGGGATGAATATCTGCCTTCATATATGACATTTGCCAGTGAACTCCAAAAAAGAGTAATTTATGTCCAAATTCTTTCAAAGCCACAATTCTCAAGTGTGGAAAGGTTGGTAAAACTTGGTTTTCAAACCAACCAAAGCAGACCTTAATAATTAACTCAAAAGTCATTTCAAATAATATGTAATTCAAAATATAAATTACTGATATTATCCTTTGCAGTGGAGAGGAATTGGCTGGCAAAAATCGGAAATTAAAGGCTTTTAACACGATGAGTCCAATCATTCCTTTTTTGCTGTATTTCATGAATGCTTCTGCACCCTGGAAAACAAATGTGTGTTTTGTCGAGCTCTGAAGTAGTTATAATGTGTTTATCATGTGCTCAAAACTAAACCACTGACTTCTGAATCTATTTTCTCCCAGCACCTAATACTTTTTCCTTCTCCCCTGTAGTTCACAATAAGTGTTGACTACATGAAATTCTGTACACAGAGAATAAACATGTGAATATGAATCTAGATTCTTCCTTACCACTGATGACATGGACAGTTTCTATGATTATTGAGAAACAGTAGTTTTTTAAATTAAACCAATATTAATTACGCACTTTCATTTTTCCAGGCAATACTCTAAGCAACAGATATAGATAGTAGGGCAAATAAGATGTGGTCTCTGACCCAAGGATTTTAGTCTCTATCTTTACTACTCTGTTTCTAAAACTATTATTTACAGCAATATAAGCTTAGTAACACATTTAAATTGCAATTCTACTTTTTGCAGCCCGGAACAGGTTGGCTGGTGAGTACTGGTGATCAATGCATAACAAGGATGAAGTTAATAGGTTATTTAGGTTACAGCCAAATTTCTGTGAGGTTGGGGAACATTTAACTATGTTCTTTATTGTTGACCACACAGGGCAAAAATGAAAAAAAATATACATCAAGACCTCCAAAATATGAGAAAGTATCATTTACACATCAAGTGAACATTAATTTTTTTAAGTTAGATATAATGTCTCCAAAAAAAGATACAACATCTCAAGAAACTTATATAGCCATAAAAGTTATCTTGACAAACACCACTGAACTGAATCCTTTCTATATAACTAATAGGTCAGCTAGTGGATTCATGTTTGAACATTGGTGGGGAGAAGGAATTGCCTTCAGGCATGGTCCATTCCTCTTACCGGTGTCATTTAGAGACACATTTCTAAAGATAGCCCTCTCTACCACCACCCCACCATTACAATCAAAACAATCCCTAACTCCTCCACATTCATCAATAATATCATTGAATCATGAATCCACATCTCTCTAGATATATCAGTTTACCACTGTTCATCTTAAAAGACAGAACACAGAAATGGGCCCAAAACTCTAGGGGTACCTGTACAAAGAGGTTGACTGGGACCATCGCCTCCCTTAGTTGAGACATTATAAAGTTATAGATTCTTTATATTTATACAATGGAATACTACACAGCAGTGAAAATGAACTAGTGGCATATATCAATATGAATGAATCATACAAATAGAATGTTAGAAGAAAAAACCATTGTGGAATATGGGTACTATGAAATACATGGAGCTTCAACAATATTAGTAATAATGTATTTCTTAGGCTGGGTGGTAAATACACCTGAGTAGGTTATTAATCTTTTTTGTATCATATTTTTTTAATGAAATACAAAGGATTTTAGTTAATCTGTTGGCTAACTGCTAAATTAAAAAAGCAAGCTGAGACTTTTTGTTAGGAATTTAACTAGTCTAGGGGCACCTGAGTGGCTCAGTCAGTTAGGCATCCTACTCTGGATTTCGGCTCAGGTCATGATCTCAGGGTTGTGGGATGCAGCCCTGCATTGGGCTCCGTGCTCAGTGCAGAGTCGCCTTGAGACTCTCTCTCTCTCTTCCCCCCCCGCCCCTCCCCCTACTCACACTCTCTAAATAAATAAATAAATAAATAAAATCTTTTAAAAAAAGAATTTAACTAGTCTAAAAAACTATAGATTTCCCTTAGTCATCTAATTAGAGCTACTGAGTGACAACTTTGAAGGCCAGAGTAAAAGATCAATGATAAAGATGTGGGTTGTTCATCTCTCCCTACTATCAGTTTTCATCTTCCATAGCCATTGGTGGGGGCAGGGGGTCCTTTAAGAAACATATGCTATGCTTATTTACTTAGGGATACTGGGGGTGGGGGTGGTTGGTTGACTGAAAGATCAAGAGAATGCAGTGAAGAGAAGACACTGCTTAATTTGTGTTTACATTACAAAATTATATTTCCTACAACTCATGAAAATAAAACTTGGGAATATTTCCTACCCCCAATAATTCATTTCTCTTCTTCACCATTTTGTTTCCTCTTCACAACATGGAGGAATTTTCATTTAGTACTACTAGTGGCACATCTGTATCATGTCAGTAAGTATAGCTAAGTTATCAATAAAAACTGATAACCTTTGCTAAGGATAATCACCCACCTGAAGCAGTAAGTTACAGGATTAGTCACATCTAAATAAAGCTAAGCATAAAGGCAACTGTTGTCCTAACTCATTCAGTGACTAAATGTCATTTACAGGAATTACTGTGATCTAAGATGTATATGGAAAAGTCACTTAAAAAAAAGGCAACTGACAATATCTAAAGTGCTTACTGATGATTTGATTTCTTTGTTGCTATTGTTTTAATAATAACACAGGAGGAGGAAAAATCCTTTTCGTCACTTAAAAAAAAAAAAAGAACAAATTTCCCCACAAAACAATTATGTGAGTATTAGGAATGCTACTGTGTAAGATTTTAAATTTATCAAGTATTTGCAATGGAAGATCACATTTCCCATTCCCCATCGATGCGTATTATATATTTTTAATCTTTGCCAGTTTCACAGATGAAAAATGGAATCTCACTATTCTTTTGCACTAAAAAGGCTTGAATGCCTTGTGTATGTTTATTAGCCATTTCAAATATCCCTTTTTGTGAATTCTCTTCATGTCTCCTGCAGCCCAGAGTCAGGGAATGTAGAACACGCCAAGCTTTACCAGCAGTCAAATCTAACCAGAATAGCTCTTCTGCCCAAGAGGTCGGGGAAGGTGGAACCTGACATTTGGCTGCCCAGCCTCCTAGAACTTGGTAATACAGAGCAACACAGGATTGGACAACTACATTTTTCTCCAACTTTCCCAAACAGCTACTTTGTACCTGGCAAGAATTAGGAGTAGAGTAACGGGCACTACCACCACCCACTCAACGTAGGCCTTCTGCAGCATGCTGCTCTGGAAAGGAGACCTGCCAACGTTTTCCGGCTGCCAAGTCCACTGGGAATAGTTCTCCCACTCAAGAAAGCTAGGAGAGCTGAGACCTGCCACTCCACTGCTTAGCCTGCTGGAACAGCTTTTCTGGAACACATGGCTGTGAGGCAATAGCTGCAGTCCCTAGCACAAATGCCATGCCCTCGTGTCACACAAGATTCTCTAGCTTCTGTTGGATAAATGTGCCTCAATGTGTCATAAGCTCTTTGATTCATCTCCAGGGACTTTACATAATTGTCTTTCCTCATTTTGACCAGTTTAATGTCTCTCAGGGGGCGAGGTTTTCTTTAGCTCCTCTATACACACCTTGTTTATAGTAAGTTTTGACAAAGAAAGCTTCAAATAGTATAGAATCTAAACCACCAATCTTTAATTTCATGGTTTTAAAAAGATTTGTTTTAAGTTTAGAAAAGACTTCCACATTCTTGATTCAGATAAGTATTAATTTATAACTTAATTTATACTTAAATATATAAACCATGTAAAACCTAAATCTTATTTCATTTTATAAGGTATGATATTTTGTTTTCATTACTAATTAGCCAAAATTTCCAGCACCAGTTTTCATGTAATCTCTGCTTACTACACTGTTTTTAACATACACTTAGGTCTAATTTTAGATTTTTATTTTGTTCCATAGATTATTTTTGACACACTGTAGCTTTATCGATCATTTTAATATTTGGTAGTACAAATATTAAACACAATATTATTCTTTCTAGATTGTTTCTTTGTTATAGCTGGTTGTAATCCATAATTTCAAAATCCTTTCATCAGATACAGCCAAAAATGCACTGCACTATTTGTATTACATAATTTATGATAAAGTTGGGTAACTGACATCTTAAAAATCTTGATTCTTCCTATTTGAGGATAAGATAGGTCTTTTCAATTGTTTAATTCTTCTTAAGTGTCTCATTAAATGTTTTGTGGAATTTTTTTTACGTAGATCTTCCAGATTTTGTCTTAAGCTAAAATCTATGTTGTTATTCTGAATAGCATTTTTCCCTTTATATTTTCTAAATGGTTATTGCTGATCTATAAGAACTATGTGAATTTATGTACATGTATTTTGTGAGAAGTCCCTTTATTGAACTCTGTTTCTATTACTAGTCCTCAGGGCTTTACAGTCAATTCTTTTAGATTTTTCTAGGTAACTAATACTGCCATTTAAAAACAATTATATTTCCAATACTTTTACAGTTTCTTTTTCTTGTATTATTTCCTTGGATGGAAATTCCAAGGCAAAACTAAACAGTAATAACGAACTTGCTTACCTGTATTATTAACAGGCCCATAATATTTGTCACAGGGATGTCAACTCTCCATCATCCCCAGCCCAACATGCCCTCAGCCAGCCTTGAAACTAAAAATCTTAGAATGGAAACTATATCTTGCTAGGTATCCAGGGATCCTCTTGGGGTTCATCATCATCCTGGGATGTATCACAGAAACATTTTCCCTAGAGAACTGAATCAATTGGAGTACGAGATTTTAAAGCATAAAAATAGCACAAAATTACCCAAGCCATAACTGAATGACATGCAGGCAATATCTCAAGGTGGCAGATGAGGTTTCATGGCACATGCAAGGTAAGATGGGGCCAGGTAAACCAGAGAGATTCAATTCCTTGGACTCTCTCCAAGTAACCTTCATGATAGTTTTTTTCTTCTAGTCCCCTGGCATCAGCTTTTCCAAGGCCATGGATTTACTATGAGGCTATTCAGTGTTGGGGCTCGGGAATGTGGACCTCTGGGTCCAAGGCCACTCCTTATTAGCTTTGCTCTCAGAGCTCTCATAATGAAAAATCTAGTATCACCCTCTTTCCTGGGCTGTCTTGCTGTATCCCTTTCCTTGTAGGTTGCTTTAATCTTCTATACATTCATCATTCAAAATGAAAACTACCCTTAATATTTTAATGATGAAGAGGGGAAATAAACACAAATTTAATTTCTATTAGTATCCTCTAGGTACTGTGTAAAACTATTTACAAATATCATATGATACAATAATGACAGCAACCCCATAAGTAAATTCCTTTATCTCCATTTTACAGATGTGGAAATTGAGACTTATAGATGTAAAATGTGCTCTCAAATATTACTCTATACTTCCCTTAATTTTTGACATTTAGTTCAAATATGTGCTTCAGGTTTAGAATAGTTTTTATCATGCTAAATATATATCCTTCTATTCCTACTCTGTAAAAGTGTTCTTTGTACATTGAAGTTGAATTTATCAAATGCCTTTTTAGCATCATTTGAGATGATCACATAATTTTTTCACTTTCTTTGATCTCTTGATATGATGAATTGTTTTAATAAATTTTCTGCTTTTAAAATTTCTTTGCATGTCTGTGATAAAGCCAACATGTTCACAGTGTATTAGTATTTTAATAGAATGCAGTATTTGAGTTGCTATTATTTATTTAGAGTTTCTGAATCTTTATTCTTAAGTGAGTTGGCTATTTTCACAATTCATAAAATGAACTGGGGATCAATCCATCTTTTTCTAAACTTAATAAAATGTTCATAGCATATTATTATTTTAATACAGTCTATCTTTGAGTTGCCATTATTTATTTAGGGTTTTTGAATCTTTATTCTTACATGAACTAGCTATATTTTGTAATTCACAAAATGAACTGGGAATCAATTCATCTTTTTTGAAGTTCAATAACATTTTAAATAATATAGGAATTATATTTTTATCTTGAAGGATTGGGGAAAAACACCCTCAAACTATTAGCCTGGTATCCTCTTCAGAGTTAGTTCTTTAACAATCTTCTCAATTTATTCCATGAATATTCAGATTTTCTACTGCCTTCTGGATTATTTTTAGAAATCCATGTTTTCCTAGTAAATTGTACATTTTACTAAGTTTGTCAAATTAATAAGAATAAAAGTTGTTCATGACAGTCACTCCATATCTGATCTTAGAACCATCTTCTCCATCAATTGCACCCTTGTTAACCATCTACTCAGTGCCTGACACTGCTTAGAGCACTGGGTAATTACCGATGAACAAAACATATGTGGTTTCAGGCCCTGTAGGATCTCAGTCTAGTGGGGAAGAACAACAGTAAACAATGTAAGCACAAAAGTAATCACAAATTGTTGTAAGTTCTATGAAGGTAACAACATACAGTTAAAGAAAATAATTGAGGTAGGATTACAGGGCTAAGGGAGTTCAAAGTTAGATGGAGAAGTATGGGAAGACCTCACTGTGGAGTGGTATTTAAATCTAGACCTAGAAGATTAGGAAGAACTAGTTCTGTGAAGGAAAGAAAGAAAAAAAATCCCAAAATATTCCAGACCCTCCTGTATTTGAAGTACTGAAAGAAGTACGAGGTGCCTAAAATACAGAAAGTGATGTGGAGAGGGCCCTGAGAGAATGCTGGAGAGCCAGGCAGATAATGAAGCACACAGGTCTTTCAGTGGCTACTGGAGAATTCCTATAAGGGAGATGAGGTACTGGCAATCAATTCAAAGGGAAAAATTGTAACTGTGCACAGTTCTTTAGGTAAAATGCAGAATAATTCAGTCATCCATGTCTAAGAATGAGATTATTTGTGATAAGCATTTTGTAAATCATAGTAAAGAGTTTAAATAATTTTTTTAATTGCTTAGACTTTGCATTTTAGCAGGTTTTGGATGACACAAAGTTTGAGTGGAAAGATCCCAGAAAACCTCTTTCCTTCGCATCCTCATTCACTCCCCCAATTCACCACCTCACACCACCCCCCACTCAGCTTTCCCTATTATTAACATCTTCCATTAGTGTGGTACATTTCTTGCAAATGATGGTTGGAGCAATTATGAATAAATCATAATACATTGTTACTGATATCCATAACTTACATTAGGGTTCACTCTTGGTGTTGTACCTCTACAGGTTTTGACAAATGTATAATGTCATGTATCCATCATTACAGCATCATACAAAATAATTTCACCACCCTAAAAATCGCCTATGCTCCACCTACCCATTCATCCTTTCCTCCCTCCCACCGAGCCCTTGGCAACCACTGATCGTTTTACTGTCTCCATTGCTTCGCCTTTTCCAAATGTCATATAGCTGTAATCATTCAATATGTAGCCTTTTCAGACTGGATACTTTGATTTAGCAATATACATTTAAGGTTTCTTCATGTGTTTCCATGGTTTGATAGCTCATTTCTTTTTATCACTGAAGTAAATTCCATTGTCTGAAGGTATGACAGTTTGTTTATCCATTCACCTCTTGAAGGACATCCTGGTTGCTTCTAAGTTTTGGCAATGATGAATAAAGCTGCTATAAATATTTTTGTGCAGATTTTTATATGGATTAGATATTATTTTACCTGTGTTGGCAATCCATCAAAGAATTTTGAATATGTGTTTATTAAAAACACAACTGTCACTGCTGTGTGGAGAAGAGTGTAGAGAAGGCATGTGTGAACATGAAGCTAGTAAGGGGGCTGCTGCAATAATCCAGGCAAGAGGGACTCACAGCTTGGACCAGTGTGGGGCTGAGGAGATGACAGAGAATGCATTGGGCTATATGATATGGAAGGGGGAAGCAATCGGACTTGCTTAAGAAAAGGAAAAGCTAAAACAATAAAGACTGAGATTTCTGACCTGTGAAACTAAGAGATAGCCTTGTCATTTATTGAGATAAAGAAGAAGAGTTGAGGAACATGCTTGAGGCAAAAGGAGCATCAATAGTTCAATTTCACATATATTAAAGGTAATACACCTGTTATACCTACAAAAAAACCCAAAAAACAAAACAAATAGATGGATATACAAACTTCAAGGGTCAGACCTGGACTGGGAATGTAAGGTTGGCAATCACAGGTGAGTGAGTGCTATTCAAATCCAAAGGAGAAGAGGGCTAAGGACCAGGAGTGAAGAGTTCTAATATCTGGAGGTTACAGAAGAAAAGCAGCTTTCAAAGGAAAGAAGTCCAGGGAACTAACTATAAGGAAATCCAGGGTAGTGGAGCATCATAAAAGCCAAATGAAGAATGATTTGAGGGTGGAAAATGCAGTCATCAATTGCAAACTGTGCCTTTTGAGTGTTTTTCCTTCATTTATATTTTTCATACTAGTTAGAGGCAATATTTTTCCTTAAAGAATCAGTTCTTGAGCTCATTTTCACTGCTTTTTCTTTTATAATCATTAATTCTTAAATGTATTCTTCAGTAATTCCTCTGCTACTGTTTTGTTTTTATCTACTCCATGCATTGAATTTTTTAATTTGTGGACTTAATTTGCTTAATAACTAAATGGTTTAAACAAATAATTCACTTTTGGATTATAATAGTCTTCATTTACCAGAAAACATTGTGCATTGTGTGAACTATGTTTACTACCATTATTTTCTAATCAGTGTATAATTTCATGTTTTACTTCCTGACGATCACATATTAAGAGAGTGTCTTGTCTAAATTTCCTTTTCTTATTGTTTATATTCTTTATTATTGATATTGCTATATTTTTATTGCAGTTTGGCCAGGTAGTATAATCTTACAGGATTTATGATTTGGGGCATTTATTGAGATGCTGTTGTATAAAACATGATCAATTTTATAACACATTTAGGCCAATCCAAAAGAAAATATATTTTATTTATGTAAGTTGTTAAGTTAGATAGGTTTCTATTAAAAGAATATTGTTTTATTATTCATCCTCTATTTTCATGGTTTATTTTTTTCTATTTCATCTGTCAAAAACTAAAAAAAATATGGTAACATTTGTACTGTCATCATGATTATATCAATATCTCTGTATTTCTAGTAGTTTTACTTACATTTTAAGCTATATGCTTATTCATTGCAGATTATAACATGTTTCCAATGTAAAGTAACAAGGCTTAATGGTTATTTGCTTTGCATTTATACTCATGTAATCAAATAATGCCTTGAAATCTACACTAATATTAATTTATTATCAATTACTTTATTCTTTTGCTTTTTTCTATTAACTTTACACAGCCATTACTCTTTAATTATTCTCTGTAATTTTATTTTAGGTAAAGTTTTTATATAAAGCATAGAGCTTTTAAAAAAATCTCAGTTATTCTTTCAGTAGAAATATTTTATCTGGTTTAATCTATTTCCTTGAATAACAAATAAATGATTTTTTTATTATTTTACACTTTTGGTTCTTTGTATTTTTGACATTTCTGAAATCTTTTTTCTTTAATAACTTACATTAACTATCTTTTATCAAGTCAAAGATTTTTCTAAGCATGTTGAATAATCTCTATCAATATCTGCTGACTCCCTCATGTGAATAAGGAAGTTAATCCTTTTTAACTTGTTTCCAACCATTTTCTCTTTTAATTTATGTAATTTACCTTCTAGACCAAATTTATTTTTTGCACATCTTACATCTCCTCTTTCAATAATTATTTATGATACTCATATTCTCATTTGCAATCTACTAATGACAAATACTTTTATTTAATGGTAAATTTACCTGGTTTCAAATTTACCACTGCTTTTCCTCAGAGTTGTTTATTTTCAATTCATCTTTCATCTGACTGCTGTTAGTCTTTGGCTATGTTTTTCCCTCAGGAAATATACATGAGTTTTCAGTCATTGCCTTTTTGTTTGTTTCCCCCATGAATGACAATTTGACTGGTGTGAAATTATTGGATTAAAACCTTTTACCCATGAAACATTTATTTCATGGTGTCCTATCACTAACACTGTTATAGAGGAAAAGTCTGAAACACATCTGATAGTTCCTTTTTTTATTATTTCTGATTCGATGCTTCCAGGATGTCTTGGATGTCTTTATGTTTAAATTTAATTTCTTCAGAATATGCCTAGAGGCTTCTCTCACTGAATACATTTTCCTGGTTTATAATGAGTCCTTTTGTTTCAGGAGGGGCTTCCACTGATCAGACTCATTTTCATCTTTTACAGATAAATCTGTTATACTTGTTCTGATTGTATCTGTCATTATCTCTACAGATATTTTTGCTTTTTAAAGCTGTCCCTCTGTATTCAAGTTGAACTTACCAAGTTTGTTTTCCAAGCTCCTCATTTGATTTCCTGAAAACATTAATTCCATTATGATACTTTATTTTCTCACCTTTCTAAAATTAATCTTACTAGCCCCTATTTAATTCTCCCTATATTTTCTTCCCAATTCTTCATGCTAGTATGTCATCTCTCTTATCTTTAATATTTAATATCAAAGATCTTTAAACTTTATTGCAAGTGCCCACAAATACATCCATAGGTAATATTTTTAAGTTGTATTCTCTTCCTTTGTATTCAGGATGTCATGTTTTACTGCTCCTAGGCTAAAAAAAAATCTTTCTAGAAACACTTATCCCTAGTTTCTAGATGCAGTTAATTTTTCTCTGGTTAATTTCATTTGGGAGTTTGGGTAAGAGAAAAAGATAGGAGAAACATCTTACTGAAAATTTTAGAATCAGAAAAAATAAATAAAAACTAAAATAATTGCATCTCTAAAGAGTATATAAATTTTATGCTAATTAGGTTGTACTCCTATATTTTCATGTAATGAAGAGGTACAGAACTGGTTTTCAATGAGAAGCTTAGAATATATTACATAAAATCAAGTAAAAATTTGTTAAATTTAATAGACTTTGCCTTCCCGAGATTTGGGGATACTGACATTATCTTACATATAAAACCAACAGGTTAAATTCACAACATCATTAGGACATGGAGAGAAAACTCCATTCAAACTACAGATGGATAAAGGAGGCTCAACTGACCAGTTGCTCAAGATACCATAAGTCAATAGAAAAGTTGGATTCAGAATCACAAAGCCTACCAATTCATGCAGTTAAAAACAAAAATCAATAAAGGAATTTAGTGATTTGAAAATTCAAACACCATGGTTCTATTTTTAAGAGCTGAAAGAAAATATTGATTCAAAATGTTTCCCTTTTTCTGTACTCCTGTCAAATTGCTATTTTTCCTAGTAACAACACATTCAGAAATGGGAAATGCTGAACTGCATTAGTCAAGAAAATCCAACTCAAAAGCACACGTTAATTTTGTGAATTTGTTCAAAACAATAATGATATTGAGTATCACACATCATGTAAAATCAGACTGTCTCTGAAGTCTGACATATGCAAGGAAGTCCCCTCAGAGTTCACTAATGAACAAAGCACTATGTAGTAACAGTAATTCTAGCAATAAATGTAGTAATTAGAATGTGCTTAGTAATAGCCGACACATAATTACGCAATCACATCAAAACTGAATGAAAATAAAGGGAAAGAGAGTAGAGGTTTGATCTTCATATTAAAAAAAAATAAAATAATAAGGTAAATCTCATGCAGGAGGAAACTCTCCTCATTCCAAATGCACACAGGCAGCTCAGACCAGCCCATTCACAGCTGTTTGTGGCTGGTTTAACCACTTGACTGTCCTGGATAGAAAACCTTTTGCTTCCCAGCTCTGGGGAAATACAAGTCTTGGGAGACAGGGTTGGCTCTTTGGCTTCCTGCTGACTAACAGAATTTTCCTTCTCTGAGGCACATGGTCTGTCCATGCCAATTTAAAATAAATTACTTCCACAGGTGATC
This sequence comes from Leptonychotes weddellii, assembly GCF_054177405.1. NCBI lineage: Eukaryota > Metazoa > Chordata > Mammalia > Carnivora > Phocidae > Leptonychotes > Leptonychotes weddellii. Next base: position 19,782,139 of record NC_138382.1, on the reverse strand, counting down.
AGCTGTTCCTCATCTCCTTGAAAGAAGAGCTTAACCATGAACATGTGGAATCTAAAGGGACTAAGAATCACTGTGACAGGGAGTTGTCTGATCACTGGGATGGGTTACTAAATTACATTGTGACACTAGACAAATTACTAACTAAACAACTGACCTTTATGAGGGTAGTCGTATATTCAGAAATTATCTTAATTTAAAACCGTTAGCCAAAAGAAAGCAGTTTTAATAATATACTGCTTAAAGGAGGTAGATGTTCTATTGATGGGTACTACATATGTAAGTAATGACACTGGGCAAGAAAAAAAACAAAAAAGACCCAGAGCTTTAAAATTTTCAATGGTGAGAAACGATCCTTGTATTTTAACATCTTGCTACTCAAAGTGTGGTCTGTAAACCAGCAGGATCAGCATTCACTGTGAATTTGTCAAAAATGCAGCATCTCAGGCCCCACCCACACTTGTTGAATCCAAACCTGCATTTTAACAAGATCCTCAAGAGATCTGTCTGACATTAAAGTTTCAAGATGCATCAATTTAACAGATTCACAGGCCAGCAGAGAGAAGAGATCTTGGAAAAGGTCTAATCTCATTTTTCAAATTCAAAAACTCACTGAAGTTGCATGGCTAAGAGGCAATAAATGTCAGATGACCAATTAATGTTAGAGATAAAATCTAGATCCTAGACTAGTGCTCTGTCCATGATCTACACTATCAACCAAGAATTTCCAAATACCCACTAAAGTGGGGGGAAAAAAACTGCTCAGTTACTGTTTCCTAACTCCTCCCTCATTCAATTTTATATTAGTATTCTAGTATTGGACTTGATATTTAAAAAAAAAAACCAAAAACCTTCTCATAAATGAATGCCCTGTCAAAGAATAAACCTGTTAACAGGACAGATGTACTGAACATCAAGGTTATGTATTTAAAAGATCTTCTCTCTTCCAGTCATTACTGATGTAATCAAAGGTACTGTGAAAGATTGCTGGAAATGATTAAATGTGTTTGATTTTAGATTGATAACTCTGGTCAAAAGGGCGAGAGGATATTGGAGAAGGAAGAAGGCAGGGAAAGCAGGGAAGGTGGGAGGACAAAGCAGGAGTCGAGTGGTGGCACTGCTGTGGCATGCCTGTCTGACATCACTGGCTTAACATTTGTATTTCAGTCCATCGCCTGACTAATAACACCATGTAGTGAAATAAAGCACCCATTCTGGAGGTAATTGTTATGTGGTGGAATATAAACAAGCCCCATTCTGCAGTATATTTACCACAGTGCATATTTACGAGTTGGGTTTAATTAAAAGTCGGGAACACTAGAGCTATTTTTTAACTAGATGCCTATTATCTAGTGTCAAATGCTTGGTTTTAATCACGCATTTTATATCATCGTGACCTAGATCACTGCCTGTGACATGTGAGATAGTGTGTTGTCTTTCCTGAGAAGATGTAGCAGGGCTTGATGGATGTTTTCTCATTCCTAACCTCATTACTACCAGCTTCCCATCCATCTAATAAAATGCTATGATAGAGAGTGGGAAGGTGCTATAAATCATAATATTCCAGCCGCTTCCAGCAGATTCATTAGAAATGCTGACTATATATCTCACAAACAGAAAGTCAACACACAAAGTAGGTTGCTGCTTCTCCCCAGGATCAAGACACCCTGTTCCTTGCCTTCCCTCTCCCAGTGGAACAGAAGTTCCTTTTAAATGGCAAAAACCGCCATTTAATGAATGTACATAGCCCTCTATCCTAATGTGCTTTATCCAATACAGAGTTGATAGACACTAGTTTCAGTCTTGCTATACACAATGTGATCATTATTCCCCTGACTGGAAGGGCTGTTGACTTTCAAGTGTCAAGTAGATGGATTCAGTTAAAAGAGATTGAGTCTTGGAGTTTCCATCCTTATTGGTTTTGTCCTGACAAAGACAAGGCCCCCTGTGTCTCCTTACGGTCAAGGTGGAAGCTGTTGAAGAGATAAGTGAAAGCTCTGACATTACCTTCATATAATTAGGCATGAAACCTTGGTGATATCCTTGGCTCTTCCCTCTTTTTCAATCACTCATTTTGTTCATTTGTTCAACAAACATGTCATGAGGACCTACCATGGGTTAGCATGATGCCAGATGCTGGGTTGTAATAAATCAGACATGGCCTTCCCTCAAAGATCTTGCACATTAAACACAAAAACAGAATACAGTGAAAACACATAAAAGGAAGTTCTAATCCAGTGGGCAGGCTGGTGGTGGTCAAGGAAGGCTTCCTGGAAAACATGAAACCTAAGCTCACCAGACAAGAGGGAAAGGAAACTGTTCTAGAGAGAGCAGAGCACAGGCAAAGATTCAGAGCTATAAAGAAGCTATGATCCAAGTGCAGTATACCTGAGAGGTGCAGGGAGCAGCGAGAGAGGAGTTGAGAAGCAAAAGAGGCCAGACCATGAAAGACCTTGCATGCTTTATAAATAAATTTTAGCTATTCTGAGAGTAATAGGTAACCATTAAACACTTTCTAACAGAACAATGACATGGGAGTATTGCATTTGAGAAAGAACACTCTCACAAGGTGGAGAACGGAGAACAGATGGATGGGTAGGGGACAAGGAGTAAGGCAGCAAAACTAGCAAGAAGTCAGTGGCAGTAACAGCATGAGATGTGAGAACTGAGAAAGCTGAAAGTGGCTAAGAACTATTTATGAGGTAGAGATGACAGGACAAGTGATTGACTGGATGGCTCTAATCTAGCTGGTCACCAAGTCTATTAGTTCTTTCAAATTAAGCCTTATTCAGCTGTTCCCCTTTGTTTGCACAGACACTACAGGCTCTTTCCAAGATGATGAGCCCTGTGCTGTACCATAACTGGCATCTGAATCTAGGCTGATCCCTCTGGTCTCTAATTCATGTTCTACAACCTAATAAATCCTCATAGGCCTCTTTTCTGTTCTGAAATCTCCAGTGTCTGTCATGCATCTGATCCCCAGGGTCCACAGCAATAGTCTTCAAACTTCAGTTAATATCTGAATCACTAGGATGTTGGGGCGGGGGGGGGGGGGCTTGTGGGAAATGCTGAAGCCCAGCTCCCATCAAGATAAAATTTCTGATTTAGATATGGCATGGTATCTAGAGATAAGTCTTGTAAACATTCAAGATATTAAGATAGGAAATATACTTTGAGATGAAGTTCAGAGATACAGCCTGGAATTCATGGATTGCTATAATTTCTGCATTCCACACTGTCTTGATGTCCACTGTAACTTACCTCTCTCTCCAAATCACTTCCTGTTGTCCTTTGGCTTGGTTTCTTAATGTAAAAATGACTATGCTATGATGATTCCCATGTCCATGCCTTCAGTCATGTTGTTCTGCCTCTACCCTCTGCTTGTCCGAATTCAGTCCATGTATGAGGGCTGTAAAGGGTGTGGGAGATTCTAAGTTACATTACAACCTTACTGTTCTATGACTCATTTGAAATCCCACCTCTGCATGAGCTCATCTCTGATCACTCCAGCCTTCATTGACTCCTCTTTCTGAACTTGATCAGGTCCTCTTTCTCTTTTTTTCACATTTAATTCTATGAACTATTTTATAGCTTACTGAAAGCAGTATAGAATTGAGACTAAGATATGGAAACTGGAATCAAATATACCGGATATGGTCCTGACTTGAATACTCACTAGCTGTATGATACTGGGCAAGTTTCTAACCTCAGCTTCCTTACCTGTAAAATGGAAATAATAAAAGTTTCTGCCTGTAGTACTGCAAAGATTAAAAGAGATAATCTACTAACAGCAATTAGTACAGTGCTTATAACTCATTAAGGTATTTTATAAAAGTTAATAAAAATGAGAATAATAGCCTTTGCCTCTGGCTTCTTGAAGACAGAGCTGGAAACTTCTTTTACATCATTAACCACTACCCCCACTCTAGAACCCGACACAGAATAGCATCACTGAGAGGATGTTTGCAGACTGATGCTCATGGTACACTAAAATAAAAATAAGTGAGCATAGCAGAAATGAATCATAATATACAAACTCGGGTATTCCAGAATCATCACAATGCCCACATTTTCTTTAAATTGTTTTAAATCTAACTTCTGCTCCATCCTACTATATTGAAGGAAATTCAGTGCTATTCATGATTATCTGTCCTAGGATCACTACTAAGATGCCCAGTGACCCAGCCCATATGGTTCCTGTAGGTTACAGCAAGCCTAACTGCTTCCTTAGCTTGCATTGGATGTAGGCAATTGGACTAGGTTTGGAATTCCTGAATTCAAGGTTCGGTTCCCAGTGCTTTACTTGGCCATGATTTCTGAGATTTTGTCATCTCCTAGGACTTTGCTTGGAGAAAGAATGAGCCCAGAAGGACCAAATCATTCTCTTTCCTCACCTTAGTCAAAGGGATAACCTCCCTGAACACCCTGCTTTGGAAGATATTTCCCTTTCTTACTCTCTAGGGCACCTACAAATGACTTTAATGGGGTACCTACATAATGGCTTTAATAAGTTTAGGATTCTGCTCTCAGTCCTACCAAAAGAAAAATTCTCTGAAGCAGGAAATTATTAAGGGTCTGAATCCTGTGTGAAATGAGGAAAGAAAAATAAATGAAAGGACAGCAAGAACAAATTAATATTTTAATAAACAATCCTTCCAAACAAGAGGAATTGATTTGCCCAAACACAGAAGGATCAAAGTACAAAAGAAAGGGATGCTGGAATGTTGACAGCATATTACCTTCTTGAGTCAGACCAGACCTTTTTTCCCATGATTTTGGTATTGGGAAAAAGAATGGGCCCTTGGTCAAGGTTAGGATTCACTCTGTCTCCATTCCAAATTTTAGGAAACTTTTAGATTGTTACAATGAGAGTGCCATCCATGCAGGCAAAGCACATCTTGCCTCTTGAAAGAACAAAGGCTCAGAGAAGCCATAAAAATTGCTCATAAGTCTTCTTAGACATCAAAGGACTCTTAGCAACAACAAGCAGATGACTTAGTGAAAGTAAATCGGGAACATATGGATTAGGATTCTCTTAAAATACACATGGGTTTAGAAACTAGGTGAGGAGGGAACTGCTTAGGGCCAAATGAATTTTGGATTTTCTAAACACATGTGTATGGCTATCACCACTAACACCCTGCTCCCCCACCCACATATACAAACAGTCTCTCACTGCATGACCTAAATACCTAGAGATGGTAAGAGTCCTAGAGACCACACACCATGGGAGATTCAGAGCTATTTACCCAAGGTTAGATTAATTCAACAGATGATTTTTCTAATGTTTTCAGAAAAGGGGGGAAGGAAGGAAAAGTCAACTGATGATTCAAGATAAAAACTAACAGACTTTTGATTTTGATTCCTGATTTTAAGAATAAACACATGTCTACTTTCTTGGCATCAGATTTCTCTTCTACAAAATGTAGGAAATGGATTGATCTCAGAAATGTTCAAAAATGCCTTTACTATGCTTGGACCAGTTTTTTTTCATCTGCTACTTCCCCCTTGTCCTTTCTTTTCTAATTTGGGCATATGCAAATTTTTAAAGCAATAATAAAATAAGATATAAAAGCTAAGCTTAAAAATACCCCAGCCCAAGCCTAAATCCCAGGAAAAACTCAAAATAAATGAAAATGAGTCTCAAGTATCCACCAACTCACTTTTTCTGCCCCTCTTCTCTCCCTGGAATACCACCACAAAGCACCTCTGTCCTGATCCTCACCCCAATAGCCGAAAGCAACCCATCAGAGAACTTATACTCAGGGCTGACCTAAAGGAGATGATGATTTTTTTTTTTTTTTGTAAATAGAAAGTAGTATGGGACTTTAAAAAAAAACTGATTAATAACAATCAGGAAGCTACAAGAGTTAAGTCTAAAATTATAAGATTAGAAATTGAAAGGAATGAGTAAGACATCTTATTACAAATTTAAATCCTCATTAATAAAGTGAGAGAAATAGTTACTATCAGTATCATCAGCACCAGGCAGATTAAATATCTACTGAGGACTTCTTTCTATACCAGTTTTCTCATTCATAATATTCCTGCTATCCTGAACTTGAAACAACTCATTCTAGGAAAGCCTATTTGTCTTCTGATAGAAGAAGTAAAGATATTTACGGACTAAAACTATTATTTAACAGCTCTCTGTCTCTATGGTATGGTCACAGTTAATGTCACAATCACTCATTCCAAATTGTATGCAAAGTAGAGGTCTAAGTCCTCTCCAAGAGCCACCAATATCATAAGTCCTTAATGTAGAACTTAGTTTTGAGTTAATGACATAAGTGAACTCAGACACGGTACTGACACCAAAACCCTTGACTCGGGCACCTGAGTGGCTTAGTTGGTTGGGCGACTGCCTTTGGCTCGGGTCATGATCCCGGGGTCCTGGGATTGAGTCCCACATCGGCTCCCCCGGCTCAGCAGGGAGCCTGCTTCTCCCTCTCCCTCTGCCTGCCGCTCCCCCTGCTTGTCCCTTCTCTCTCTGTCAAATAAATAAATCTTAAAAAAACAAAACAAAACAAAAAACCTTAACTCTACCAAGATGCATGATTCTCTTCCTTACAACCTGAGAAAATTGTTTCTAACATGGATAAAATATCATGATATAAATATCCTAATCTGCTTGAAATAATCTCCCCTGTCACCTTGACCAGCCAAACCATGTGAGTTTCTCCCATTATATGTTCCCATAGCACTTTATACTTCCTTATAATATTTAGGATTGTGAGATTTGAGAGGGGAGGAATTGTGACTATCTTCTTTTCAACAATACTTTCAGAGCCTAAATAGTACATGGCATAAATAATAAATATTTGCTGAATACACTCATAAATAAATGAATTTTATTTCAAAGCTCTATTTACTTAAATTGATACTGAATAATTTTTTTTTTAAAGATTTTATTTATTTATTTGACAGAGAGAGGGAACACAAGCAAGGGGAGCAGCAGAGGGAGAAGCAGGCCTCCCGCGGAGCAGGGAGCCCAATGCGGGGCTCGATCCCATGACCTGAGCTGAAGGCAGATGCTTAACGACTGAGCCACCCAGGTGCCACCTGAATAATTTTTTCTGATTCTCCAAACAATCTAGCCATCTCTGTCTTCCTCGATTAGAAACATCAAAGTTGGTCCTTTTGAGTCTTCAAAGAACATTTTAAGGCATTTATTTGCTACTCTCCCTATCTGATTTGAGAACACCATTAATTCCATTTCACGGATGACAAGCCTGAGGCAAAACCTTCTATATCTGGCCCTAAAAAGTAAATGTAGTTCCTGAATAAGAGTGAAGGTGAGCAATCAGATAATCCTGACTTTCAACTCCAGTTGTAATTCCTGAAAAGGAAGAGATCTTGAAATGTTCCTGTAGAAACAGGACTTCACAGGTGTGCCTTGTAGATGTGCTTTCATAGACCCATGAGCAAAATTAAAATCTGACAATAAAATTGTACTTAAGGAATCATTCAAAGTAAGAAATCAGGCTGCACATGAAGAAACTTAAACTGAAGTGACCCAGGTGGAGTTTATTAAAACCTGTTCTGTTGGCACTCCAATGCATGTTATGTTGGGTGGGGGCACAGAGCTGAATAATAAAATTAGCATCCTTATATGAAAAATCCTATCCAGATAAAAATTCAAAATGTACATGAAGAATTAATTTGAAGTCTCCATTACTGTATCTCTTTGGCCAAGGATAGAAATACTGCAGAGCTCTCTTGCTCATTTTTTAATAAGGTCAGAGAAGAAAACATAAAAAAGATTTGTTATTTTGTAAAAATGCTGCACAAAAACACAATAGGAAAATAATATTTTAAGCATTTAGACCCATTTTTGCCACAGCATGAATCTGAAAAATGACGTGACATCCGTATTGAGGGTGCAAAAAGAATGGCATGGACAAAACACACAGGAGCTCGGGCTCCAACTAAAAAGGTTGCTGACTTATGTTCAAATATGTGTTGTGTCGATGAGCCCTGATCCTGAAACAATGCCAGGGTATTTCAAAACAGAGTTGGACAGCCATACAAATTAGTATATGCTCTTTACACTTCCTGGTTTGGAAATCATTTGTAATTAATAGTGACAGAGAGTAGCACAGTTTACCTTTCATACTAAACTTTACTGGCTATTTGAACCAAAATAAGTGGTTCAGATATGTGAATATTTCCAACAAAAATACATATGTCTGTTTGCTTGTTGGTTTATAAGATAAACATCAACTAAATATATTTCAAACATAGTGTGATTTTACTACCTGATAGTTTTAATAAGTGGAACAAGTTCAGTTTGGTATGTTAGGGTTACAGTGTCAGTGCGTTCACATCTACAGATATACTGTCAGTAGTGAAACAAACTAAATCTTTAAATTTAATATGCTAAGTAAGCAAAATAAACTTGTAAATTTCATTTGTTGAAAATTTGTGAATTTCTGACAAAGGCAGACACCAAAGTATCTAAAATGTATTAAATTACAATTTAAACATCTTTTGATGCTATAAAGAGTATTGGAAAGTGAATATTTAGGCAAATGAGTAAGAACTTCCTCTTAATCAAATGCTTACCAATGATGATACATGAGCAGTTTTTATACATTGGCATTGATTTAACTTTGGTGCTAAAAGTTTCTGCCACAACCTCTTTTAAGGTCTGGTTCAGTTCAAGTGAAAATGCTGCTGAAACTCCAAAGCAAACCATTTAAACACTGTTACTACTTTTAAATATTGAATTGTATGATTCCATTGCTGTGGAACCAAACAAAATACAGAAATAAATTGGATGATGAGGCTGATAAAAGACTTTGATTGCCATTCAAACCCTCAATTTTCAAATTTAGGTGTTAGTCCAAATAGCCAAGATGTTCTCACTGATTTCTTTTTAACAAGTTAGTGTTATAAATTGTAAGCATAAAGTAATGTTATACATATAAGAAAAGACTTTTAATATTTTTTGTAATTTGCAATTCCATATAAGGATTCAGTCTTTAAAGAGTTTATACTGCTAACAATGATTGAAAATCACTTACCTGATCCAAACTCCTCCCTTGACAAATGGCTTTAAGAAGGCTGGAAAGACTAAGATACTGACAAAGACTGGTCATCCTCTCTGGGCTTCTCAGAGTTTTTAATATGCAAAAGTAATTGTGAGTTTCCACAAAGGAAGCTACTCTGTGGTCTTAGTTTAGGATCCCCCAGAAGAGGATTCAAATGCTAATGGCATTTTGGGGAGGTGCAGAAAACATGGGTAGGGAATAGAAAAATGAAAAAAGGAAGAGAAGTCAGCTAATCAAGAGTGTGTTATCAAGACAGCTACACTGAAGGCAATGGGAACATAATTCCACAGTAGAACCTATGTTGTAGATCTACCACACCTGAGAGGCAGGAAAGCTGCTGTCAGTCACTGGAAGAGGTGTACTCCCGAAGGTGTGAACTCTGGCACTTCTAATGCAGGGAACTCAGGCGCATCATAGAAGTAGAAAGGCCTGGGAATATGTGCAGAGCCCAAGTAGCTGCTACTTGTATAGCATATAGTATTTGGTATTTCCAAAACTAATTTGATCATAGAACTCCTTTTCTATGGAGCACTAAACAACTTCCATTAGAACTTTATTGTTTCGGAAACACTAAAATCATGAATACTATACAATAAACAATGCTTTCACATACAGTACCTAATTTGAGTCTCAAAACCCCTTTATTATTATCTCCATTGTATGAGTGAGAAAAACTGAGATCTAGATAGATTAATGGTTACTGGTAGACCCAGAAAGCAAATCAGGTTTCTGGTCTTAAGACTCATATTCTTGAGTACCTCAAACTGCTTCTTTCAGAAAATGCATTTTCAACTAATACATAAAAGTTTAATATCAGATTCATTTTTGCCTTTTTAATCCATGAAAACCCTTATAAAGACCTTTTATTCTATGAACATGACCCACCACCACACCACATATACAGTTCTAAACACTAGTAGATTTGACATTTTTTAAGATAACTTTGAATTCCATGGTTACTATAGAGATAGTGAAGCTTGCTGTCACTTTAATGTACTGCTCTGTCTATAGTATTACTGATAGGTACCTGAGATAGCCTTATAAATTTTAAGCTTTTATGTGCCTTCTATATTTCACAGTATAGGATCACAATTTATAATGATATGATGTGTTGTTATAGAAATTGTCAGCCAGCAAAGTCTAAATATATTTTAAAGATTTGCAGTTACTAACTATTGCAGGAAAAACAAAAAGCCTTCAAAAGTATATATATCTACGATTTGGGTGTGGTTATTTTGAGCTAATATTTGAGCTAATATTTATTGATTACTTACTATGTGCCTAGCACTGATCGCAGTAATTTATAGATATTAATTCATGAGTCCTCAGAACAGCGGGGTAAGTAACCTTATTATCCACCCTGTTTGGCAAATGAGGAAACTGAGGCACAAAGAAGTTACATAACTAACTTGCCCAATTTATACAGCTTATAAATGGTAATGCCAAGATCTGAACCCATGAAATCTGGTTTCACAGGCTACACCCATAGACATTTTGCCACTCATAGACATTATGCCATACTAGACTTACCACTCTGTGGTAAGTGCTATATATTGGCCCCTTAGGGATTATTGAGGTTTGGGGGCACCTGGATGGCTCATTTGGTTGAGCATCTGATTCTTGATTTTGGCTCAGGTCATGATCTCAGGGTCATGAGATCGAGCCCTGTGTTGGATTCCGCACTGGGTGTGGAGCCTGCTTAAGATTCTCTCTCCCTCTCCTTCTGCCCCTCTCCCTGCCACTGCTCACATGTGTGCACACGCACCCTCTCAATTAAAAAAAATAATAATAAATAAAAATGATTATTGAGGTTTTAATTCTTAATCAGAGTAAAGTACTTTCAAAACTTCTAAACAATAATTGTCAGATAAAAAGATCATTTAAACTTGTGCCTACATTTTGCATAATTACTTCCAACAGACATGACCCAAACTATCTTAGGTAGAATTTAAATTCCTCAGTTCTCCCTGACATTTTATCCTCAAGGGCTTTTTAAAATTTTTCTTTGTTAAAATAAAATCTTCATATACATAATTATAGGTTGCAAATGGAAAATGAGGGAGACAAAGGGAGAGAGAATATAAATTCCTAGACCAAACCAGAAAATGTTAGTAAGTTAGAAAGTTACTTTCTTGCCATACTAAAGCAATGGACATTACTCTGAACAGCGGTATATCTTGATTTGTTAAACAGATGTTCTCCTGAAAGAGTTATATGTCCATTCAAAATATGTGAAACCACATATTAACTGACATCACTTTTTTGTTTTTTGTTTTCCCATTGACCGAATCTTCAAAGGTGCTTTACCTCCTTTCTTTTTTTTTTAATTTTTTT
>NC_138382.1:19742341-19770255 GCF_054177405.1 Leptonychotes weddellii | reverse complement strand
ACTCCCGCGCGGTTCCTCCCGTGGAAGGAAGGTGAGTCCCCCGGATCTGCCGCTTGTTGGGTCCCTGCTGGAGGAGCAGGGGCCCGACTGTGCCGTGGATCACAGTTTACGGCAACCCCGAGCTGAGAGCCCGCGCCTGGGCTCCACCTCTGCAGCCGGCTTCCCTGCTCCGATACCTGGGAGCTCTGCCGCACTCAGGCACCCCCGGTCTTTCTGTGACCCCGAGGGTGCTGAGACCACACTGTCCCGGAGGGTTCCACCCCCCGCTTAGCCACCGGAGTGACGTCCCTCAGCGGAGCAGACTTTTAAAAGTTCCGATTTTGTGCTCTGTGGTTCTATCACTTGCCAGAAGCGGCCGACGGAGGCCCCTCCCCCGCCATCTATCCTCCCGAATATCGCCTCGGATTCACTTCTCCGCACGTCCTACCTTCCAGAAAGTGGTCGCTTTTCTGTTCAGAGAGTTGTTGCTATTCCTTTCTTCGATCTCCTGTTGAGTTTGTAGGTGTTCAGAATGGTTTGATCCCTATCCAGCTGAATTCCTGAGAGAAGACGAAATCCAGGTCTCCTACTCCTCCGCCATCTTGCTCCGTCCCCGCTTTACCTCCTTTCTGAGTGATTGATCAAGTAGCCAATAAACCTTAAACTTGGAAGTGCAGTAGTAAACTTTCTTTGTAAACAAAGCATCCTTTTAGAATAATAATAACATTTTTAGTACAGCAAAGCTGGGAATAAGCAAAAAACTTTTTTTCTTGATGAGAATCTACAACTTTATAACACTGTATGTGAGGGAAAGGAGGCTGCTAATAGAGATGTTTGGGGAAAATGAAGTCTTTCAAAAATATGGAAGGAAACACTGAATGAGAGACTCTGGACACCAGTGCATGAAAGGTCCATGACTCTAAAGCTTCTCAATTAAAATTACATTAATATCAAGGTTGATGTGCACAATTGTAATAGAAAAGTCAATCTTAAGAGGATAAATGCTAATGACAGGGTGGCGAGGTCAGCACCTGTGCAGTGACATTATGCCAATAAGTAACTTCAACATTAGCACAGTGATCACACTGGCAGACTACCTACCAGCTACATCCCAACCTACAATAGCCCGTAGATCTAATGGATTACTCACCACAATCATCAAAAGCCAGTGAGAGACAGCTTGGGATATTATCAACTTCTGACAAGCAGGGATGAAAGAAATACTTCACTATTTACTTATTTAGTTGATACTCACTCTGCATCTCTTTAATTAAAAAAAAAAACTCAAATTATCAACAGTCATCTAAATATATAGATAATATAAAGTGATTACAAATATGAACAAACTTAATTGTATACATGTATGTATGGCTTAATGTGAGATTTCAAATTTATAAAGTACGCTATATATTGTGCATTTAAATATTTGTCTTCTTATCATGTGGTCACAGGTGGGTATTTTAGTTCTGAGAGCAGTTCAAATTCTTCAACTGACATCAAGAGGAATGAAGTTGTTCTCTGGAAGAAGTCAAACCCTTACCAACTGCCCGTTCAAAGTAAAGCAACTTGTACTCACAAATATTAATGCAAATGCTTGTAGCCACATGGGTGTGTTTGATAAGCCATATATTGGCTGATGTTATATCCTTTTTTAAAAAAGATTTATTTATTTATTTAAAAGGGAGGGAGGGGGAGAGGGAGAGGGAGAGAGAGAATCTCAAGCAGACTCCCTACTGAGTCCCACGCAGGGCTCGATCTCACAACCCTGCGATCACGACCTGAGCTGAAATCCAGAGTAGGACACTTAACCAACTGAACCACCCAGGTGCCCCATGACACTATATTATTTAAATCACTATAGTTTTTTTAAATTTCAACTAGCCTAAAATCAAATTGACCAAATGCTGAGGCAGACAAGTGTCTGAAGGGTAAGACATATATTATGACTCATTTGGTTGAGGTCTTCACGTCTGACTTTCGTCACAGAAGTAAAATTAGACAACCACTCCTATTTTATGATATTGGTAGACAGGTCTTATAATATATATGAATAAATAAATCATGACTCCTGAACTCAAGGAGCTTCCACTCCATCTGCAGGAATGAAAAGAACTTATGGTGAATCATTTGGAAATGATTCAGTGCCAAACAGAGGAGGCAGAATTTGACCTGGACCTTGAAGCATGAGTATAGAGAAGTTAACTCAGGTGAAAATAAGTTATTCAAGGTAAAGGAACAGAATGAGCTAGGGGGAATGGGCATGCAGAGGGGGATAGGGAGAGGAGGAAGAAGAGTTCTGTGTGATGGGAAAAAAAGAGTTTATAATGGAGAATCCTGAAAATATGTTTAAATAGGTAGAGCAGGACCAATCCAAAACCATGGAGGTCAAAGTTTCTACTATTCCAAAAATTAGGAAAAACTATTGTATTTTAAATCACCAACACCAGAATGAGCTTAAAGGTTTATTTTTAATGTTTTAATTTTATTGTTTAAGAAATATCCTATTCCTGGGCGCCTGGGTGGCTCAGTTGGTTAAGCAACTGCCTTCAGCTCAGGTCATGATCCTGGAGTCCCGGGATTGAGTCCCTCATCGGGCTCCCTGCTCGGCAGGGAGTCTGCTTCTCCCTCTGACCCTCCCCCCTCTCATGCTCTCTCTATCTCATTCTCTCTCAAATGAATAAATGAAATCTTTAAAAAAAAAAAAAGAAATATCCTATTCCTTCCTTCTTTTTAAAATATACTCTTTACTTCTTTCGTTAAGAATTGTGAATAGGTAATTTTAACAGCCTTTTGGGGATTTTTAATCTTTGGGGTTTTTTTATTTGTTATTTTTGCTGTTGGTATTTTGTTTTTGTCTTCTCCTTCTAGAGGGCCAATGTAAAAATATCTTTATTTTCTCTTATTCTTGAATGGTACTTTTATCAGATATTTCCTAAACCGTGGGAACTTCTAGTTTCCAGCCTAGCATTTAAGAAGTTGTACTTTGTCACTCCCATCCACATAACCAAAAACAAAGCTGAAAAAGAGAAAATCAACAACTCTTCCTAGATCCATAAGAGAACTGAGGTCACAGGGCAAACCACTGCCCCCAAAATTTAAGAGACAAATACATAAGTCCAGAGAATCACAACTTACCAGTCAGAAAGCTCTACAGAAACTAGTACAAGGGTAGCAAAACCTAAACAGTAATTAATGAATTGCTGGAGGCTCAAGGTGGCCAAATTTAAGAGTTAAAAACTCAGGGAGGCCAGTCTTAGAGGGCGCCTCCACACTTCCATGAATTTATCTCCAGAAGCCCTACCAGGTTTCTCTCACAGTGAAGAAAAATCCCATTGTATTTCCAGTAGGAGGAGGAGAAAAACAGTCATTCTAAAATCTGCCCAGAGCTTTCTCTTCTTCTTAGCAAAACCTGCCCTCAAGAGAAACTTTTTCACCAGAACCTAATCATATGGGGTTTTACCAAAGACTAACCAACCTTGGGAAAGAGAAATATCTAACTCCAGCCCTTCAAACCCTCCTATCTCACCTATAGAGAAAAAAAAAAAAAAAAGCCAAGAAGCATTTGTGAAGTTCACAGGCCAGGGAAACAGGGTCACTAATAGACTGAAATCAAATAGGACTATAGAATGCTTCCCTGTCCCCTATACCTTATTACCATATCAATAGGGTTCCTGTAATGATAACAAGAGAATACAAGTGATTCATGCATCCATCCCAGTAATGCATCCCAGGCATTATTTAAGAAGTTCCTAGGGAAATCCCAAGACAACAGGGGAGATAAAAATAAGGGCATCAGAGAAAATTTTAGCTTCTGACACCTGCAGCTACAGTAGACACAGCCTAACTCCTAGCCACTTAAATATAAAACCTCCCAAAAGGCCTAATTACTTCAATTGCTTTTACCCACTACTGCATGTCCTGTTTAAAACAGAAAAATTACAAGGCATACTAAAAGATAAAAACACAATTTGAAAAGACATCAGAACTTGGGACTCCTTGCTGGCTCAGTTGGTAGAGCATGTGACTCCTGACTTCAGGGTCATGAGTCCTAGTCCCATGTTGGGTGTAGAGATTACTTTAAAAAAAAAATTAGACTCAGGGCGCCTGGGTGGCTCAGTTGGTTGGGCAGCTGCCTTCAGCTCAGGTCATGATCCTGGAGTCCCGGGATAGAGTCCCACATCGGGCTCCCTGCTCGGCGGGGAGTCTGCTTCTCCCTCTGACCCTCCCCCCCTCATGCTCTATCTCATTCTCTCTCTCAATAAATAAAAAATCTTAAAAAAAAAAAAAATTAGACTCAGAGACTTTGGAATTATCAGACCAAGAATTTAAAACAACTACTCTAAAGTGACATCTGAATATATTATTCGTTTGTTTTTGTAATTCACTGTAGTGATTCTGTATCCTTTCATTCTAAATATTGTTTCTATTGTAGGTAATCTGTTTTTTCTCTGTAGTAGTTACTAAAATTATTTCTTCATTTTTGGTGTGCTGCAGTTTTTCCATGATATTGCCAGGTATGGATTTATTTATATTGCTAGAATTTGTGTTTCTTGAAATGATGTCATCTTTCCTCAGTTCTGGGAAATTCTATCCCAATTCTCTTTGAATATTAGAATCTCAGATTACAAAACTGCTTATATGTTCTTATTCTATCCATAATACTTGTAAATCTCTTTCATATTTTCCAAATTTCTCATCTGAAATGCAATTCATTTAATTTCTTTAAGTTGATCTTCCAGTTTTCCCTTTAGTTATGTCTAAACTTTGGTTTAATCTGTCCATTTAGTTTTAATTTCTTTCTTTTTTTTTTTTTAAGTAGGCTCCACACCCATCAGGGAGCCCAACACAGGACTTAAACTCACAACCCCAAGATCAAGACCTGGGCTGAGATCAAAAGCCAGATGCTTAACCAACTGAGTCACCCAGGCACCCCTTAATTTATCATAATTTCAATGATTATATTTCATATTCTTAAAAGTTATATTTTTGATCTCTTGCAAATATACTTTTATATAATATCTTACTGTTAATAATTCAAAGAACCTAGACAAAGGCAAGTTTCTTTATTGTTTCTCTGCATTGAGTAGAATCTTAAAACTTCAGTAGTTAGCTATTACCAAGTACAATATATCTTTCTCTCATCTTCCTCCAGTCCAGGACTGTGTGGCATTGGTTTACAGACTACTTTTTTTCTGGCACCTGGTTACTTTCCTTTCTTGCTCACTAGTTACACCATGAATTTTTAAGTAAATTATTATATTTTTCTTATTGTGTCTAAGAGTTTGCAGTAGCAGTGTTGTTATATTGGATTAGACCACATCTTTCCAAAACTAAAGTCCTAAAGTATTTCTTAATTCAAATCTTCAAATGGACTTTAATTTTCTACCACAAGCAAAGGAAAATAAACTTCAGAAAATATAAGGAAGATAGATCTATGGCTATGTTTTCCATCTCTTTATATAATACAGATACAGAAACAGGAGGCACACATACTCCCCACTTCCTCTCCTTCATAGAATGTATCTGAATTGAGGATGGCAGTGAGGGCAGAACAGGATTAGTCAGAACTGTCAACTAAAAAGGGAAAATGTTTTATTCTATACTAACAATCCAAAACCCAAAGATCGAGACCAAACACATTCAGTCATTTATCCATATACAAGCAAGTGGGTAGATGGACCAAGGGGTCTGGCACCAGATAAACTGCCAAAAGTGGGGACGGGCTCCCTGGGCTGGCACAGGTAGGCAGTTACTACAAAAGTAACAATAGCCACCAGTGGCAACAGGAGTAAACTGAGAATCCATTAGAAACAAAAAGCCCTAACTACTAGGAATCCCAAATATTAATGTATTTCCTAATCTCTAAAATGGAAATAACAGTCACACCTGCCTTCTTAAAGCTGTGGTCAGGGATGATATGAAAAATATTAGTAAACAGTAGAGCACAGCAAAGGCAAAAAAATCAGTCCAGCCACACCACCACCTACAGGTGAACATCCTAGTTGTAGTATGTGTTAAATGAGATAGTATAAGCAAAGCATTGCTCGTTGTGCCTGACACAGATGGAGTACTCAATAAATATAAATTGTTTTTATTAGCCGATTTTGAAAACAGAGGTTAAATTTGAAGTCACATCTGGATGTGCAGTTAGATGAGATCAAATAAAAGCAAGCTGGAAACAAGGAAGAATGAGGTACTGCATGAGGTTTTCCAAACACATGACTAATGTTCTCCACTAACTTCTATTAACTGGTAGGTACATGCAGCAAGGGAGTTATATTGGGCAAGAGAACTAAAATTAGGTCAACAACGCCCAGAAAGTATACCTGCCCTGCCCTATGTCACACAGTAATTCTAAGACACAGCCAGAAAAATTTGGGTTTCCTAATTCTTGTTCTACCATGTCAAAATACCTTCAAAACATAATGATAATTTATATTTATATGGATTTTATTTGAAAGTTTCCAAAACATTTTGACACGTATTATCTCATTTTCAGTGATAATCAGTGAATAAACAAATAGATGCACTAGCCTTCAGTAAGAAAAAAAATAGAGCAATACAATTGGATTTCAAATCCACTTTAGGGTGATCCAAATTTAAAGAATGTGTTGTTCTAAATGCCACAGTTCAAGAACTGGGCAAGTTCAATATATATCAATGCAAATATGTTAGATGCAGTGAAGATAGTTGCCATGGTAATCTCCATATGATGGACGGATAGATTAAATTTTTGTTTTGAGCTTCTGAAAACAAAAATACAACACAGCAAAAATTGCTTGAAATCATATCTCACAAAAGAATCCTTTCCTAGTAATACTCAAGATAACAACAAAAAGAACCTTATATAGCTATGGATTTGTCAGTTACAACTTTGCCTTTGCCTTTGCCTTCTCCTTCTATGAAATGGAAAAGTAAATCAAAATATGGTGGTTAAAAGCCTAGACTCTGGAACCTGGAATCCTGGCTCCATCCCCTTCTAGCTGTGAGCTGCCAGGCAAGTTGCTTGACCTCACTATGCATCTGTTCCATTTATAAAATGGATATACAACAGAACCTACTTCATAAGGTTGCTGTGAGAATTGAATGAGTTGGTGCATGTTAAGTTCCTACAAAGGTGCTTAGCACAGAGTATACTCTCAATAAAGCTGGTTTTATTATTGTACTCCTCTTTGTCACTTCTCCACATGACTTTTATTTTTTTTAAAGATTTATTTATTTATTTATTTTAGAGGTGGAGAGGGACAGAGGGAGAGAATCTTCAAGCAGACTCCCCGCTGAGCATGGAGCCCGAGGCAGGGCTCCATCTCATGACCCATGAGATCATGACCTAAGCTGAAACCAAGAGTCGGATGCTTAACCAACTGAGCCACCCAGGCACCCCTCCACATGACTTTTAAAAGAATTTTTAAAAATTTTTGTTTTGTTTTAATGTTGGGGCTATAGCAAGGGCTTTTTAGATTGGGTGCTATAGTTAGGAATGTGCTCATCAGCAAATAACAAAAGAAAACATGATCAGTGTTGACATAAAAAAAAAATAGAGGATTCTTTTTATCAAGTAAGAAGAAATGCAAAGTTAGCTGACTGGTAGCACTGACTCAATGGTTCACTGATGTCAGCGTCTACATCTGTCCATGTCTTGATCTGTACTTGGAGTTACTTCAGCTCCAGACACTCAAGGTAGGGAGAAGGTAGAAAAGAGAAGAGTGGCTCCAGTGACATCTTCCCCTTTTATTAGGAAAACAGAAACATTCCCAGAAATGCCCAACAGTCTTCCTTTCATTTCTCATTGGCCAGAACTCTGCCATTTCCCCCATCCCCAGCCAGACCCTCACCACCAACCCCTCCCCACCCCCCAACCGAGCTACAAGAAAGGCTGAGGAAGCTATTATTTAACCAGGCATTCTGCCATCCTGTTAAAATTGGAATTCTGTTGGCAAGAAAGAGGAGGAATGGATAGTGTTTGCCACAGGTGCATGGGGGATCTTGATGCATCTGATAAAAAGAATTCATTAGGTAATGCTCTCTGAACACTTTGGGAATAAAATGAGCTGTGTAATGTCTAGGCAGTTTTAGCTGCCAGTTACAGCACATATTTTGCCTTCCCTTCCTTTCTGCATTTATTCCCTCTGTTGGGACTCTCATTCTGCCTATAATCAAAATTTAGGAATTACTCTACATGGGTTAACACGGCCACATTGTCATGGAAAGCAATCACCTCTAGGTTGCTGCGGTACCTCTGCAGGTGTATGTAAAAGTATCAGGAACAAAAATCTAAAATACTCACAGACTCGCATTGCTTTGCTCCAGAATACACACCTACTCTGACTCTGCAATGTACATCTTCAAAAGAGTGCAGGTGCTCAGTCTGATTGAATTGAGCCCTCTTCCCTCCAGACTACCACAATTCTCATTCAGGGGAGTTATACAGCGGATATGATGAAAGAGACCTTTCCCTAATTATGGAGATTTGTTGTTGGTGTTGGAGGTTATTTTTTGTATTATTTACACTATTCTGTCTGGAGGTAATATTTCTGTCTGCCGGTGACAATAACATTGCTCTTGACTGGCGCAGATCAGCAGTTTGTGATAGCTCTGAAAAGCCAGCGTACAGCACATGTCACTGGCAGACATATTAATGTTGGTGATGAGGAGTGCATGTGATGTAACACGATTAGATGGTGCTAAGATAAAGGACCATCTTGAAGTCCATGAATAACCAAGAAGCAGTGAGATGACAACTATCAATTATTTATTGCCCTTGTCCAGTATATTATTAACAGCTCCAGGAAAGCACACAGTCTTCCTTTCCTGCTCTCTCCCTCATGTTAATGCTTGGCTCCTCAGCTTATAGGAAGTTACATCCTAAGGGAGGTATTTTGCTCTTAGCTACCATTAGACAATCCAGAGGAAAAAAGTAAAATGACCTCAAGGCAGACTACATTCAGCTTTTTTTTTGGCTACCAGAAAAGATGCATTGTTCTCCATTCTCCACTAGTGATTCCTCTTATCACCTTCATATGCAGAGCCTCCTCTTCACTCTTCTTCCAGGAAGTCCAGGGGACTGCTGATTTCACAACAGTTCACACTTTGAGGAGAGACAGTGATGTTCTATGATTAGATCTTATGCATATACCTGCAAATTCAGCCCTTGTTTCCTAGGGAGATGGTTATAGGTTTTTATACTCATTTCACTGCTGAGTCCGGAAGAGACTATTTTATATCTTAGTTTATGTGAAGCATAGAAAAGTTATAAATAGGTACTAGTTAGGCTTCTTTCAGTTGTAAGTAATAACCAATCTGTCTCAAAATGATTTTAAACAATAAGAAAATTATCTCGCCTATGCAGATACTCAGTAATGTCAAGCATATAGTCTTTTCACTTGTCTGTATCACTATCTGTGGCATTGGTTCCCCTATCAGTTACAGAGTGTTCCAAGACGAAACAAGGCTCTGTTCTTTCTCATTTCTATCCAGTAAGCAAGAGAGAACCTCTCCTCAACCAAGCAGAAAAAGGACCTGCTTCCAGCCTGACTGAGGTCACTGGGGTCATGTGCTCATCACAAATAGTCCCCAGGAGAATATCATAGGCTGATTGGGTTAAGCTTGGTCTCCACGGCCAATCCATAGCAGAGTGTAGAGAATATATTGACTGGTTTAAACTCATCTGGAGCTGGAGATGACATCAGTGACCCCTGAATGACAGGAGCTATTAGGGGGTGGACACTTTAACAAAATCTGAGTTATGTGAAAAAGGAAGGATCTAATCAACTAACAGCACACAGTAGGTGAGATAAATGTTTATGAAACACTTCAGGGTTCTTCACAATTGAGTGGACATATAAAAAGATAATTTTATTAACATAAAACATATTGCTAATTCTAAGAAGTTACTCATTGTAGAGATTTTATTAAAGACAAAGTTACTATCTAGAACCATATAATTATTGCATATATTTATTATTTGTCTTATGTTTAATGATAAAGCTGCTACTATACTGGTACTATGTGGATCTTTTATATAAAAACAGAGTTGTGAAAACCTTGTCAAAACTCATCTGAATTCTGTCCTCAGGTAAAACTTCATCTTCACTCTTCCTTGGGTATTTATTCATACATTTACTCATTTGTTCACTCACCAAATTTATAAGATGACTAGAACATACATGACACTGTACTAGGGCCCATTTTATTAATAGAATCTATTTATTCTTTGTTAATCAGCACCAACTAAGTGCTAGATACTAAGGACACCATTGTAGACTTCAAGGAGCTTACAATCCTAGGAAGAAGACCTACAAATAAGAGAATGGAGCTCTAGAAAAACCGAAGATTTACACCAGTCCAGTGGCAGGAAGGATATGCTCAGAATCTTCCTTGGTGACATAATTCAACTGAGTCTCAAAGAACTAGCCAGGTATAAAAGCAGGAAGAATGGAGCACAGAAAGCAGAAATTACCAACACTTCATATTATTAAAATGAGACAGAGAAGCAGAAACTGAGTCTACACTGGCAGAGAAGATCTAAAGCCTCCAACAGCGTGCTAAGGAGCTCTGACTCTCTCACCTAACGGCAAGAAGCCACTGAAGTATAGAGAAGCAGCCCAACCTGTTGGAACTTCTGGTAGCCCATTCTGGCAGCTGTGTGGATGATGGAGTATAAGAGAGAATTTTGTGAAGAATTTTAAAGGATACTCACCATGAGGAAATCAAAATGTATTATTTATTGAATAGCCACAAGATGTGAGATGCTATAATACTTCCACATAGTAATCTTTTAACCCTTATAACAATTCTGAGATAGTTTTTAATAGGTTTCTTAACAGAAGGAAACTGAGGTTTTAAGGAGGAAACAGAAGAATGAACACAGTTTTCTCAGGATTGCAGAGCTAGTAAATGTGATCACTAAATTGAATATTCAGTAGCAGTTATGAAAGCTGGATCCAATTTGGAAGTACAAAAGCAAAATCAGGATTTGAAATATGGCGTCTGGGATTCTTAGTTCATTTTAATATTCTTCAATACAACATGTACTTTTAAACATAATAATATTAATAATAATTATCACACATAGGGGTCACAAAGTATTTTCATATTTGCATCTTCATTATAACTAACCTAATTCATTGATACTCTAGCCTACTTTATTTATAGAAAGAATAATAATATAATAATAACATTAACAACAACAGGACATGCCATGAGCCAGATGTATGCTAAGATCCTTACATGCATTTATCTCCTGTTGATACCTACATCAACCATATCAAGTAGATATTACTCTTATCCCTCTGTTTTTAGACAGACATACTCAAATGAGAGAGGTTCAGTAACTAGTTTGCCAAAGATCATACAGGCATCCATTGCATAAGTGAAATAAAAACGATATCAATTTGACTTCAGAACTCAGACCCTTAACAATTTCACTTTGCAGCTTCCTGATTCCAGGCATTTTTCTGAGAATCTGCTCTGGGTCCAACCCCCAGTTGCTTGTAGTTACAAAGGATGTATAATTTCTAACTGCTCTTGCCTGCAAGATATGATTACCACGTGGAAATAATTTTTAAAATGGCACTAAACAGAGTATAATACAGTACAGAACAATGTAGTGTAGATTACCATAGCTTTAGGAGTTCAAAGAAGGATGAGATCAAAGTGGTCTGAAGTAGTCAGGGCAAGTTTTAGGGATGCAATTCTTGAACTGACTCTTTGAAGAATGGTTAGGATTTCTTTAGATAAGTAAAGACAAGGGTAGGGGGAGGTATTATGTGATGATCAGGTGATCAGTTTGGCAATGTCATTTCTGATACAACATCAAAAGCATGATCTGAAAAAAAAAAAAACACAATTAAGTTGGGCTTCTTAAAATTAAAAACTCCTGCTCTGTGAAAGAAACCGTTAACAGAGTGAAAGACAAGCCACAGACTGGAAGAAAGTGTTTGCAAAACACATATCTGATAAAGGACTTGTCCAAAATATACAAAGAACTCTTAAAATTCAACAGTAGGAAAACAACAACCCAATTAAAAAATCGGGAAAAGATCCGAACAGACACCTGAACAAAGAAGATCTACAGATGGCAAATAAGCATATGGAAAGAAACTCAACATCATATTTATTTGTGAATTGCAAATTAAACCCATTAGGATGGCTATAATCCAAAACACCGACAATACCAAATGCTGGTGAGGATATCAAACAACAGGGACTCTCATTCATTGACAGTGAGAATGCAAAATAGTTCAGCCACCTTAAAAGACAGTTTGGCAGTTTCCTACAAAGCTAAACACAGGTTTACCACAAGCTCCAGAAATCACACCCCTAAGGTGTTTACCCACATGAGTAGAAAACTTATTTCCACACAAAAACCTGCACCTAATGTTTATAGCAGCTTCATTCATAATTGCCAAAACTTTCAAACAACTAGATTTCCTTTAATAGGTGAATAGATAAACTGTGGTATATCCATACAATGGAATATTATTCAGTAATAAAATCAAATGAACTATCAAGCTATGGGGGAAAAAAAGGAGGAAATTTAAATGCCTATTATTAAGTAAAAGAAGCCAGTCTGAACAGGCTATATACTGAATGATTCCAACTATATGACATTCCAGAAAAGGCAAAACTATGGAGACAATAAAATTATCAGTAGTTGCCAAGAGGTTCAGAGGAAGAAGGAGGAATGAATTAGTGGAGTACAGGGCATTTTTAGGACAGAGAAACTATTCAGTATAATACTGTAATGGTGGATATATGACATTATACATGTGCCAAAACCTATAAAATGTACAACACCAAGAGTGAGCTCTAATGTAAATTAGAGGCTTCAGTTAATAATAATATATCAATATTGGTTGTTCAATTATAACAAAAGCACCACCCTAATGCAACATGTTGATAATAGGAAGAACTGTGGGGATGGGAAAAAGTAGGAAGGGGTATATGGCAACCCTCTATACTTTATGAGCAATTGTTCTGTAAGCCTAAAACTGCTCCAAAAAATGAAATCTTCTTTAAACACAGAAAAACTCTATGCTCAATTTTGCCAAATCTGTTTTTAAGCCACCATGTCCATTCCCAGAGAGCACCCACAATATAGGATGAATTGGGAGATCTACATATATTCAACATTTACAACATTAGTTCCTTGCATATGTTCCATCCTGCTTGTAGTTCCCCCAGATGCCAACCGTACTCTGTTTCTCCTTTTTTTAAAATCTCATTTTGTCTTTTTTACTTAACTCTTAGCCTTATTTCTCTTTTTTATATTTCTATAGGGTTGGGTATGCATTCATCTATGTGCACACATATTAAACTCAACAAATATATGTATATGTAGTATTCCATATACTCAACATGAACCAACAAGACTAAAGTCCATGCAAACTAAAAAATAATAATAACAGCAAACACTATGTACCTGGCACTCTTACAAACACTCTACATATGCTAACAAATTTAATCTTGACAACATCAACATCCAATCAGTGAAAATTTTAAACTGGTAACCATTAAGTTTTCAAGATTAATAAAAGAGTCATAAGTTGAAGGTCACACTTAAAGTATATGTTTTCTGCTTTTCTGATTTATGTTGACCCTTGATTATTAAACAGTACCTCAGTCTAATGTTGACATTAGCCCAGCATAGAATATTAACCTATACATACATAGTGTCAAGCAAATTGGAGGTGCCCAAGACTCAAAGCCTGATAGAAATTAGGCTGAATCAAAGACACTTGAAGTGACATTCAATGGAAATTTCAACAACATATAAAGAGTATGCATTACAAAACCAGATTCTTTTTTCTCATAGACTATCATCAGATATATTTGTAATGATGGTAGTAAACAAAAAAAGGGCTGGGGAAATGTTCATAGCCAGGTGACATTATATTATTACTATATTATCTATGTATCTACCTATGTATATATTATTCATACTATTCTATATACTATACCATATATGTTACATATATTAAATTATCATGGTGCATGTACATATAAAATTATTTCTCTTACATGTGAAATATGTCCAATTGGAACTAAAAACATAGAAAATAATAAAAATCTAATTATTCAAACACCTGTGTGTGTGTGTGTGTGTGTGTGTCACCTTCTCTATCAGCTCTCTGATCATGTGAAATAGAATATAGTGAGATTACTTGACCAGCTTCAACTATGCCAGTGTGAGTTTGTAAACACTGGAAAACTCTTCAAAATGGGGTGTTAGGGAAAAGGACTGACCCATGAATTGACTTGCTGTGCTAGTCAATAAGATTTAAAATACACACACATACACACACTAATATACACACAAGAAAAGGATTAGTAGCTTAATCTTATTCCCCAAATTACCCACAGCCTGTCTTGGTAGAATCTTTTTACATATCCTTTATTCATAGGGAAAGGACCAGTGTTTCAGGTATTGGCTAGGAATACAGCCTTTTTCATCCTAGTTTTTGATTCCCCAAAAGACACTTCAATTTCAACCTCTGGAACTCAGTTATTAAAACGTACTCCATTGCTTTACACTTTAGAGATAGAAAAAAAAGGTCAATTATCCAATTCACGGTTGGCAAACATTTTCTGTAAAGGTTCAGAAAGTAAATATTTTAGGCTTTTTGTGCCTTACGGTCTCTGTAGCAACTACTCAACTTTGCCAGTGTGGCGCAAAAGAGCCATTGACAATATATAAATGAATGGGCATGGTTGTGTTTCCATAAAATTTTATTTACAAAAACAGGTGGCAGGCTGAATTTGTCACATAGGCCATAGTTTTCTCACACCTGATCTGATTTCTAAAAGATGAAAGGACTCCATGGATCTCTGTGTTAGTAATTATGGTTGTTACTCCTTTCCATATGATTCCAGAGAATCATTCCTCTCTATATCTGTTCCCTGAGTAGTCCTCTTCCACAATGACTTTGCTAAGCCATGTGACTTGTTCAGCCAACGAGATATCCGCAAACATGATGCAAGCAATGGCTCGACAAAGGCTTGTGCACTGGGACTCACTTTTTCTGCTTGGTCTTCTAGAACTATGGAAAAGCCTGGGCAAACCTCCTAGAGAATGCGAGAGCATGCAGAGAGCAGCTTGAGCTGTCCCACCCATGGCCCAAATACAAAACTGATCCTAGTCCAACATCTGATGTTGCAGAGCCAAGCCACCTCAGCTGAGCCCAGCCCCCGTTGCCAACCCACAGAATCATAAACAAAGAAGTGGTTGTTTCAAACCATTATTTTGAGCTGGACTGGTAGACAGCCATAGGTAAATGATATAATAATCTAGAAGTATAAAAACCCCAAACAATCATTCTCAAACATTTGCTCTGTCAGTATAACCAAAGCAAGAAATGAATGAGCTATATATTTAACTTGTGAATATGTGGTTTTCTTAACAGTCTATTCAGAGGATTCTGAATTTCTTGATTGTCTTAACAGCCAATTGGACTATTCTTAATTTCTCTGAATATGCAGAATTACTATGAAAACAGCTCAGATTCACCAAGTAATTCACAATAAACCTTCACTTCTCTTGATTAAAAAGGCTCCATGATGATGATTCATAGAAAAACTAATAGAAATAGCTAGCTTTGTAAAGACATTACCTTGACTGAGGTTCCCACAAACTACTTTTCCTTGGATTACAAACACCAAATCCAAGTGGAGTTTTAAGAAGCTAATTTTCATGAAAACTGATTAATGCATGAATCATTAGATTAATATATATCATGTCCCAAGTTTATGAAAGTCCTGGATTCTAGCTTTTTTGATGTCATTCTCAAGACTGTGTTAGGCTCTTAATAAGCTTAGTATTGCCAACATGTCTTTCTTAAGAGATCCAACTTCATGACTATTGATCACATTTTATAAACTTTCTAAATAATAAGTCTGGAAATATACATCCAAGAAAACCATGGAGTACATGTGCTTCACATATAAAGTTTCATTGGAAGAGATTCAGAGGGAAAATTAAAATTTTCTCGGCATGTACATATAAGCAAAGGCACTTATATGGAAAACTGATTTATTATAACAAACTGAAAGGGTCTACAGCAAGATTAAGAGGTTACCAGTTAGAATTAGTGAAATGTGACATTAATGATTGTAGGTTTTCAAGTAGGGAAGCCTCTGCATTTGGGTTGAATATTCTGATATCATGTTTTCATAGATGTGTTGGTAGACTATAGACTACACTGCAACATGGTTTGTGGAAAACAGAATGTCACTATAGGTCATTTGTTCTCTCATCTATAGAATATTTGGCTCATGCATAATCCTACAACATGTGATAGTTACTCTTTGACAATTAAAAAAATAAACTCTAAAGTATTCTGGGGGAGGAGGGTCTCCAAAACCTGGAGAAAGATTCAATACTGTCCAAGATAAAGAGAATTTTAAAGATATATTTTGGAAAGTTTCAAAAATGATTTTGGGAGAAATTAATCGATAAAGAACAGATAAGCTAAGGAATTATGTGATAATGGGAGCCTCAGGAGGCTGCAAAACTGTACCTGGAGACCAGAACTAGTGTTATTTCTGGAATGGAGAACATGGGACCTGTTATAGGAAAAGGAACTCTCCATTCAAGGTGCCAGAAAATGTCTAGGAGGACTGGGTCCAGATTCCCCAGGCCTCTTACTACACCAACCTGGATTCTTCAACCATTGGCAATCCTGTGTAAGAGAGGTAGTTAGGTATAATGAAACAAAGAAGCAAAATATGCTCTTTCAACCACTAAGACATACACTCTACTATTGTGCTGAGTTAGACAAAAGAAAACCTATACAGATAACATTCTAAAGGTTTGGTGTGAGCATTAAATTGATTCATTTATGTGAAGAATCCTAGCAGGATATCTGGCATTTAGGAGACCCTCAACAAATACTCATTTTTCTTTCTTCTTTTTCTTGTCCTGCCTCTGGCATAAAAGCAGTCACATTCTATGACTCTGGCTAAGTCAATCTCCTTGTGCCTCCACTTCTTTTCCTATAAAATGGATGGAATTATTTAGTCAATTTTTAAGGTTCTTTCCATCTATAAGTCTATGAATTGTGAAAGGATATCACAGGTGTTCATAATAACGCTCTGGTTTATATAAATATGTATGCAAAATATAAACATACTCATTATTGTGATTCCAATATAATGTGTCAACTGCTCTCTAAGATTTTAGCAATTATTAATTGCACAGAAACTTGCAAGCCACTTTTGGGGTTGATGAGTTCCAGTGAACACATTCTCATATGCACAGAACTCATATGCACTATTTTGAGTATTTTATAGGCCTTCTTCCCCCTACCCCCACCCAAAGTTGCTTTGTCAGTTAATTAATTCTCTCTGGGAAAGGAAGATTAAGTGTTATCAGCCTCCTGCCCATTTCAGCTGGGGGCAATTGAACTGAGCCCTTGCCCCAGGTTTCTGAAGGAGGTAATGTCAGAGCCAGGTGCTCCTGTCCCCAAGCCTGTGCTGACTTCACACCTCTCAGCCAAAGCCAGGATTGTTCCTGATGCCAGATTACGCTCAGCTGTGCTTTCATTTTTTATTATTTAAAGTTTCAGGGACGTGAGTAATGATTAAATATGAGTTCTAAGAGATATAAAAGGATATGGAAAAGACTCAGGGGACTTCAGTGAAACATATATGCTGCCATTATTCAAGTTTCTATTCTTATCGTAGAGAAACATGCATAGCTAAATTTTGGAGTGATAATAACGTGGAACTGAAGTACTACTATTAAATAACAAAAGAAGTATATCAATTGGGGACCACTGCTACAGGATGACATGTATTTCCTACTACTTGTGAATACACATGCCCTCATGATGGGACAATTCACTTACCAGTTATTGAGCCTATGATTTAATTCTTATCTGCTTTCCTAATTACTTCATGGATTTCAGATTGTGTAAAAATAACCAGTTAGCATCTGTTAGGCAGGGGATTGATTTTAACCGATCTCACATCCATTTGTAGTCACTTTTATAGACTAGAGACTTCCTCCAAGGTCCGTGCTCACACAGAAGTACAGAGAACCTGAGGTACTAGAGATTCAGAAAATGTAAATCCCTCCCAGAAAGTTTTCTGGGCTTTTTTTTTTTTCATCATTTGTTTTTTTTTACTCTGGCCATTGGAAGTTACTCATCCTGGAAACGTTAGCTTACATACTAAGTTGTGAAGGACTTGGTCTGATCCCGAAGCTTGTGAAAGCAAGACACTGTAGCCAAAGTCATATTTCAGATTTTCTGGAAAACTTTCTAATCAATGGCAACTTGAGAAGCTAAACCAAATATGTTAAGCCTTGCCATTCAAAGTGTGATCCAAGAACCTGCAGCATCAATATTACCTGGAATCTTTTGAAAAAACAGAATTTCATACCCCACCAAGAACCTGCTGAATCAGCACCTGCATTTGAACAAGAACCCTAAGAATTTGTATGCTTGTTGAAGATTGAGAAGCACTGTCTTAAAGAATTTCTGGGTCAAGACTATGCTGTCTTTCAGAAGGATACATCTCAAACACATCTGGGTAGGGGACAGAAGTAGGTGAGAGAATAACGATCACAGTCCTGGAAGGGAATAGATTTTGCTTTATTAAGAGCAATAATAACTCAACTATAAAATAAACTGATGTTTTAGGATCCTGAGTCTCACATGCTGCCATTCTAAGGGGCTTTAGGGAATAGCTATGGTTTTTCTCTTTCAAGTATTCCTTTCCCTTACAACCTATATTTGATAACAGAACTCCTCTTTCCTCTTTTCTTTCACTTATTTCATGTGGTAGAAAAGGAAATGACTTCATCACAAGATAAAGAGAGATCACAGTGACAACATTGTATCAGCTCCTGAATCCAGCCATATCTGAAGACCACTTTGTGTTTTATTTTTGTATATGCCAAGAGATTTCCCCTTTTTCTTAAGCTAGTTTATATTGAGTTTCTGTAAATGACAAATATTAATTCTGACAAATGAAAAAATATAGTAGCCTATCAATTTTATTTTCTAATGCCTCTTATTCACTGATACCTATGAGTCACCAGGCATTTGAGAAAAAGCTCCAACACGAATGTAAGATTAAAAGAAAAGAAAGAAAGAAAAGAGAGACTCTTCTAAAATTTTTCCAATATTCAGAGTAATAAAAGGAAATGTTATGTCTATAAGACAATAACCACCACATGCTATGTAAAACAGAAAAGCAGAAACACTGAGAACAAGAAAGAGTAATTAAAATATGCTAACCAAAATAAACATGCTAACTTTACAAATGTTGGAAGACAAAATTGAGAAAAATCTCTCAGTAAAATAAAATGATAAAACAATAGATCTAGAAAAAGTGAGAAAAATAACAGAAATTAGAGAATTAATTCAGGAGTTTTACCTTCTCATTGAGAAGAGTTCCAAAAAGAGAGAAAAGGGGAAAGAAAGGGTTGGTATGTATCAAATAATATAAGAAAATTTCCAAGAACTGAAGCATATGCATTTCAAATCATACAGGTCCACTGAAAGTCCAGAAAAATGAATTAAAAAAGTATCAAAGTACATCATCATGAAAGGATATACTATAGAATATGGGAAAGTTATCTACATGAAATCCAGGAAATAAGGACTGCAACACAGGAGGGTAAAAAAAAAAAAAAAAGTCTCTTTCTGACAGAAGGAGAAAGTGAAAGACTAGGGTAAATAGGAGACATATCAAAGGAGGTGTTGTGGAGGAAGAATTTCCTCTACCTTTCACAGTCCTTCTACCTGGGCTAAGAATCAAATTGACAAGAGACAGATTAACAGGAGAAAATCAGATTTAATAGCCTACTAATGGGGAATCCACACAGACATGGAAATTCCAAAGACAGTGAGGCAACATGATGCTTATATGAGCTATGGAGAAGGATAGAGGTATGAAAGTACAAGAGAAGAAAGACCATTATTAGGAAGGTGAAAGGACATGTTTGGAAAACAAAGGTTGCCCTATTACATAAGTAAGTTTCCTAGGTAAAGAGGAATCTCTGTTGGGGCGCCTGGGTGGCTCAGTCATTAAGCATCTGCTTTTGGCTCAGGTCATGATCCCAGGGTCCTGGGATCAAGCCCCACATCAGGCTCCCTGCTCTGCAGGAAGCCTGCTTCTCCCTCTCCCACTCCCCCTGCTTATGTTCCCTCTTTCACTGTGTCTCTCTCTGTCAAATAAATAAATAAAATCTTAAAAAAAAAAAAAGAGGAATCTCTGTTAATAGGTCTCTTCCTGGTATAAGCAGGCAATTGAGGGGGAGGTAAAGAGATTTTTCTGAACTTGTGGGTTTGGATTGCTTTTAACTCAAAATAATGTTGATGCCCAAAGTGGCCCATCTTGGGGCTGCCTGCCCTTGGCCCCTACAAGGGTAACTGGGGAAAAAAATAAAACAACATATTAATTGGTGTTTTGGTGTGTAGAAATATTTTTACCATTAGAACAGAACAATTGGAGTATTTTGGAAAAAAAAAAGCAATAGATTCATAGAGAGCTAAACAAATAAGTATTAGAGGAAATTTTTTTTTTAAAGATTTTATTTATTTATTTGAGACAGAGAGAACGAGATACAGAGAGCATGAGAGGGAGGAGGGTCAGAGGGAGAAGCAGACTCCCCGCCGAGCAGGGAGCCCGATGCGGGACTCGATCCCGGGACTCCAGGACCATGACCCGAGCCGAAGGCAGCCGCCCAACCAACTGAGCCACCCAGGCGCCCTAGAGGAAATTTTTAACTACAGAAAAAATATACCCCAAAATAAAAGAAGTCACAATATGTTACTTGGGTCTGCATTGTACAATATTTACAAGGTAATAATATTATAAACACTAACAGCTGATTTAACCAAAAATTGTGGTAGAAGACTATACAAGGATAATGAGAACAGAAATTAGAGAATAATGAAAAGAAATAAATGCTAAGCTATTATATAAAAATATTAATTTTATATATTAATAATTATAAATAATATAATAATATATGATATAATATATTATTATTTAATATTAATAAAAAATAATATATGACACCCAATGTTAATAATTCAGGAAATAGCAGTATGTATCTATTATTTAGAAATATCTACATAAACAAAAGAAGAAACAGTTATTGAAGGGGTAGAGAGGGATGAAAGTTCCTTCAAATCCTTAGATTATTAGATTTGTTTTCTGATTCTACAGCTTCACATAGCACTAATAAAATCAGGTGAGTTGAATCTAAGCTATTACCTAAAACTATTATTTGGTGAAAAAAATGCAGTAAAATGATAAGCTGAAAGACACCACATGCAACAGTTTGATTTAAAATGCATTTACAAAAAAAATAAAATGCATTTACAGACATATTTTTTTTCTTTCCTTTGGGGAAATATATATTTTTTAATTTTAAGGATAAAAAGCCTGACTTTATCACAGAGACTTCTTGTAGGCCAAAATGAATGAGCTGCATTTAGGGAAACTGACATTTGTTGTCTTGAATTTCTCAAGAAATAATAGAGATTCCTGGCCCGAAATCACCCATTAATGCTATCCCTATTTATTTGTTCATACGTAGGGTTTCAAGATCATTTTCAATCTGAAATCCCGGACTAGTGCTTCCCTTAGTTTTACATTTACAAATGAAATTGAACTAAGATTGGTTTTTTTTAAAAGTGACTGAAAAAACTAACAATAAGTAGATCCTACACTACTTCTCAAATGGCATAAAATCTAGGATTTGGAAACATCAAAAAATGCAATATAGGCAAACATCTAAGAATGTTCTATATATCAAATTTACCATTAAGACCATCCATCCTATAACTGCTAGGTAATATGTAATTTATATAACATTGAATCTAAGTGATATTTCTAGTGGATTTTTTTTTTCTTTGTGGCCTCTGCAATGCATGAAAAAATAATTACCCATTATAATATAATTGCTTTTTGGTAGAGGGCTTAACAGATATTAAAATAGGCAACTGAGTTGGCAGACCTGTACTCTTGAGTTCCATTTTTGATGTTACATATGCTCCCTCCAGAATCTTGTTTATTAGGTACCTGGTGGTTCTGTTGATTAGCTCTTGAGAAAAACTCGTAATTCTCTAAGTAAAGCTAAAAGCAAATATGTTTCAAGAGTTTGTAATGTGGCAAACTGTCAAAAAGAAAGCCACAGGCCCAAAATGTAGGCACTTAGGCGATGTCACCAAAGCAGGGCTTAGCACTTAACCTAATTGCAGTTTCAACCCCCTCCCCCCCAGAAATGTCAGGAATTTTCTGGTCAGCACCAATGAGGTACCTGTGGGCCTTCTCAATCTGTGAAAGGAAGGTGAGGTAATCTGTGTGATACGACCCTCTGCTCTTCTTCCTAAGGGAAAATGACATTGCCTGAAACAATCCTTTCTTTTATTTTGGTAGTAACTTCTCACCCACCCTCCTTACTATAAAAAACCTTCGATTTTGTACAACTCCTCTGAGCATCATTGTACTTGATAGATGGGATGCTACTCAATTCATAAATCAGTCAATAAAGCCAGTGAGATCTTCAAATTTACTCAGCTGAATTTTGTTTTTTAACAAAAACCTTTCACAAAATGCATATCAAAGTTTAAGCACCTCAAATTAAGTTCTGTGTGACTTCCCACCTGCCTTGCTGTGCTTTCCAAAGAAAATTCTAAAACTGTTAGAGACAGCAATTACTTAGAAGGACATTTACTGGGCAAACTCAATCGTTTTTTATGCCACACCTCTGAAGAGGAGATTTCAGAAATGCCATGACTGTCATTCAACAGTTTCAATTCCCTCAAAAAACAAAAATAAAAACAAAAAAACCTCATGCATAATATGCAGTGCTCTGTACTGTCTTCTGACCACCTAGTGAAAGAATACACCTTAACTGTGCTGGACACTTAGGGCACACTGCCACCCAAAAGAATATTATGAGTGCACTATTTCACTGCAGTCAGTTACACTGAGAACCCCACACACAGACTGGAATCCAGAGTTTTACCTAGACGGACATAACCTGATGGCTGCAAACTATGCCCGCAGAAGTTTATGTCTTTAAAGTGATTTTGTCTTGGTTGTTGTTATTGTTGAAATATAAGTCATATACCAAAAAATCCACCCTGTTACAGTCTACAATTCAGTGGGTTTTAGTATATTTATAAAGTTGTACAGTCATCACAAGATTTCAGAACATTTCATTACTCCAGAAAGAAACCTCTATAAGCATTACAGTCTTCACTCATTCCCCACTCCCAGCCCTGAAAACTGCAAATTTACTTTCTGTCTGTATGAATGTGGCTTTCTTGGACATTTAATGTAAAAGGATATAATATGTGGCCTTTGTGCCTGGCTTCTTTCACCTAGCATAGGATTTTCAAGGTTTATCCAGTTGTAGCAAGTATCAGTACTTCATTTCTTTTAATGGCTGAATAATTCTCCAGTGTAATAAACCACATTTACTTGTCTGTTCCTCAGTTATTGGACAACTGGGGCCTCTTTGCACTTATTAACTATTATAACAAAGTTGCCATGAACATTCAGGTACAAGATCCTGCATAGACATAGGTTTTCCATCAACTTGGGTATATACCTATGTGTGGAATTACTGAATCATATGGTAACTGTAATTTCAACATTTTAAGAAATTTCCAACTGTTTTCCAAAGGCCACTACATTATTTTACATACCCACAAGCAAAATAGGAGGGCTCCACTATCTCCTTATCCTCACCAACACTTGTTATTGCTCATTTATTTGATTATAGCCATCCTAGTGTATATGAAGTACTGTTTCATTGTGGATTAATTTGCCTTTTCCTAATGACGAATGATGTTTATTACCTTTTCATGTGCTTACTGGCCACTGTATATCTTCTTTGGAGGAATGTCTATTCTATTCAAATGCTTTGCCCATTGGTTTTTTATAACTACTTTATCGAGATATAATTCACACACCATACAATGCACCCATTCAAATATAAAATTCACTGGTTTTTAATATATTCACAGAATTGTCCACATCAGTTTTGGAAACTTTACATTACCCCAGAAAAAACCCTGCAACATTAGCAGTTACTTCCCATTTGCCCTAAATCTATTTTGGATATTTGATATAAATAAATTTATACAAAATGTGGTCTTTTGCCTTCAAAGAGCATAATGTTTCAAGATTCATCCATGCTCTAGCATGAATTAGTATTTCATTTGTTTTCATGGCTGAATAATATTCCACTGTATGGATAAACCATATTGTATCTATACATATTCCTCAGTTGATGGACAATTGGGTCATTTCTACTTTGGGGCTACTATGAATAATGATGCTATAAACATCTATGTGCCAGTTTTTGTGTAGACATATTTTCAACTGAGTACATACCTAAAGTGGAATTACTGAGTCATATAGTAACTTTATGTTTAACATTTTCATGAATTACCAGACTGTTTTCCAAAGCAGGTGTACCATTTTACATTCCTACTAGCAACATATAAGGGCTTCAATTTCTCTATATCCTTGCCAACACTTGTAATTATCTGTCTTTTTTATTATAACCATCCCAGCGACTGTGAAATGGTATCTCACTCTGGTTTTGTTTTGCATTTCCCATATGACTAACAATGCTGAGTATCTTTTCATGTGATTATTGGTCATTTGTATATGTTCATTGATAAAATATGTCTACTCAGTTACTTTGACCCTTTTTTAATTGGGTTATTTGTAAGTGTTCTTTATATATATTCTGGATATAAGTCCCTTATCAGATATATGATTTGAAAATATTTTCTCCCATTCTGTGGCTTTTTACTTTCTTGATAATGTCCATTGAAACATGAAACTTCTACTTTTGATGAAGTCTAGTTGATCTATTTTTTCTTTTGTTGCTTGCATGTTTGCTGTCATATCTAAGAAACCATTATCTAATCCAAATTCAGAGATATTTATGTCTATGTTTTATTCTAAAGTCTTATACTTTTAGCTTTTATACTTAGGTCTTTGATCTATTTTAGAATTATTTCTGTATATGATATAAGACAGGGATCCAACTTCATACTTTTCTGCAGTACCATTTGTTGAAAAGAATACTTTTTATCCATGGAATTGTCATGTCATAATCAAAAATCAATTGACCATAAATGTAAGAGTTTATTGCTGGACTATCAATTGTACTCCGTTCATCTATATGTCTATCCTTATACCAGTACTACCTAATCTTCATTACTGTAGCTTTGTAGTGAATTTTGAAATCAAGAAGTGTGAGTCCTCAACTTTGCTCTTCTTTCTCCAGATTGTGTTAGCTATACTTGGTCATTTGCATTTTCATATAATATTTAAGTTCTGCTTGTCAACTTCCATAAAAAAAAAAGCAGGATTTTGACAGGGCTTGCATTATCTATAGATTAATTTCAAGACCATTTCCATCTTAGAAATATTAAGTCTTCTAATCCAGGAACATGGATTTCATATATTTATGTCTTTGATTTTTTAATCAAAAAAATATATAAATATTTAAAACATATATATATAAATAATTTTTGTATATTGATCTCACATCCTATAACTTTCCTGTATGTATTTATTAGCACTAATAGTTTTCTTGTGGATTCCTTAAGATCTTCTAGACGTTAAGACAGGTCATTTGTGAACAAAGATAGTTTCATTTCTTTTCTAGTCAAAATGAGTTTTATCACTTTTCCATACCTAATTTTCCTGGCTAGAAACTCAGGCAAAATGTTGCATAAAAGCAGTACAAGTAAATATCCTTGTTTTGCTCCTGACATTAGGGGGGATACTTTAAGTCTTTCACTGTTAAGTATGATATTAGCTTTGGATTTTTCATAGATGTCCTTTATTAGCTAAGGAAGTTGCCTTCCAGTCCTAGTTTTTAAAACTGTTTTATCATGAAAGGATGCTGAATTTTGTCAAGTGCTTTCCCTGTATCTATTGAAATTATCATAAGGACTGTGGCCTTTATTCTATTAATATCATGTACTACAGTGATTTTCATAAATTGAACCAACTCTGCATTCCTGGTGAAACTACCACTTGGTAATGATATATAACTTTTATTTATTTATTTATTTATTTTATATTTTAAAAATTTTATTTATTCATTTGACATAGACAAATACAGCGAGAGAGGGAACACAAGCAGGGGGAGTGGGAGAGGGAGAAGCAGGCTTCCCACCAAGCAGGGAGCCCGATGCAGGGCTCAATCCTAGGACCCTGAGATCATGACCTGAGCTGAAGGCTGGCGCTTAAGGACTGAGCCACCCAGGTGCCCCTTGCTAAACATCCTTAATGTAAGATCTTCCAAACTGAACCTGTTGTCTTCATCTCTAACCTTCCCTTCCCCATACAGTCCCAGTATCGGTAGCACCTGAAAATCCAAGCAAGAAACACAAGAGCCATTTTACATGCAGGCTTCCCACGGAGCGGGGAGCCCGATGTGGGGCTCGATCCCAGGACCCTGGAATCACGACCTGAGCCGAAGGCAGATGCTTAACAACTGAGCCACACAGGTGCCCCAATATATAATTTTTTAACTACGTTGTTGGGTTCCATAACTAGTATTTTACTGAGGATTTTTTGTAACTATTTTAAGAGATACTGGTCTGTAGTTTTCTTGGCAAGTGATTTTCTGATTTGGGTATAAGGATAATGTTGGCTTACAGAATAAATAGAAACTATGCACCTCCTCTTTCTATTCTTTGGAAGAGTTTGTAAGAACTGGTGTTCTTTAAATGTTTGATAGAATTTACCAACGAAGTCATTTGAGCCAGAGCTTTCCTTTGTGGGAAGGTTTTGTTTTATCATCAATTAAATCTCTTGTTATAGGTCTGTTCATTGTCTCTATTTCTACTAAAGTAAGTTTTGGTAGTGTGTGTCTTTCTAAAAGTCTGCTCATTTGTTCTAAATTATCAGTTGACATACATTTATTCATAGTATTCCCTTATAATTTTTTT
Organism: Leptonychotes weddellii; assembly: GCF_054177405.1. Lineage (NCBI taxonomy): Eukaryota > Metazoa > Chordata > Mammalia > Carnivora > Phocidae > Leptonychotes > Leptonychotes weddellii. The sequence continues at coordinate 19,743,328 of NC_138382.1, read as the reverse complement.
CTTTAAATTCTTATTATAGTAATTTGAGCTTTTTCTCTTTTTCTTGGCCAGTGTAGCCAAAGGTTTGTCAATTTTATTTTTATATTTTTTAAGGTGTATTTATTTATTTTAAAGGGGGAGGCAGAGGAAGGAGAGAGACTCTTTTTTATTTTTACTTTTTTTAGATTTTTTTTTAAAATTTATTTGACAGAGAGAGACACAGCGAGAGAGGGAACACAAGCAGGGGGAGTGGGAGAGGAAGAAGTAGGCTTCCCACTGAGGAGGGAACCCAATGTGGGGCTGGATCCCAGGACCCTGGGACCATGACCTGAGCTAAAGACAGAGGCTTAACGACTGAGCCACCGAGGCACCCCAGGGAGAGAGACTCTTAAGCAGACTCTGTGCTGAGCACGGAGCCCTACGCGGGGCTTGATCTCACGACCCTGAGATCAAGACCTGAACCAAAACCAAGTGTCAGATGCTAAACTGACTGCACCAGCTAGGTGCTCCTAAGGTCTATCAATTTTAAAAAATATTTACAAAGAATCAATTTTTAGTTATATTTTCTATATTGTTTTTCTATTATCTATTTCATTTACTTTTGCCCTAATCTTTATTTTTTCCTTCTTTCTGCTTGCTTTTGGTTATTTTGATGTTTCTTAGGTGAGAGTTTATTGTTTTGAGATCTTTCAATTTTTTAAAAAATTTTATTTTATTATGTTATGTTAATCACCATACATTACATCATTAATTTTTGATGTAGCATTCCATGATTCATTGTTTGCATATAACACCCAGTGCTCCATTCAGTATGTGCCCTCTTTAATACCCATCATCAGGCCAACCCATCCTCCCACCCCCCTCCCCTCTAGAACCCTCAGTTTGTTTCTCAGAGTCCATAGTCTCTCATGGTTCGTCTCCCCCTCTGATTCCCCCCCCTTCATTTTTCCCTTCCTACTATCTTCTTCTTTTTTATAACATACAATGCATTATTTGTTTCAGAGGTAC